>NC_133569.1:8181818-8484848 GCF_048773025.1 Camelus bactrianus
TGAAAACTGCAGGAACTTCAAACCGGCACTAGCAAACAGACGGAGAAAGCAGAGAAATAGTGTCTCCTGCAACCCGTTCCCTTGGTGCTAGATGAACGAACGTCTCTCCACTTGCTCAGTTCTGAGAGATAAGTGTGTGTGAAAGCCGTCCTTCAGCTAGCTTGTTGGGAACACAAAGTTTCTTTTCAGTTGCAAACTCCATTCCATACATATATATGGGGAGGTACAAGCTCCAACTCGGTTTTACAGTGAAAACTGCAGGAACTTCAAACCGGCACTAGGAAATAGACTGAGAAAGCAGAGAAAAAGTGTCTCCTGCAACCCGTTACCTTGGTGCTAGATGAACGAACGTCTCTCCACTTGCTCAGTTCTGAGAGATAAGTGTGTGTGAAAGCCGTCCTTCACCTAGCTTGTTGGGAACACAAAGTTTCTTTTCAGTTGCAAACTCCATTCCATACATATATATGGGGAGGTACAAGCTCCAACTCGGTTTTACAGTGAAAACTGCAGGAACTTCAAACCGGCACTAGGAAACAGACTGAGAAAGCAGAGAAAAAGTTTCTCCTGCAACCCGTTCCCTTGGTGCTAGATGAACGAACGTCTCTCCACTTGCTCAGTTCTGAGAGATAAGTGTGTGTGAAAGCCGTCCTTCAGCTAGCTTGTTGGGAACACAAAGTTTCTTTTCAGTTGCAAACTCCATTCCATACATATATATGGGGAGGTACAAGCTCCAACTCGGGTTTACAGTGAAAACTGCAGGAACTTCAAACCGGCACTAGGAAACAGACTGAGAAAGCAGAGAAAAAGTGTCTCCTGCAACCCGTTCCCTTGGTGCTAGATGAACGAACGTCTCTCCACTTGCTCAGTTCTGAGAGATAAGTGTGTGTGAAAGCCGTCCTTCAGCTAGCTTGTTGGGAACACAAAGTTTCTTTTCAGTTGCAAACTCCATTCCATACATATATATGGGAGGTACAAACTCCAACTCTGTTTTACAGTGAAAACTGCAGGAACTTGAAACCGGCACTAGGAAACAGACTGAGAAAGCAGAGAAAAATTGTCTCATGCAACCCGTTCCCTTGGTGATAGATGAACGAACGTCTCTCCACTTGCTCAGTTCTGAGAGATAAGTGTGTGTGAAAGCCGTCCTTCAGCTAGCTTGTTGGGAACACAAAGTTTCTTTTCAGTTGCAAACTCCATTCCATACATATATATGGGAGGTAAAAGCTCCAACTCGGTTTTACACTGAAAACTGCAGGAACTTCAAACCGGCACTAGGAAATAGACTGAGAAAGCAGAGAAAAAGTGTCTCCTGCAATCCGTTCCCTTGGTGCTAGATGAACGAACGTCTCTCCACTTGCTCAGTTCTGAGAGATAAGTGTGTGTGAAAGCCGTCCTTCAGCTAGCTTGTTGGGAACACCAAGATTCTTTTCAGTTGCAAACTCCATTCCATACATATATATGGGGAGGTACAAGCTCAAAATCGGTTTTACAGTGAAAACTGCAGGAACTTCAAACCGGCACTAGGAAACAGACTGAGAAAGCAGAGAAAAAGTTTCTCCTGCAACCCGTTCCCTTGGTGCTAGATGAACGAACGTCTCTCCACTTGCTCAGTTCTGAGAGATAAGTGTGTGTGAAAGCCGTCCTTCAGGTAGCTTGTTGGGAACACAAAGTTTCTTTTCAGTTGCAAACTCCATTCCATACATATATATGGGAGGTACAAGCTCCAACTCGGTTTTACAGTGAAAACTGCAGGAACTTCAAACCGGCACTAGCAAACAGACTGAGAAAGCAGAGAAATAGTGTCTCCTGCAACCCGTTCCCTTGGTGCTAGATGAACGAACGTCTCTCCACTTGCTCAGTTCTGAGAGATAAGTGTGTGTGAAAGCCGTCCTTCACCTAGCTTGTTGGGAACACAAAGTTTCTTTTCAGTTGCAAACTCCATTCCATACATATATATGGGGAGGTACAAGCTCCAACTCGGTTTTACAGTGAAAACTGCAGGAACTTCAAACCGGCACTAGGAAACAGACTGAGAAAGCAGAGAAAAAGTTTCTCCTGCAACCCGTTCCCTTGGTGCTAGATGAACGAACGTCTCTCCACTTGCTCAGTTCTGAGAGATAAGTGTGTGTGAAAGCCGTCCTTCAGCTAGCTTGTTGGGAACACAAAGTTTCTTTTCAGTTGCAAACTCCAATCCATACATATATATGGGGAGGTACAAGCTCCAACTCGGTTTTACAGTGAAAACTGCAGGAACTTCAAACCGGCACTAGGAAATAGACTGAGAAAGCAGAGAAAAAGTGTCTCCTGCAACTCGTTCCCTTGGTGCTAGATGAACGAACGTCTCTCCACTTGCTCAGTTCTGAGAGATAAGTGTGTGTGAAAGCCGTCCTTCAGCTAGCTTGTTGGGAACACAAAGTTTCTTTTCAGTTGCAAACTCCATTCCATACATATATATGGGAGGTACAAGCTCCAACTCTGTTTTACAGTGAAAACTGCAGGAACTTGAAACCGGCACTAGGAAACAGACTGAGAAAGCAGAGAAAAATTGTCTCATGCAACCCGTTCCCTTGGTGATAGATGAACGAACGTCTCTCCACTTGCTCAGTTCTGAGAGATAAGTGTGTGTGAAAGCCGTCCTTCAGCTAGCTTGTTGGGAACACAAAGTTTCTTTTCAGTTGCAAACTCCATTCCATACATATATATGGGAGGTACAAGCTCCAACTCGGTTTTACAATGAAAACTGCAGGAACTTCAAACCGGCACTAGGAAATAGACTGAGAAAGCAGAGAAAAAGTGTCTCCTGCAATCCGTTCCCTTGGTGCTAGATGAACGAACGTCTCTCCACTTGCTCAGTTCTGAGAGATAAGTGTGTGTGAAAGCCGTCCTTCAGCTAGCTTGTTGGGAACACCAAGATTCTTTTCAGTTGCAAACTCCATTCCATACATATATATGGGGAGGTACAAGCTCAAACTCTGTTTTACAGTGAAAACTGCAGGAACTTCAAACCGGCACTAGCAAACAGACTGAGAAAGCAGAGAAAAAGTTTCTCCTGCAACCCGTTCCCTTGGTGCTAGATGAACGAACGTCTCTCCACTTGCTCAGTTCTGAGAGATAAGTGTGTGTGAAAGCCGTCCTTCAGGTAGCTTGTTGGGAACACAAAGTTTCTTTTCAGTTGCAAACTCCATTCCATACATATATATGGGGAGGTACAAGCTCCAACTCGGGTTTACAGTGAAAACTGCAGGAACTTCAAACCGGCGCTAGCAAACAGACTGAGAAAGCAGAGAAATAGTGTCTCCTGCAACCCGTTCCCTTGGTGCTAGATGAACGAACGTCTCTCCACTTGCTCAGTTCTGAGAGATAAGTGTGTGTGAAAGCCGTCCTTCAGCTAGCTTGTTGGGAACACAAAGTTTCTTTTCAGTTGCAAACTCCATTCCATACATATATATGGGGAGGTACAAGCTCCAACTCGGTTTTACAGTGAAAACTGCAGGAACTTCAAACCAGCACTAGGAAATAGACTGAGAAAGCAGAGAAAAAGTGTCTCCTGCATCCCGTTACCTTGGTGCTAGATGAACGAACGTCTCTCCACTTGCTCATTTCTGAGAGATAAGTGTGTGTGAAAGCCGTCCTTCACCTAGCTTGTTGGGAACACAAAGTTTCTTTTCAGTTGCAAACTCCATTCCATACATATATATGGGGAGGTACAAGCTCCAACTCGGTTTTACAGTGAAAACTGCAGGAACTTCAAACCGGCACTAGGAAACAGACTGAGAAAGCAGAGAAAAAGTTTCTCCTGCAACCCGTTCCCTTGGTGCTAGATGAACGAACGTCTCTCCACTTGCTCAGTTCTGAGAGATAAGTGTGTGTGAAAGCCGTCCTTCAGCTAGCTTGTTGGGAACACAAAGTTTCTTTTCAGTTGCAAACTCCATTCCATACATATATATGGGGAGGTACAAGCTCCAACTCGGGTTTACAGTGAAAACTGCAGGAACTTCAAACCGGCACTAGCAAACAGACTGAGAAAGCAGAGAAATAGTGTCTCCTGCAACCCGTTCCCTTGGTGCTAGATGAACGAACGTCTCTCCACTTGCTCAGTTCTGAGAGATAAGTGTGTGTGAAAGCCGTCCTTCAGCTAGCTTGTTGGGAACACAAAGTTTCTTTTCAGTTGCAAACTCCATTCCATACATATATATGGGGAGGTACAAGCTCCAACTCGGTTTTACAGTGAAAACTGCAGGAACTTCAAACCGGCACTAGGAAATAGACTGAGAAAGCAGAGAAAAAGTGTCTCCTGCAACCCGTTCCCTTGGTGCTAGATGAACGAACGTCTCTCCACTTGCTCAGTTCTGAGAGATAAGTGTGTGTGAAAGCCGTCCTTCACCTAGCTTGTTGGGAACACAAAGTTTCTTTTCAGTTGCAAACTCCATTCCATACATATATATGGGGAGGTACAAGCTCCAACTCGGTTTTACAGTGAAAACTGCAGGAACTTCAAACCGGCACTAGGAAACAGACTGAGAAAGCAGAGAAAAAGTGTCTCCTGCAACCCGTTCCCTTGGTGCTAGATGAACGAACGTCTCTCCACTTGCTCAGTTCTGAGAGATAAGTGTGTGTGAAAGCCGTCCTTCAGCTAGCTTGTTGGGAACACAAAGTTTCTTTTCAGTTGCAAACTCCATTCCATACATATATATGGGGAGGTACAAGCTCCAACTCGGGTTTACAGTGAAAACTGCAGGAACTTCAAATCGGCACTAGCAAACAGACTGAGAAAGCAGAGAAATAGTGTCTCCTGCAACCCGTTCCCTTGGTGCTAGATGAACGAACGTCTCTCCACTTGCTCAGTTCTGAGAGATAAGTGTGTGTGAAAGCCGTCCTTCAGCTAGCATGTTGGGAACACCAAGTTTCTTTTCAGTTGCAAACTCCATTCCATACATATATATGGGAGGTACAAGCTCCAAATCGGTTTTACAGTGAAAACTGCAGGAACTTCAAACCGGCACTAGGAAATAGACTGAGAAAGCAGAGAAAAAGTGTCTCCTGCAACTCGTTCCCTTGGTGCTAGATGAACGAACGTCTCTCCACTTACTCAGTTCTGAGAGATAAGTGTGTGTGAAAGCCGTCCTTCAGCTAGCTTGTTGGGAACATAAAGTTTCTTTTCAGTTGCAAACTCCATTCCATACATATATATGGGGAGGTACAAGCTCCAACTCGGTTTTACAGTGAAAACTGCAGGAACTTGAAACCGGCACTAGGAAATAGACTGAGAAAGCAGAGAAAAAGTGTCTCCTGCAACCCGTTCCCTTGGTGCTAGATGAACGAACGTCTCTCCACTTACTCAGTTCTGAGAGATAAGTGTGTGTGAAAGCCGTCCTTCAGCTAGCTTGTTGGGAACACAAAGTTTCTTTTCAGTTGCAAACACCATTCCATACATATATATGGGGAAGTACAAGCTCCAACTCGGTTTTACAGTGAAAACTGCAGGAACTTGAAACCGGCACTAGGAAATAAAATGAGAAAGCAGAGAAAAAGTGTCTCCTGCAACCCGTTCCCTTGGTGCTGGATGAACGAAAGTCTCTCCACTTGCTCAGTTCTGAGAGATAAGTGTGTGTGAAAGCCGACCTTCAGCTAGCTTGTTGGGAACACAAAGTTTCTTTTCAGTTGCAAACTCCATTCCATACATATATATGGAAGGTACAAGCTCCAACTCGGTTTTACAGTGAAAACTGCAGGAACTTCAAACCGGCACTAGGAAACAGACTGAGAAAGCAGAGAAAAAGTGTCTCCTGCAACCCGTTCCCTTGGTGCTAGATGAACGAACGTCTCTCCACTTGCTCAGTTCTGAGAGATAAGTGTGTGTGAAAGCCGTCCTTCAGCTAGCTTGTTGGGAACACAAAGATTCTTTTCAGTTGCAAACTCCATTCCATACATATATATGGGGAGGTACAAGCTCCAACTCGGTTTTACAGTGAAAACTGCAGGAACTTCAAACCGGCACTAGCAAACAGACTGAGAAAGCAGAGAAAAAGTGTCTCCTGCAACCCGTTCCCTTGGTGCTAGATGAACGAACGTCTCTCCACTTGCTCAGTTCTGAGAGATAAGTGTGTGTGAAAGCCGTCCTTCAGCTAGCATGTTGGGAACACCAAGTTTCTTTTCAGTGGCAAACTCCATTCCATACATATATATGGGAGGTACAAGCTCCAACTCGGTTTTACAGTGAAAACTGCAGGAACTTCAAACCGGCTCTAGGAAATACACTGAGAAAGCAGAGAAAAAGTGTCTCCTGCAACCCGTTCCCTTGGTGCTAGATGAACGAACGTCTCTCCACTTACTCAGTTCTGAGGGATAAGTGTGTGTGAAAGCCGTCCTTCAGCTAGCTTGTTGGGAACACAAAGTTTCTTTTCAGTTGCAAACTCCATTCCATACATATATATGGGGAGGTACAAGCTCCAACTCGGTTTTACAGTGAAAACTGCAGGAACTTGAAACCGGCACTAGGAAATAGACTGAGAAAGCAGAGAAAAAGTGTCTCCTGCAACCCGTTCCCTTGGTGCTAGATGAACGAAAGTCTCTCCACTTGCTCAGTTCTGAGAGATAAGTGTGTGTGAAAGCCGTCCTTCAGCTAGCTTGTTGGGAACACAAAGTTTCTTTTCAGTTGCAAACTCCATTCCATACATATATATGGGGAGGTACAAGCTCCAACTCTGTTTTACAGTGAAAACTGCAGGAACTTCAAACCGGCACTAGGAAATAGACTGAGAAAGCAGAGAAAAAGTGTCTCATGCAACCCGTTCCCTTGGTGATAGATGAACGAACGTCTCTCCACTTGCTCAGTTCTGAGAGATAAGTGTGTTTGAAAGCCGACCTTCAGCTAGCTTGTTGGGAACACAAAGTTTCTTTTCAGTTGCAAACTCCATTCCATACATATATATGGGAGGTACAAGCTCCAACTCGGTTTTACAGTGAAAACTGCAGGAACTTCAAACCGGCACTAGGAAACAGACTGAGAAAGCAGAGAAAAAGTGTCTCCTGCAACCCGTTCCCTTGGTGCTAGATGAACGAACGTCTCTCCACTTGCTCAGTTCTGAGAGATAAGTGTGTGTGAAAGCCGTCCTTCAGCTAGCTTGTTGGGAACACCAAGTTTCTTTTCAGTTGCAAACTCCATTCCATACATATATATGGGGAGGTACAAGCTCCAACTCGGTTTTACAGTGAAAACTGCAGGAACTTCAAACCGGCACTAGGAAACAGACTGAGAAAGCAGAGAAAAAGTGTCTCATGCAACCCGTTCCCTTGCTGATAGATGAACTAACGTCTCTCCACTTGCTCAGTTCTGAGAGATAAGTGTGTTTGAAAGCCGTCCTTCAGCTAGCTTGTTGGGAACACAAAGTTTTTTTTCAGTTGCAATCTGCATTCCATACATATATATGGGAGGTACAAGCTCCAACTCGGTTTTACAGTGAAAACTGCAGGAACTTCAAACCGGCACTAGGAAACAGACTGAGAAAGCAGAGAAAAAGTGTCTCCTGCAACCCGTTCCCTTGGTGCTAGATGAACGAACGTCTCTCCACTTGCTCAGTTCTGAGAGATAAGTGTGTGTGAAAGCCGTCCTTCACCTAGCTTGTTGGGAACACAAAGTTTCTTTTCAGTTGCAAACTCCATTCCATACATATATATGGGGAGGTACAAGCTCCAACTCGGTTTTACAGTGAAAACTGCAGGAACTTCAAACCGGCACTAGGAAACAGACTGAGAAAGCAGAGAAAAAGTGTCTCCTGCAACCCGTTCCCTTGGTGCTAGATGAACGAACGTCTCTCCACTTGCTCAGTTCTGAGAGATAAGTGTGTGTGATAGCCGTCCTTCAGCTAGCTTGTTGGGAACACAAAGTTTCTTTTCAGTTGCAAACTCCATTCCATACATATATATGGGAGGTACAAGCTCCAACTCTGTTTTACAGTGAAAACTGCAGGAACTTGAAACCGGCACTAGGAAACAGACTGAGAAAGCAGAGAAAAATTGTCTCATGCAACCCGTTCCCTTGGTGATAGATGAACGAACGTCTCTCCACTTGCTCAGTTCTGAGAGATAAGTGTGTGTGAAAGCCGTCCTTCAGCTAGCTTGTTGGGAACACAAAGTTTCTTTTCAGTTGCAAACTCCATTCCATACATATATATGGGAGGTACAAGCTCCAACTCGGTTTTACACTGAAAACTGCAGGAACTTCAAACCGGCACTAGGAAATAGACTGAGAAAGCAGAGAAAAAGTGTCTCCTGCAATCCGTTCCCTTGGTGCTGGATGAACGAACGTCTCTCCACTTGCTCAGTTCTGAGAGATAAGTGTGCGTGAAAGCCGTCCTTCAGCTAGCTTGTTGGGAACACCAAGATTCTTTTCAGTTGCAAACTCCATTCCATACATATATATGGGGAGGTACAAGCTCAAACTCGGTTTTACAGTGAAAACTGCAGGAACTTCAAACCGGCACTAGGAAACAGACTGAGAAAGCAGAGAAAAAGTTTCTCCTGCAACCCGTTCCCTTGGTGCTAGATGAACGAACGTCTCTCCACTTGCTCAGTTCTGAGAGATAAGTGTGTGTGAAAGCCGTCCTTCAGGTAGCTTGTTGGGAACACAAAGTTTCTTTTCAGTTGCAAACTCCATTCCATACATATATATGGGGAGGTACAAGCTCCAACTCGGGTTTACAGTGAAAACTGCAGGAACTTCAAACCGGCACTAGCAAACAGACTGAGAAAGCAGAGAAATAGTGTCTCCTGCAACCCGTTCCCTTGGTGCTAGATGAACGAACGTCTCTCCACTTGCTCAGTTCTGAGAGATAAGTGTGTGTGAAAGCCGTCCTTCAGCTAGCTTGTTGGGAACACAAAGTTTCTTTTCAGTTGCAAACTCCATTCCATACATATATATGGGGAGGTACAAGCTCCAACTCGGTTTTACAGTGAAAACTGCAGGATCTTCAAACCGGCACTAGGAAATAGACTGAGAAAGCAGAGAAAAAGTGTCTCCTGCAACCCGTTACCTTGGTGCTAGATGAACGAACGTCTCTCCACTTGCTCAGTTCTGAGAGATAAGTGTGTGTGAAAGCCGTCCTTCAGCTAGCATGTTGGGAACACCAAGTTTCTTTTCAGTTGCAAACTCCATTCCATACATATATATGGGAGGTACAAGCTCAAAATCGGTTTTACAGTGAAAACTGCAGGAACTTCAAACCGGCACTAGGAAATAGACTGAGAAAGCAGAGAAAAAGTGTCTCCTGCAACTCGTTCCCTTGGTGCTAGATGAACGAACGTCTCTCCACTTACTCAGTTCTGAGAGATAAGTGTGTGTGAAAGCCGTCCTTCAGCTAGCTTGTTGGGAACATAAAGTTTCTTTTCAGTTGCAAACTCCATTCCATACATATATATGGGGAGGTACAAGCTCCAACTCGGTTTTACAGTGAAAACTGCAGGAACTTGAAACCGGCACTAGGAAATAGAATGAGAAAGCAGAGAAAAAGTGTCTCCTGCAACCCGTTCCCTTGGTGCTAGATGAACGAACGTCTCTCCACTTACTCAGTTCTGAGAGATAAGTGTGTGTGAAAGCCGTCCTTCAGCTAGCTTGTTGGGAACACAAAGTTTCTTTTCAGTTGCAAACACCATTCCATACATATATATGGGGAAGTACAAGCTCCAACTCGGTTTTACAGTGAAAACTGCAGGAACTTGAAACCGGCACTAGGAAATAAAATGAGAAAGCAGAGAAAAAGTGTCTCCTGCAACCCGTTCCCTTGGTGCTGGATGAACGAAAGTCTCTCCACTTGCTCAGTTCTGAGAGATAAGTGTGTGTGAAAGCCGACCTTCAGCTAGCTTGTTGGGAACACAAAGTTTCTTTTCAGTTGCAAACTCCATTCCATACATATATATGGAAGGTACAAGCTCCAACTCGGTTTTACAGTGAAAACTGCAGGAACTTCAAACCGGCACTAGGAAACAGACTGAGAAAGCAGAGAAAAAGTGTCTCCTGCAACCCGTTCCCTTGGTGCTAGATGAACGAACGTCTCTCCACTTGCTCAGTTCTGAGAGATAAGTGTGTGTGAAAGCCGTCCTTCAGCTAGCTTGTTGGGAACACAAAGATTCTTTTCAGTTGCAAACTCCATTCCATACATATATATGGGGAGGTACAAGCTCCAACTCGGTTTTACAGTGAAAACTGCAGGAACTTCAAACCGGCACTAGCAAACAGACTGAGAAAGCAGAGAAAAAGTGTCTCCTGCAACCCGTTCCCTTGGTGCTAGATGAACGAACGTCTCTCCACTTGCTCAGTTCTGAGAGATAAGTGTGTGTGAAAGCCGTCCTTCAGCTAGCATGTTGGGAACACCAAGTTTCTTTTCAGTGGCAAACTCCATTCCATACATATATATGGGAGGTACAAGCTCCAACTCGGTTTTACAGTGAAAACTGCAGGAACTTCAAACCGGCTCTAGGAAATAGACTGAGAAAGCAGAGAAAAAGTGTCTCCTGCAACCCGTTCCCTTGGTGCTAGATGAACGAACGTCTCTCCACTTACTCAGTTCTGAGGGATAAGTGTGTGTGAAAGCCGTCCTTCAGCTAGCTTGTTGGGAACACAAAGTTTCTTTTCAGTTGCAAACTCCATTCCATACATATATATGGGGAGGTACAAGCTCCAACTCGGTTTTACAGTGAAAACTGCAGGAACTTGAAACCGGCACTAGGAAATAGACTGAGAAAGCAGAGAAAAAGTGTCTCCTGCAACCCGTTCCCTTGGTGCTAGATGAACGAAAGTCTCTCCACTTGCTCAGTTCTGAGAGATAAGTGTGTGTGAAAGCCGTCCTTCAGCTAGCTTGTTGGGAACACAAAGTTTCTTTTCAGTTGCAAACTCCATTCCATACATATATATGGGGAGGTACAAGCTCCAACTCTGTTTTACAGTGAAAACTGCAGGAACTTCAAACCGGCACTAGGAAATAGACTGAGAAAGCAGAGAAAAAGTGTCTCATGCAACCCGTTCCCTTGGTGATAGATGAACGAACGTCTCTCCACTTGCTCAGTTCTGAGAGATAAGTGTGTTTGAAAGCCGACCTTCAGCTAGCTTGTTGGGAACACAAAGTTTCTTTTCAGTTGCAAACTCCATTCCATACATATATATGGGAGGTACAAGCTCCAACTCGGTTTTACAGTGAAAACTGCAGGAACTTCAAACCGGCACTAGGAAACAGACTGAGAAAGCAGAGAAAAAGTGTCTCCTGCAACCCGTTCCCTTGGTGCTAGATGAACGAACGTCTCTCCACTTGCTCAGTTCTGAGAGATAAGTGTGTGTGAAAGCCGTCCTTCAGCTAGCTTGTTGGGAACACCAAGTTTCTTTTCAGTTGCAAACTCCATTCCATACATATATATGGGGAGGTACAAGCTCCAACTCGGTTTTACAGTGAAAACTGCAGGAACTTCAAACCGGCACTAGGAAACAGACTGAGAAAGCAGAGAAAAAGTGTCTCATGCAACCCGTTCCCTTGCTGATAGATGAACTAACGTCTCTCCACTTGCTCAGTTCTGAGAGATAAGTGTGTTTGAAAGCCGTCCTTCAGCTAGCTTGTTGGGAACACAAAGTTTTTTTTCAGTTGCAATCTGCATTCCATACATATATATGGGAGGTACAAGCTCCAACTCGGTTTTACAGTGAAAACTGCAGGAACTTCAAACCGGCACTAGGAAACAGACTGAGAAAGCAGAGAAAAAGTGTCTCCTGCAACCCGTTCCCTTGGTGCTAGATGAACGAACGTCTCTCCACTTGCTCAGTTCTGAGAGATAAGTGTGTGTGAAAGCCGTCCTTCACCTAGCTTGTTGGGAACACAAAGTTTCTTTTCAGTTGCAAACTCCATTCCATACATATATATGGGGAGGTACAAGCTCCAACTCGGTTTTACAGTGAAAACTGCAGGAACTTCAAACCGGCACTAGGAAACAGACTGAGAAAGCAGAGAAAAAGTGTCTCCTGCAACCCGTTCCCTTGGTGCTAGATGAACGAACGTCTCTCCACTTGCTCAGTTCTGAGAGATAAGTGTGTGTGATAGCCGTCCTTCAGCTAGCTTGTTGGGAACACAAAGTTTCTTTTCAGTTGCAAACTCCATTCCATACATATATATGGGAGGTACAAGCTCCAACTCTGTTTTACAGTGAAAACTGCAGGAACTTGAAACCGGCACTAGGAAACAGACTGAGAAAGCAGAGAAAAATTGTCTCATGCAACCCGTTCCCTTGGTGATAGATGAACGAACGTCTCTCCACTTGCTCAGTTCTGAGAGATAAGTGTGTGTGAAAGCCGTCCTTCAGCTAGCTTGTTGGGAACACAAAGTTTCTTTTCAGTTGCAAACTCCATTCCATACATATATATGGGAGGTACAAGCTCCAACTCGGTTTTACACTGAAAACTGCAGGAACTTCAAACCGGCACTAGGAAATAGACTGAGAAAGCAGAGAAAAAGTGTCTCCTGCAATCCGTTCCCTTGGTGCTGGATGAACGAACGTCTCTCCACTTGCTCAGTTCTGAGAGATAAGTGTGCGTGAAAGCCGTCCTTCAGCTAGCTTGTTGGGAACACCAAGATTCTTTTCAGTTGCAAACTCCATTCCATACATATATATGGGGAGGTACAAGCTCAAACTCGGTTTTACAGTGAAAACTGCAGGAACTTCAAACCGGCACTAGGAAACAGACTGAGAAAGCAGAGAAAAAGTTTCTCCTGCAACCCGTTCCCTTGGTGCTAGATGAACGAACGTCTCTCCACTTGCTCAGTTCTGAGAGATAAGTGTGTGTGAAAGCCGTCCTTCAGGTAGCTTGTTGGGAACACAAAGTTTCTTTTCAGTTGCAAACTCCATTCCATACATATATATGGGGAGGTACAAGCTCCAACTCGGGTTTACAGTGAAAACTGCAGGAACTTCAAACCGGCACTAGCAAACAGACTGAGAAAGCAGAGAAATAGTGTCTCCTGCAACCCGTTCCCTTGGTGCTAGATGAACGAACGTCTCTCCACTTGCTCAGTTCTGAGAGATAAGTGTGTGTGAAAGCCGTCCTTCAGCTAGCTTGTTGGGAACACAAAGTTTCTTTTCAGTTGCAAACTCCATTCCATACATATATATGGGGAGGTACAAGCTCCAACTCGATTTTACAGTGAAAACTGCAGGATCTTCAAACCGGCACTAGGAAATAGACTGAGAAAGCAGAGAAAAAGTGTCTCCTGCAACCCGTTACCTTGGTGCTAGATGAACGAACGTCTCTCCACTTGCTCAGTTCTGAGAGATAAGTGTGTGTGAAAGCCGTCTTTCACCTAGCTTGTTGGGAACACAAAGTTTCTTTTCAGTTGCAAACTCCATTCCATACATATATATGGGGAGGTACAAGCTCAAAATCGGTTTTACAGTGAAAACTGCAGGAACTTCAAACCGGCACTAGGAAACAGACTGAGAAAGCAGAGAAAAAGTGTCTCCTGCAACCCGTTCCCTTGGTGCTAGATGAACGAACGTCTCTCCACTTGCTCAGTTCTGAGAGATAAGTGTGTGTGAAAGCCGTCCTTCAGCTAGCTTGTTGGGAACACAAAGTTTCTTTTCAGTTGCAAACTCCATTCCATACATATATATGGGGAGGTACAAGCTCCAACTCGGGTTTACAGTGAAAACTGCAGGAACTTCAAACCGGCACTAGCAAACAGACTGAGAAAGCAGAGAAATAGTGTCTCCTGCAACCCGTTCCCTTGGTGCTAGATGAACGAACGTCTCTCCACTTGCTCAGTTCTGAGAGATAAGTGTGTGTGAAAGCCGTCCTTCAGCTAGCTTGTTGGGAACACAAAGTTTCTTTTCAGTTGCAAACTCCATTCCATACATATATATGGGGAGGTACAAGCTCCAACTCGGTTTTACAGTGAAAACTGCAGGAACTTCAAACCGGCACTAGCAAACAGACTGAGAAAGCAGAGAAAAAGTGTCTCCTGCAACCCGTTCCCTTGGTGCTAGATGAACGAACGTCTCTCCACTTGCTCAGTTCTGAGAGATAAGTGTGTGTGAAAGCCGTCCTTCAGCTAGCATGTTGGGAACACCAAGTTTCTTTTCAGTTGCAAACTCCATTCCATACATATATATGGGAGGTACAAGCTCCAACTCGGTTTTACAGTGAAAACTGCAGGAACTTCAAACCGGCACTAGGAAATAGACTGAGAAAGCAGAGAAAAAGTGTCTCCTGCAACCCGTTCCCTTGGTGCTAGATGAACGAACGTCTCTCCACTTACTCAGTTCTGAGAGATAAGTGTGTGTGAAAGCCGTCCTTCAGCTAGCTTGTTGGGAACACAAAGTTTCTTTTCAGTTGCAAACTCCATTCCATACATATATATGGGGAGGTACAAGCTCCAACTCGGTTTTACAGTGAAAACTGCAGGAACTTCAAACCGGCACTAGGAAATAGACTGAGAAAGCAGAGAAAAAGTGTCTCCTGCAACCCGTTCCCTTGGTGCTAGATGAACGAACGTCTCTCCACTTACTCAGTTCTGAGAGATAAGTGTGTGTGAAAGCCGTCCTTCAGCTAGCTTGTTGGGAACACAAAGTTTCTTTTCAGTTGCAAACACCATTCCATACATATATATGGGGAAGTACAAGCTCCAACTCGGTTTTACAGTGAAAACTGCAGGAACTTGAAACCGGCACTAGGAAATAAAATGAGAAAGCAGAGAAAAAGTGTCTCCTGCAACCCGTTCCCTTGGTGCTAGATGAACGAAAGTCTCTCCACTTGCTCAGTTCTGAGAGATAAGTGTGTGTGAAAGCCGACCTTCAGCTAGCTTGTTGGGAACACAAAGTTTCTTTTCAGTTGCAAACTCCATTCCATACATATATATGGAAGGTACAAGCTCCAACTCGGTTTTACAGTGAAAACTGCAGGAACTTCAAACCGGCACTAGGAAACAGACTGAGAAAGCAGAGAAAAAGTGTCTCCTGCAACCCGTTCCCTTGGTGCTAGATGAACGAACGTCTCTCCATTTGCTCAGTTCTGAGAGATAAGTGTGTGTGAAAGCCGTCCTTCAGCTAGCTTGTTGGGAACACAAAGATTCTTTTCAGTTGCAAACTCCATTCCATACATATATATGGGGAGGTACAAGCTCCAACTCGGTTTTACAGTGAAAACTGCAGGAACTTCAAACCGGCACTAGGAAACAGACTGAGAAAGCAGAGAAAAAGTGTCTCCTGCAACCCGTTCCCTTGGTGCTAGATGAACGAACGTCTCTCCACTTGCTCAGTTCTGAGAGATAAGTGTGTGTGAAAGCCGTCCTTCAGCTAGCATGTTGGGAACACCAAGTTTCTTTTCAGTTGCAAACTCCATTCCATACATATATATGGGAGGTACAAGCTCCAACTCGGTTTTACAGTGAAAACTGCAGGAACTTCAAACCGGCTCTAGGAAATAGACTGAGAAAGCAGAGAAAAAGTGTCTCCTGCAACCCGTTCCCTTGGTGCTAGATGAACGAACGTCTCTCCACTTACTCAGTTCTGAGGGATAAGTGTGTGTGAAAGCCGTCCTTCAGCTAGCTTGTTGGGAACACAAAGTTTCTTTTCAGTTGCAAACTCCATTCCATACATATATATGGGGAGGTACAAGCTCCAACTCGGTTTTACAGTGAAAACTGCAGGAACTTGAAACCGGCACTAGGAAATAGACTGAGAAAGCAGAGAAAAAGTGTCTCCTGCAACCCGTTCCCTTGGTGCTAGATGAACGAAAGTCTCTCCACTTGCTCAGTTCTGAGAGATAAGTGTGTGTGAAAGCCGTCCTTCAGCTAGCTTGTTGGGAACACAAAGATTCTTTTCAGTTGCAAACTCCATTCCATACATATATATGGGGAGGTACAAGCTCCAACTCGGTTTTACAGTGAAAACTGCAGGAACTTCAAACCGGCACTAGCAAACAGACTGAGAAAGCAGAGAAAAAGTGTCTCCTGCAACCCGTTCCCTTGGTGCTAGATGAACGAACGTCTCTCCACTTGCTCAGTTCTGAGAGATAAGTGTGTGTGAAAGCCGTCCTTCAGCTAGCATGTTGGGAACACCAAGTTTCTTTTCAGTTGCAAACTCCATTCCATACATATATATGGGAGGTACAAGCTCCAACTCGGTTTTACAGTGAAAACTGCAGGAACTTCAAACCGGCTCTAGGAAATAGACTGAGAAAGCAGAGAAAAAGTGTCTCCTGCAACCCGTTCCCTTGGTGCTAGATGAACGAACGTCTCTCCACTTACTCAGTTCTGAGGGATAAGTGTGTGTGAAAGCCGTCCTTCAGCTAGCTTGTTGGGAACACAAAGTTTCTTTTCAGTTGCAAACTCCATTCCATACATATATATGGGGAGGTACAAGCTCCAACTCGGTTTTACAGTGAAAACTGCAGGAACTTGAAACCGGCACTAGGAAATAGACTGAGAAAGCAGAGAAAAAGTGTCTCCTGCAACCCGTTCCCTTGGTGCTAGATGAACGAAAGTCTCTCCACTTGCTCAGTTCTGAGAGATAAGTGTGTGTGAAAGCCGTCCTTCAGCTAGCTTGTTGGGAACACAAAGTTTCTTTTCAGTTGCAAACTCCATTCCATACATATATAAGGGAGGTACAAGCTCCAACTCGGTTTTACAGTGAAAACTGCAGGAACTTCAAACCGGCACTAGCAAACAGACTGAGAAAGCAGAGAAAAAGTGTCTCCTGCAACCCGTTCCCTTGGTGCTAGATGAACGAACGTCTCTCCACTTGCTCAGTTCTGAGAGATAATTGTGTGTGAAAGCCGTCCTTCAGCTAGCATGTTGGGAACACCAAGTTTCTTTTCAGTTGCAAACTCCATTCCATACATATATATGGGAGGTACAAGCTCCAACTCGGTTTTACAGTGAAAACTGCAGGAACTTCAAACCGGCACTAGGAAATAGACTGAGAAAGCAGAGAAAAAGTGTCTCCTGCAACCCGTTCCCTTGGTGCTAGATGAACGAACGTCTCTCCACTTACTCAGTTCTGAGAGATAAGTGTGTGTGAAAGCCGTCCTTCAGCTAGCTTGTTGGGAACACAAAGTTTCTTTTCAGTTGCAAACCCCATTCCATACATATATATGGGGAGGTACAAGCTCCAACTCGGTTTTACAGTGAAAACTGCAGGAACTTGAAACCGGCACTAGGAAATAGACTGAGAAAGCAGAGAAAAAGTGTCTCCTGCAACCCGTTCCCTTGGTGCTAGATGAACGAACGTCTCTCCACTTACTCAGTTCTGAGAGATAAGTGTGTGTGAAAGCCGTCCTTCAGCTAGCTTGTTGGGAACACAAAGTTTCTTTTCAGTTGCAAACACCATTCCATACATATATATGGGGAAGTACAAGCTCCAACTCGGTTTTACAGTGAAAACTGCAGGAACTTGAAACTGGCACTAGGAAATAAAATGAGAAAGCAGAGAAAAAGTGTCTCCTGCAACCCGTTCCCTTGGTGCTAGATGAACGAAAGTCTCTCCACTTGCTCAGTTCTGAGAGATAAGTGTGTGTGAAAGCCGACCTTCAGCTAGCTTGTTGGGAACACAAAGTTTCTTTTCAGTTGCAAACTCCATTCCATACATATATATGGAAGGTACAAGCTCCAACTCGGTTTTACAGTGAAAACTGCAGGAACTTCAAACCGGCACTAGGAAACAGACTGAGAAAGCAGAGAAAAAGTGTCTCCTGCAACCCGTTCCCTTGGTGCTAGATGAACGAACGTCTCTCCACTTGCTCAGTTCTGAGAGATATGTGTGTGTGAAAGCCGTCCTTCAGCTAGCATGTTGGGAACACCAAGTTTCTTTTCAGTTGCAAACTCCATTCCATACATATATATGGGAGGTACAAGCTCCAACTCGGTTTTACAGTGAAAACTGCAGGAACTTCAAACCGGCTCTAGGAAATAGACTGAGAAAGCAGAGAAAAAGTGTCTCCTGCAACCCGTTCCCTTGGTGCTAGATGAACGAACGTCTCTCCACTTACTCAGTTCTGAGGGATAAGTGTGTGTGAAAGCCGTCCTTCAGCTAGCTTGTTGGGAACACAAAGTTTCTTTTCAGTTGCAAACTCCATTCCATACATATATATGGGGAGGTACAAGCTCCAACTCGGTTTTACAGTGAAAACTGCAGGAACTTGAAACCGGCACTAGGAAATAGACTGAGAAAGCAGAGAAAAAGTGTCTCCTGCAACCCGTTCCCTTGGTGCTAGATGAACGAAAGTCTCTCCACTTGCTCAGTTCTGAGAGATAAGTGTGTGTGAAAGCCGTCCTTCAGCTAGCTTGTTGGGAACACAAAGTTTCTTTTCAGTTGCAAACTCCATTCCATACATATATATGGGGAGGTACAAGCTCCAACTCGGTTTTACAGTGAAAACTGCAGGAACTTCAAACCGGCACTTGGAAATAGACTGAGAAAGCAGAGAAAAAGTGTCTCATGCAACCCGTTCCCTTGGTGATAGATGAACGAACGTCTCTCCACTTGCTCAGTTCTGAGAGATAAGTGTGTTTGAAAGCCGACCTTCAGCTAGCTTGTTGGGAACACAAAGTTTCTTTTCAGTTGCAAACTCCATTCCATACATATATATGGGAGGTACAAGCTCCAACTCGGTTTTACAGTGAAAACTGCAGGAACTTCAAACCGGCACTAGGAAACAGACTGAGAAAGCAGAGAAAAAGTGTCTCCTGCAACCCGTTCCCTTGGTGCTAGATGAACGAACGTCTCTCCACTTGCTCAGTTCTGAGAGATAAGTGTGTGTGAAAGCCGTCCTTCAGCTAGCTTGTTGGGAACACCAAGTTTCTTTTCAGTTGCAAACTCCATTCCATACATATATATGGGGAGGTACAAGCTCCAACTCGGTTTTACAGTGAAAACTGCAGGAACTTCAAACCGGCACTAGGAAACAGACTGAGAAAGCAGAGAAAAAGTGTCTCATGCAACCCGTTCCCTTGCTGATAGATGAACGAACGTCTCTCCACTTGCTCAGTTCTGAGAGATAAGTGTGTTTGAAAGCCGTCCTTCAGCTAGCTTGTTGGGAACACAAAGTTTTTTTTCAGTTGCAATCTGCATTCCATACATATATATGGGAGGTACAAGCTCCAACTCGGTTTTACAGTGAAAACTGCAGGAACTTCAAACCGGCACTAGGAAACAGACTGAGAAAGCAGAGAAAAAGTGTCTCCTGCAACCCGTTCCCTTGGTGCTAGATGAACGAACGTCTCTCCACTTGCTCAGTTCTGAGAGATAAGTGTGTGTGAAAGCCGTCCTTCACCTAGCTTGTTGGGAACACAAAGTTTCTTTTCAGTTGCAAACTCCATTCCATACATATATATGGGGAGGTACAAGCTCCAACTCGGTTTTACAGTGAAAACTGCAGGAACTTCAAACCGGCACTAGGAAACAGACTGAGAAAGCAGAGAAAAAGTGTCTCCTGCAACCCGTTCCCTTGGTGCTAGATGAACGAACGTCTCTCCACTTGCTCAGTTCTGAGAGATAAGTGTGTGTGAAAGCCGTCCTTCAGCTAGCTTGTTGGGAACACAAAGATTCTTTTCAGTTGCAAACTCCATTCCATACATATATATGGGGAGGTACAAGCTCCAACTCGGTTTTACAGTGAAAACTGCAGGAACTTCAAACCGGCACTAGCAAACAGATTGAGAAAGCAGAGAAAAAGTGTCTCCTGCAACCCGTTCCCTTGGTGCTAGATGAATGAACGTCTCTCCACTTGCTCAGTTCTGAGAGATAAGTGTGTGTGAAAGCCGTCCTTCAGCTAGCATGTTGGGAACACCAAGTTTCTTTTCAGTTGCAAACTCCATTCCATACATATATATGGGAGGTACAAGCTCCAACTCGGTTTTACAGTGAAAACTGCAGGAACTTCAAACCGGCTCTAGGAAATAGACTGAGAAAGCAGAGAAAAAGTGTCTCCTGCAACCCGTTCCCTTGGTGCTAGATGAACGAAAGTCTCTCCACTTGCTCAGTTCTGAGAGATAAGTGTGTGTGAAAGCCGTCCTTCAGCTAGCTTGTTGGGAACACAAAGTTTCTTTTCAGTTGCAAACTCCATTCCATACATATATATGGGGAGGTACAAGCTCCAACTCGGTTTTACAGTGAAAACTGCAGGAACTTCAAACCGGCACTTGGAAATAGACTGAGAAAGCAGAGAAAAAGTGTCTCATGCAACCCGTTCCCTTGGTGATAGATGAACGAACGTCTCTCCACTTGCTCAGTTCTGAGAGATAAGTGTGTTTGAAAGCCGACCTTCAGCTAGCTTGTTGGGAACACAAAGTTTCTTTTCAGTTGCAAACTCCATTCCATACATATATATGGGAGGTACAAGCTCCAACTCGGTTTTACAGTGAAAACTGCAGGAACTTCAAACCGGCACTAGGAAACAGACTGAGAAAGCAGAGAAAAAGTGTCTCCTGCAACCCGTTCCCTTGGTGCTAGATGAACGAACTTCTCTCCACTTGCTCAGTTCTGAGAGATAAGTGTGTGTGAAAGCCGTCCTTCAGCTAGCTTGTTGGGAACACCAAGTTTCTTTTCAGTTGCAAACTCCATTCCATACATATATATGGGGAGGTACAAGCTCCAACTCGGTTTTACAGTGAAAACTGCAGGAACTTCAAACCGGCACTAGGAAACAGACTGAGAAAGCAGAGAAAAAGTGTCTCATGCAACCCGTTCCCTTGCTGATAGATGAACTAACGTCTCTCCACTTGCTCAGTTCTGAGAGATAAGTGTGTTTGAAAGCCGTCCTTCAGCTAGCTTGTTGGGAACACAAAGTTTTTTTTCAGTTGCAATCTGCATTCCATACATATATATGGGAGGTACAAGCTCCAACTCGGTTTTACAGTGAAAACTGCAGGAACTTCAAACCGGCACTAGGAAATACACTGAGAAAGCAGAGAAAAAGTGTCTCCTGCAACCCGTTCCCTTGGTGCTAGATGAACGAACGTCTCCCCACTTGCTCAGTTCTGAGAGATAAGTGTGTGTGAAAGCCGTCCTTCACCTAGCTTGTTGGGAACACAAAGTTTCTTTTCAGTTGCAAACTCCATTCCATACATATATATGGGGAGGTACAAGCTCCAACTCGGTTTTACAGTGAAAACTGCAGGAACTTCAAACCGGCACTAGGAAACAGACTGAGAAAGCAGAGAAAAAGTGTCTCCTGCAACCCGTTCCATTGGTGCTAGATGAACGAACGTCTCTCCACTTGCTCAGTTCTGAGAGATAAGTGTGTGTGAAAGCCGTCCTTCAGCTAGCTTGTTGGGAACACAAAGTTTCTTTTCAGTTGAAAACTCCATTCCATACATATATATGGGGAGGTACAAGCTCCAACTCGGTTTTACAGTGAAAACTGCAGGAACTTCAAACCGGCACTAGCAAACAGACTGAGAAAGCAGAGAAAAAGTGTCTCCTGCAACCCGTTCCCTTGGTGCTAGATGAACGAACGTCTCTCCACTTGCTCAGTTCTGAGAGATAAGTGTGTGTGAAAGCCGTCCTTCAGCTAGCATGTTGGGAACACCAAGTTTCTTTTCAGTTGCAAACTCCATTCCATACATATATATGGGAGGTACAAGCTCCAACTCGGTTTTACAGTGAAAACTGCAGGAACTTCAAACCGGCACTTGGAAATAGACTGAGAAAGCAGAGAAAAAGTGTCTCATGCAACCCGTTCCCTTGGTGATAGATGAACGAACGTCTCTCCACTTGCTCAGTTCTGAGAGATAAGTGTGTTTGAAAGCCGACCTTCAGCTAGCTTGTTGGGAACACAAAGTTTCTTTTCAGTTGCAAACTCCATTCCATACATATATATGGGAGGTACAAGCTCCAACTCGGTTTTACAGTGAAAACTGCAGGAACTTCAAACCGGCACTAGGAAACAGACTGAGAAAGCAGAGAAAAAGTGTCTCCTGCAACCCGTTCCCTTGGTGCTAGATGAACGAACTTCTCTCCACTTGCTCAGTTCTGAGAGATAAGTGTGTGTGAAAGCCGTCCTTCAGCTAGCTTGTTGGGAACACCAAGTTTCTTTTCAGTTGCAAACTCCATTCCATACATATATATGGGGAGGTACAAGCTCCAACTCGGTTTTACAGTGAAAACTGCAGGAACTTCAAACCGGCACTAGGAAACAGACTGAGAAAGCAGAGAAAAAGTGTCTCATGCAACCCGTTCCCTTGCTGATAGATGAACTAACGTCTCTCCACTTGCTCAGTTCTGAGAGATAAGTGTGTTTGAAAGCCGTCCTTCAGCTAGCTTGTTGGGAACACAAAGTTTTTTTTCAGTTGCAATCTGCATTCCATACATATATATGGGAGGTACAAGCTCCAACTCGGTTTTACAGTGAAAACTGCAGGAACTTCAAACCGGCACTAGGAAATACACTGAGAAAGCAGAGAAAAAGTGTCTCATGCAACCCGTTCCCTTGGTGCTAGATGAACGAACGTCTCTCCACTTGCTCAGTTCTGAGAGATAAGTGTGTGTGAAAGCCGTCCTTCAGCTAGCATGTTGGGAACACCAAGTTTCTTTTCAGTTGCAAACTCCATTCCATACATATATATGGGAGGTACAAGCTCCAACTCGGTTTTACAGTGAAAACTGCAGGAACTTCAAACCGGCACTTGGAAATAGACTGAGAAAGCAGAGAAAAAGTGTCTCATGCAACCCGTTCCCTTGGTGATAGATGAACGAACGTCTCTCCACTTGCTCAGTTCTGAGAGATAAGTGTGTTTGAAAGCCGACCTTCAGCTAGCTTGTTGGGAACACAAAGTTTCTTTTCAGTTGCAAACTCCATTCCATACATATATATGGGAGGTACAAGCTCCAACTCGGTTTTACAGTGAAAACTGCAGGAACTTCAAACCGGCACTAGGAAACAGACTGAGAAAGCAGAGAAAAAGTGTCTCCTGCAACCCGTTCCCTTGGTGCTAGATGAACGAACTTCTCTCCACTTGCTCAGTTCTGAGAGATAAGTGTGTGTGAAAGCCGTCCTTCAGCTAGCTTGTTGGGAACACCAAGTTTCTTTTCAGTTGCAAACTCCATTCCATACATATATATGGGGAGGTACAAGCTCCAACTCGGTTTTACAGTGAAAACTGCAGGAACTTCAAACCGGCACTAGGAAACAGACTGAGAAAGCAGAGAAAAAGTGTCTCATGCAACCCGTTCCCTTGCTGATAGATGAACTAACGTCTCTCCACTTGCTCAGTTCTGAGAGATAAGTGTGTTTGAAAGCCGTCCTTCAGCTAGCTTGTTGGGAACACAAAGTTTTTTTTCAGTTGCAATCTGCATTCCATACATATATATGGGAGGTACAAGCTCCAACTCGGTTTTACAGTGAAAACTGCAGGAACTTCAAACCGGCACTAGGAAATACACTGAGAAAGCAGAGAAAAAGTGTCTCCTGCAACCCGTTCCCTTGGTGCTAGATGAACGAACGTCTCCCCACTTGCTCAGTTCTGAGAGATAAGTGTGTGTGAAAGCCGTCCTTCACCTAGCTTGTTGGGAACACAAAGTTTCTTTTCAGTTGCAAACTCCATTCCATACATATATATGGGGAGGTACAAGCTCCAACTCGGTTTTACAGTGAAAACTGCAGGAACTTCAAACCGGCACTAGGAAACAGACTGAGAAAGCAGAGAAAAAGTGTCTCCTGCAACCCGTTCCATTGGTGCTAGATGAACGAACGTCTCTCCACTTGCTCAGTTCTGAGAGATAAGTGTGTGTGAAAGCCGTCCTTCAGCTAGCTTGTTGGGAAAACAAAGTTTCTTTTCAGTTGAAAACTCCATTCCATACATATATATGGGGAGGTACAAGCTCCAACTCGGTTTTACAGTGAAAACTGCAGGAACTTCAAACCGGCACTAGCAAACAGACTGAGAAAGCAGAGAAAAAGTGTCTCCTGCAACCCGTTCCCTTGGTGCTAGATGAACGAACGTCTCTCCACTTGCTCAGTTCTGAGAGATAAGTGTGTGTGAAAGCCGTCCTTCAGCTAGCATGTTGGGAACACCAAGTTTCTTTTCAGTTGCAAACTCCATTCCATACATATATATGGGAGGTACAAGCTCCAACTCGGTTTTACAGTGAAAACTGCAGGAACTTCAAACCGGCACTAGGAAATAGACTGAGAAAGCAGAGAAAAAGTGTCTCCTGCAACCCGTTCCCTTGGTGCTAGATGAACGAACGTCTCTCCACTTGCTCAGTTCTGAGAGATAAGTGTGTGTGAAAGCCGTCCTTAACCTAGCTTGCTGGGAACACAAAGTTTCTTTTCAGTTGCAAACTCCATTCCATACATATATATGGGAGGTACAAGCTCCAACACGGTTTTACAGTGAAAACTGCAGGAACTTCAAACCGGCACTAGGAAATAGACTGAGAAAGCAGAGAAAAAGTGTCTCCTGCAACCCGTTCCCTTGGTGCTAGATGAACGAACGTCTCTCCACTTACTCAGTTCTGAGAGATAAGTGTGTGTGAAAGCCGTACTTCAGCTAGCTTGTTGGGAACACAAAGTTTCTTTTCAGTTGCAAACTCCATTCCATACATATATATGGGGAGGTACAAGCTCCAACTCGGTTTTACAGTGAAAACTGCAGGAACTTGAAACCGGCACTAGGAAATAGACTGAGAAAGCAGAGAAAAAGTGTCACCTGCAACCCGTTCCCTTGGTGCTAGATGAACGAAAGTCTCTCCACTTGCTCAGTTCTGAGAGATAAGTGTGTGTGAAAGCCGTCCTTCAGCTAGCTTGTTGGGAACACCAAGTTTCTTTTCAGTTGCAAACTCCATTCCATACATATATATGGGGAGGTACAAGCTCCAACTCGGTTTTACAGTGAAAACTGCAGGAACTTCAAACCGGCACTAGGAAACAGACTGAGAAAGCAGAGAAAAAGTGTCTCCTGCAACCCGTTCCCTTGGTGCTAGATGAACGAACGTCTCTCCACTTGCTCAGTTCTGAGAGATAAGTGTGTGTGAAAGCCGTCCTTCAGCTAGCTTGTTGGGAACACAAAGTTTCTTTTCAGTTGCAAACTCCAATCCATACATATATAGGGGAGGTACAAGCTCCAACTCGGTTTTACAGTGAAAACTGCAGGAACTTCAAACCGGCACTAGGAAATAGACTGAGAAAGCAGAGAAAAAATGTCTCCTGCATCTCGTTCCCTTGGTGCTAGATGAACGAACGTCTCTCCACTTGCTCATTTCTGAGAGATAAGTGTGTGTGAAAGCCGTCCTTCAGCTAGCTTGTTGGGAACACAAAGTTTCTTTTCAGTTGCAAACTCCATTCCATACATATATATGGGGAGGTACAAGCTCCAACTCGGTTTTACAGTGAAAACTGCAGGAACTTCAAACCGGCACTAGCAAACAGACTGAGAAAGCAGAGAAATAGTGTCCCCTGCAACCCGTTCCCTTGGTGCTAGATGAACGAACGTCTCTCCACTTGCTCAGTTCTGAGAGATAAGTGTGTGTGAAAGCCGTCCTTCAGCGAGCTTGTTGGGAACACAAAGTTTCTTTTCAGTTGCAAACTCCATTCCATACATATATATGGGGAGGTACAAGCTCCAACTCGGTTTTACAGTGAAAACTGCAGGAACTTCAAACCGGCACTAGGAAATACACTGAGAAAGCAGAGAAAAAGTGTCTCCTGCAACCCGTTCCCTTGGTGCTAGATTAACGAACGTCTCTCCACTTACTGAGTTCTGAGAGATAAGTGTGTGTGAAAGCCGTACTTCAGCTAGCTTGTTGGGAACACAAAGTTTCTTTTCAGTTGCATACTCCATTCCATACATATATATGGGGAGGTACAAGCTCCAACTCGGTTTTACAGTGAAAACTGCAGGAACTTGAAACCGGCACTAGGAAATAGACTGAGAAAGCAGAGAAAAAGTGTCTCCTGCAACCCGTTCCCTTGGTGCTAGATGAACGAAAGTCTCTCCACTTGCTCAGTTCTGAGAGATAAGTGTGTGTGAAAGCCGTCCTTCAGCTAGCTTGTTGGGAACACCAAGTTTCTTTTCAGTTGCAAACTCCATTCCATACATATATATGGGGAGGTACAAGCTCCAACTCGGTTTTACAGTGAAAACTGCAGGAACTTCAAACCGGCACTAGGAAACAGACTGAGGAAGCAGAGAAAAAGTGTCTCCTGCAACCCGTTCCCTTGGTGCTAGATGAACGAACGTCTCTCCACTTGCTCAGTTCTGAGAGATAAGTGTGTGTGAAAGCCGTCCTTCACCTAGCTTGTTGGGAACACAAAGTTTCTTTTCAGTTGCAAACTCCAATCCATACATATATATGGGGAGGTACAAGCTCCAACTCGGTTTTACAGTGAAAACTGCAGGAACTTCAAACCGGCACTAGGAAATAGACTGAGAAAGCAGAGAAAAAATGTCTCCTGCAACTCGTTCCCTTGGTGCTAGATGAACGAACGTCTCTCCACTTGCTCATTTCTGAGAGATAAGTGTGTGTGAAAGCCGTCCTTCAGCTAGCTTGTTGGGAACACAAAGTTTCTTTTCAGTTGCAAACTCCATTCCATACATATATATGGGGAGGTACAAGCTCCAACTCGGTTTTACAGTGAAAACTGCAGGAACTTCAAACCGGCACTAGCAAACAGACTGAGAAAGCAGAGAAATAGTGTCCCCTGCAACCCGTTCCCTTGGTGCTAGATGAACGAACGTCTCTCCACTTGCTCAGTTCTGAGAGATAAGTGTGTGTGAAAGCCGTCCTTCAGCGAGCTTGTTGGGAACACAAAGTTTCTTTTCAGTTGCAAACTCCATTCCATACATATATATGGGGAGGTACAAGCTCCAACTCGGTTTTACAGTGAAAACTGCAGGAACTTCAAACCGGCACTAGGAAATAGACTGAGAAAGCAGAGAAAAAGTGTCTCCTGCAACCCGTTCCCTTGGTGCTAGATGAACGAACGTCTCTCCACTTGCTCAGTTCTGAGAGATAAGTGTGTGTGAAAGCCGTCCTTCACCTAGCTTGTTGGGAACACAAAGTTTCTTTTCAGTTGCAAACTCCATTCCATACATATATATGGGGAGGTACAAGCTCCAACTCGGTTTTACAGTGAAAACTGCAGGAACTTCAAACCGGCACTAGGAAACAGACTGAGAAAGCAGAGAAAAAGTGTCTCCTGCAACCCGTTCCCTTGGTGCTAGATGAACGAACGTCTCTCCACTTGCTCAGTTCTGAGAGATAAGTGTGTGTGAAAGCCGTCCTTCAGCTAGCTTCTTGGGAACACCAAGGTTCTTTTCAGTTGCAAACTCCATTCCATACATATATATGGGGAGGTACAAGCTCCAACTCGGTTTTACAGTGAAAACTGCAGGAACTTCAAACCGGCACTAGCAAACAGACTGAGAAAGCAGAGAAAAAGTGTCTCCTGCAACCCGTTCCCTTGGTGCTAGATGAACGAACGTCTCTCCACTTGCTCAGTTCTGAGAGATAAGTGTGTGTGAAAGCCGTCCTTCAGCTAGCTTGTTGGGAACACAAAGTTTCTTTTCAGTTGCAAACTCCATTCCATACATATATATGGGGTGGTACAAGCTCCAACTCGGGTTTACAGTGAAAACAGCAGGAACTTCAAACCGGCACTAGCAAACAGATTGAGAAAGCAGAGAAATAGTGTCTCCTGCAACCCGTTCCCTTGGTGCTAGATGAACGAACGTCTCTCCACTTGCTCAGTTCTGAGAGATAAGTGTGTGTGAAAGCCGTCCTTCAGCTAGCTTGTTGGGAACACAAAGTTTCTTTTCAGTTGCAAACTCCATTCCATACATATATATGGGGAGGTACAAGCTCCAACTCGGGTTTACAGTGAAAACTGCAGGAACTTCAAACCGGCACTAGGAAATAGACTGAGAAAGCAGAGAAAAAGTGTCTCCTGCAACCCGTTCCCTTGGTGCTAGATGAACGAACGTCTCTCCACTTGCTCAGTTCTGAGAGATAAGTGTGTGTGAAAGCCGTCCTTCACCTAGCTTGTTGGGAACACCAAGTTTCTTTTCAGTTGCAAACTCCATTCCATACATATATATGGGAGGTACAAGCTCCAACTCGGTTTTACAGTGAAAACTGCAGGAACTTCAAACCGGCACTAGCAAACAGACTGAGAAAGCAGAGAAAAAGTGTCTCCTGCAACCCGTTCCCTTGGTGCTAGATGAACGAACGTCTCTCCACTTGCTCAGTTCTGAGAGATAAGTGTGTGTGAAAGCCGGCCTTCAGCTAGCTTGTTGGGAACACAAAGTTTCTTTTCAGTTGCAAACTCCATTCCATACATATATATGGGGAGGTACAAGCTCCAACTCGGTTTTACAGTGAAAACTGCAGGAACTTCAAACCGGCACTAGCAAACAGACTGAGAAAGCAGAGAAAAAGTGTCTCCTGCAACCCGTTCCCTTGGTGCTAGATGAACGAACGTCTCTCCACTTGCTCAGTTCTGAGAGATAAGTGTGTGTGAAAGCCGTCCTTCAGCTAGCTTGTTGGGAACACAAAGTTTCTTTTCAGTTGCAAACTCCATTCCATACATATATATGGGGAGGTACAAGCTCCAACTCGGTTTTACAGTGAAAACTGCAGGAACTTCAAACCGGCACTAGGAAATAGACTGAGAAAGCAGAGAAAAAGTGTCTCATGCATCCCGTTCCCTTGGTGATAGATGAACGAACGTCTCTCCACTTGCTCAGTTCTGAGAGATAAGTGTGTTTGAAAGCCGACCTTCAGCTAGCTTGTTGGGAACACAAAGTTTCTTTTCAGTTGCAAACTCCATTCCATACATATATATGGGAGGTACAAGCTCCAACTCGGTTTTACAGTGAAAACTGCAGGAACTTCAAACCGGCACTAGGAAACAGACTGAGAAAGCAGAGAAAAAGTGTCTCCTGCAACCCGTTCCCTTGGTGCTAGATGAACGAACGTCTCTCCACTTGCTCAGTTCTGAGAGATAAGTGTGTGTGAAAGCCGTCCTTCAGCTAGCTTGTTGGGAACACCAAGTTTCTTTTCAGTTGCAAACTCCATTCCATACATATATATGGGGAGGTACAAGCTCCAACTCGGTTTTACAGTGAAAACTGCAGGAACTTCAAACCGGCACTAGGAAACAGACTGAGAAAGCAGAGAAAAAGTGTCTCCTGCAACCCGTTCCCTTGGTGCTAGATGAACGAACGTCTCTCCACTTGCTCAGTTCTGAGAGATAAGTGTGTTTGAAAGCCGTCCTTCAGCTAGCTTGTTGGGAACACAAAGTTTTTTTTCAGTTGCAAACTCCATTCCATACATATATATGGGAGGTACAAGCTCCAACTCGGTTTTACAGTGAAAACTGCAGGAACTTCAAACCGGCACTAGGAAACAGACTGAGAAAGCAGAGAAAAAGTGTCTCCTGAAACCCGTTCCCTTGGTGCTAGATGAACGAACGTCTCTCCACTTACTCAGTTCTGAGAGATAAGTGGGTCTGAAAGCCGTCCTTCAGCTAGCTTGTTGGGAACACAAAGATTCTTTTCAGTTACAAACTCCATTCCATACATATATATGGGGAGGTACAAGCTCCAACTCGGTTTTACAGTGAAAACTGCAGGAACTTCAAACCGGCACTAGCAAACAGACTGAGAAAGCAGAGAAAAAGTGTCTCCTGCAACCCGTTCCCTTGGTGCTAGATGAACGAAAGTCTCTCCACTTGCTCAGTTCTGAGAGATAAGTGTGTGTGAAAGCCGACCTTCAGCTAGCTTGTTGGGAACACAAAGTTTCTTTTCAGTTGCAAACTCCATTCCATACATATATATGGAAGGTACAAGCTCCAACTCGGTTTTACAGTGAAAACTGCAGGAACTTCAAACCGGCACTAGGAAACAGACTGAGAAAGCAGAGAAAAAGTGTCTCCTGCAACCCGTTCCCTTGGTGCTAGATGAACGAACGTCTCTCCACTTGCTCAGTTCTGAGAGATAAGTGTGTGTGAAAGCCGTCCTTCAGCTAGCTTGTTGGGAACACAAAGTTTCTTTTCAGTTGCAAACTCCATTCCATACATATATATGGGGAGGTACAAGCTCCAACTCGGTTTTACAGTGAAAACTGCAGGAACTTCAAACCGGCACTAGCAAACAGACTGAGAAAGCAGAGAAAAAGTGTCTCCTGCAACCCGTTCCCTTGGTGCTAGATGAACGAAAGTCTCTCCACTTGCTCAGTTCTGAGAGATAAGTGTGTGTGAAAGCCGACCTTCAGCTAGCTTGTTGGGAACACAAAGTTTCTTTTCAGTTGCAAACTCCATTCCATACATATATATGGAAGGTACAAGCTCCAACTCGGTTTTACAGTGAAAACTGCAGGAACTTCAAACCGGCACTAGGAAACAGACTGAGAAAGCAGAGAAAAAGTGTCTCCTGCAACCCGTTCCCTTGGTGCTAGATGAACGAACGTCTCTCCACTTGCTCAGTTCTGAGAGATAAGTGTGTGTGAAAGCCGTCCTTCAGCTAGCTTGTTGGGAACACAAAGTTTCTTTTCAGTTGCAAACTCCATTCCATACATATATATGGGGAGGTACAAGCTCCAACTCGGTTTTACAGTGAAAACTGCAGGAACTTGAAACCGGCACTAGCAAACAGACTGAGAAAGCAGAGAAAAAGTGTCTCCTGCAACCCGTTCCCTTGGTGCTAGATGAACGAAAGTCTCTCCACTAGCTCAGTTCTGAGAGATAAGTGTGTGTGAAAGCCGTCCTTCAGCTAGCATGTTGGGAACACCAAGTTTCTTTTCAGTTGCAAACTCCATTCCATACATATATATGGGAGGTACAAGCTCCAACTCGGTTTTACAGTGAAAACTGCAGGAACTTCAAACCGGCACTAGGAAATAGACTGAGAAAGCAGAGAAAAAGTGGCTCCTGCAACCCGTTCCCTTGGTGCTAGATGAACGAACGTCTCTCCACTTACTCAGTTCTGAGGGATAAGTGTGTGTGAAAGCAGTCCTTCAGCTAGCTTGTTGGGAACACAAAGTTTCTTTTCAGTTGCAAACTCCATTCCATACATATATATGGGGAGGTACAAGCTCCAACTCGGTTTTACAGTGAAAACTGCAGGAACTTGAAACCGGCACTAGGAAATAGACTGAGAAAGCAGAGAAAAAGTGTCTCCTGCAACCCGTTACCTTGGTGCTAGATGAACGAACGTCTCTCCACTTGCTCAGTTCTGAGAGATAAGTGTGTGTGAAAGCCGTCCTTCAGCTAGCATGTTGGGAACACCAAGTTTCTTTTCAGTTGCAAACTCCATTCCATACATATATATGGGGAGGTACAAGCTCCAACTCGGTTTTACAGTGAAAACTGCAGGAACTTCAAACCGGCACTAGGAAACAGACTGAGAAAGCAGAGAAAAAGTGTCTCCTGCAACCCGTTCCCTTGGTGCTAGATGAACGAACGTCTCTCCACTTGCTCAGTTCTGAGAGATAAGTGTGTTTGAAAGCCGTCCTTCAGCTAGCTTGTTGGGAACACAAAGTTTTTTTTCAGTTGCAAACTCCATTCCATACATATATATGGGAGGTACAAGCTCCAACTCGGTTTTACAGTGAAAACTGCAGGAACTTGAAACCGGCACTAGGAAACAGACTGAGAAAGCAGAGAAAAAGTGTCTCCTGCAACCCGTTCCCTTGGTGCTAGATGAACGAACGTCTCTCCACTTGCTCAGTTCTGAGAGATAAGTGTGTGTGAAAGCCGTCCTTAACCTAGCTTGTTGGGAACACAAAGTTTCTTTTCAGTTGCAAACTCCATTCCATACATATATATGGGAGGTACAAGCTCCAACTCGTTTTTACAGTGAAAACTGCAGGAACTTCAAACCGGCACTAGGAAATAGACTGAGAAAGCAGAGGAAAAGTGTCTCCTGCAACCCGTTCCCTTGGTGCTAGATGAACGAACGTCTCTCCACTTACTCAGTTCTGAGAGATAAGTGTGTGTGAAAGCCGTACTTCAGCTAGCTTGTTGGGAACACAAAGTTTCTTTTCAGTTGCAAACTCCATTCCATACATATATATGGGGAGGTACAAGCTCCAACTCGGTTTTACAGTGAAAACTGCAGGAACTTGAAACCGGCACTAGGAAATAGACTGAGAAAGCAGAGAAAAAGTGTCTCCTGCAACCCGTTCCCTTAGTGCTAGATGAACGAAAGTCTCTCCACTTGCTCAGTTCTGAGAGATAAGTGTGTGTGAAAGCCGTCCTTCAGCTAGCTTGTTGGGAACACCAAGTTTCTTTTCAGTTGCAAACTCCATTCCATACATATATATGGGGAGGTACAAGCTCCAACTCGGTTTTACAGTGAAAACTGCAGGAACTTCAAACCGGCACTAGGAAACAGACTGAGAAAGCAGAGAAAAAGTGTCTCCTGCAACCCGTTCCCTTGGTGCTAGATGAACGAACGTCTCTCCACTTGCTCAGTTCTGAGAGATAAGTGTGTGTGAAAGCCGTCCTTCACCTAGCTTGTTGGGAACACAAAGTTTCTTTTCAGTTGCAAACTCCAATCCATACATATATATGGGGAGGTACAAGCTCCAACTCGGTTTTACAGTGAAAACTGCAGGAACTTCAAACCGGCACTAGGAAATAGACTGAGAAAGCAGAGAAAAAATGTCTCCTGCAACTCGTTCCCTTGGTGCTAGATGAACGAACGTCTCTCCACTTGCTCATTTCTGAGAGATAAGTGTGTGTGAAAGCCGTCCTTCAACTAGCTTGTTGGGAACACAAAGTTTCTTTTCAGTTGCAAACTCCATTCCATACATATATATGGGGAGGTACAAGCTCCAACTCGGTTTTACAGTGAAAACTGCAGGAACTTCAAACCGGCACTAGCAAACAGACTGAGAAAGCAGAGAAATAGTGTCCCCTGCAACCCGTTCCCTTGGTGCTAGATGAACGAACGTCTCTCCACTTGCTCAGTTCTGAGAGATAAGTGTGTGTGAAAGCCGTCCTTCAGCGAGCTTGTTGGGAACACAAAGTTTCTTTTCAGTTGCAAACTCCATTCCATACATATATATGGGGAGGTACAAGCTCCAACTCGGTTTTACAGTGAAAACTGCAGGAACTTCAAACCGGCACTAGGAAATACACTGAGAAAGCAGAGAAAAAGTGTCTCCTGCAACCCGTTCCCTTGGTGCTAGATTAACGAACGTCTCTCCACTTACTCAGTTCTGAGAGATAAGTGTGTGTGAAAGCCGTACTTCAGCTAGCTTGTTGGGAACACAAAGTTTCTTTTCAGTTGCAAACTCCATTCCATACATATATATGGGGAGGTACAAGCTCCAACTCGGTTTTACAGTGAAAACTGCAGGAACTTGAAACCGGCACTAGGAAATAGACTGAGAAAGCAGAGAAAAAGTGTCTCCTGCAACCCGTTCCCTTGGTGCTAGATGAACGAACGTCTCTCCACTTGCTCAGTTCTGAGAGATAAGTGTGTGTGAAAGCCGTCCTTCAGCTAGCATGTTGGGAACACCAAGTTTCTTTTCAGTTGCAAACTCCATTCCATACATATATATGGGGAGGTACAAGCTCCAACTCGGTTTTACAGTGAAAACTGCAGGAACTTCAAACCGGCACTAGGAAACAGACTGAGAAAGCAGAGAAAAAGTGTCTCCTGCAACCCGTTCCCTTGGTGCTAGATGAACGAACGTCTCTCCACTTGCTCAGTTCTGAGAGATAAGTGTGTTTGAAAGCCGTCCTTCAGCTAGCTTGTTGGGAACACAAAGTTTTTTTTCAGTTGCAAACTCCATTCCATACATATATATGGGAGGTACAAGCTCCAACTCGGTTTTACAGTGAAAACTGCAGGAACTTGAAACCGGCACTAGGAAACAGACTGAGAAAGCAGAGAAAAAGTGTCTCCTGAAACCCGTTCCCTTGGTGCTAGATGAACGAACGTCTCTCCACTTGCTCAGTTCTGAGAGATAAGTGTGTGTGAAAGCCGTCCTTAACCTAGCTTGTTGGGAACACAAAGTTTCTTTTCAGTTGCAAACTCCATTCCATACATATATATGGGGAGGTACAAGCTCCAACTCGGTTTTACAGTGAAAACTGCAGGAACTTCAAACCGGCACTAGCAAACAGACTGAGAAAGCAGAGAAAAAGTGTCTCCTGCAACCCGTTCCCTTGGTGCTAGATGAACGAACGTCTCTCCACTTGCTCAGTTCTGAGAGATAAGTGTGTGTGAAAGCCGTCCTTCAGCTAGCATGTTGGGAACACCAAGTTTCTTTTCAGTTGCAAACTCCATTCCATACATATATATGGGAGGTACAAGCTCCAACTCGGTTTTACAGTGAAAACTGCAGGAACTTCAAACCGGCACTAGGAAATAGACTGAGAAAGCAGAGAAAAAGTGTCTCCTGCAACCCGTTCCCTTGGTGCTAGATGAACGAACGTCTCTCCACTTGCTCAGTTCTGAGAGATAAGTGTGTGTGAAAGCCGTCCTTAACCTAGCTTGTTGGGAACACAAAGTTTCTTTTCAGTTGCAAACTCCATTCCATACATATATATGGGAGGTACAAGCTCCAACTCGGTTTTACAGTGAAAACTGCAGGAACTTCAAACCGGCACTAGGAAATAGACTGAGAAAGCAGAGAAAAAGTGTCTCCTGCAACCCGTTCCCTTGGTGCTAGATGAACGAACGTCTCTCCACTTACTCAGTTCTGAGGGATAAGTGTGTGTGAAAGCCGTACTTCACCTAGCTTGTTGGGAACACAAAGTTTCTTTTCAGTTGCAAACTCCATTCCATACATATATATGGGGAGGTACAAGCTCCAACTCGGTTTTACAGTGAAACCTGCAGGAACTTGAAACCGGCACTAGGAAATAGACTGAGAAAGCAGAGAAAAAGTGTCACCTGCAACCCGTTCCCTTGGTGCTAGATGAACGAAAGTCTCTCCACTTGCTCAGTTCTGAGAGATAAGTGTGTGTGAAAGCCGTCCTTCAGCTAGCTTGTTGGGAACACCAAGTTTCTTTTCAGTTGCAAACTCCATTCCATACATATATATGGGGAGGTACAAGCTCCAACTCGGTTTTACAGTGAAAACTGCAGGAACTTCAAACCGGCACTAGGAAACAGACTGAGAAAGCAGAGAAAAAGTGTCTCCTGCAACCCGTTCCCTTGGTGCTAGATGAACGAACGTCTCTCCACTTGCTCAGTTCTGAGAGATAAGTGTGTGTGAAAGCCGTCCTTCAGCTAGCTTGTTGGGAACACAAAGTTTCTTTTCAGTTGCAAACTCCAATCCATACATATATAGGGGAGGTACAAGCTCCAACTCGGTTTTACAGTGAAAACTGCAGGAACTTCAAACCGGCACTAGGAAATAGACTGAGAAAGCAGAGAAAAAATGTCTCCTGCAACTCGTTCCCTTGGTGCTAGATGAACGAACGTCTCTCCACTTGCTCATTTCTGAGAGATAAGTGTGTGTGAAAGCCGTCCTTCAGCTAGCTTGTTGGGAACACAAAGTTTCTTTTCAGTTGCAAACTCCATTCCATACATATATATGGGGAGGTACAAGCTCCAACTCGGTTTTACAGTGAAAACTGCAGGAACTTCAAACCGGCACTAGCAAACAGACTGAGAAAGCAGAGAATTAGTGTCCCCTGCAACCCGTTCCCTTGGTGCTAGATGAACGAACGTCTCTCCACTTGCTCAGTTCTGAGAGATAAGTGTGTGTGAAAGCCGTCCTTCAGCGAGCTTGTTGGGAACACAAAGTTTCTTTTCAGTTGCAAACTCCATTCCATACATATATATGGGGAGGTACAAGCTCCAACTCGGTTTTACAGTGAAAACTGCAGGAACTTCAAACCGGCACTAGGAAATACACTGAGAAAGCAGAGAAAAAGTGTCTCCTGCAACCCGTTCCCTTGGTGCTAGATTAACGAACGTCTCTCCACTTACTGAGTTCTGAGAGATAAGTGTGTGTGAAAGCCGTACTTCAGCTAGCTTGTTGGGAACACAAAGTTTCTTTTCAGTTGCATACTCCATTCCATACATATATATGGGGAGGTACAAGCTCCAACTCGGTTTTACAGTGAAAACTGCAGGAACTTGAAACCGGCACTAGGAAATAGACTGAGAAAGCAGAGAAAAAGTGTCTCCTGCAACCCGTTCCCTTGGTGCTAGATGAACGAAAGTCTCTCCACTTGCTCAGTTCTGAGAGATAAGTGTGTGTGAAAGCCGTCCTTCAGCTAGCTTGTTGGGAACACCAAGTTTCTTTTCAGTTGCAAACTCCATTCCATACATATATATGGGGAGGTACAAGCTCCAACTCGGTTTTACAGTGAAAACTGCAGGAACTTCAAACCGGCACTAGGAAACAGACTGAGGAAGCAGAGAAAAAGTGTCTCCTGCAACCCGTTCCCTTGGTGCTAGATGAACGAACGTCTCTCCACTTGCTCAGTTCTGAGAGATAAGTGTGTGTGAAAGCCGTCCTTCACCTAGCTTGTTGGGAACACAAAGTTTCTTTTCAGTTGCAAACTCCAATCCATACATATATATGGGGAGGTACAAGCTCCAACTCGGTTTTACAGTGAAAACTGCAGGAACTTCAAACCGGCACTAGGAAATAGACTGAGAAAGCAGAGAAAAAATGTCTCCTGCAACTCGTTCCCTTGGTGCTAGATGAACGAACGTCTCTCCACTTGCTCATTTCTGAGAGATAAGTGTGTGTGAAAGCCGTCCTTCAGCTAGCTTGTTGGGAACACAAAGTTTCTTTTCAGTTGCAAACTCCATTCCATACATATATATGGGGAGGTACAAGCTCCAACTCGGTTTTACAGTGAAAACTGCAGGAACTTCAAACCGGCACTAGCAAACAGACTGAGAAAGCAGAGAAATAGTGTCCCCTGCAACCCGTTCCCTTGGTGCTAGATGAACGAACGTCTCTCCACTTGCTCAGTTCTGAGAGATAAGTGTGTGTGAAAGCCGTACTTCAGCGAGCTTGTTGGGAACACAAAGTTTCTTTTCAGTTGCAAACTCCATTCCATACATATATATGGGGAGGTACAAGCTCCAACTCGGTTTTACAGTGAAAACTGCAGGAACTTCAAACCGGCACTAGGAAATACACTGAGAAAGCAGAGAAAAAGTGTCTCCTGCAACCCGTTCCCTTGGTGCTAGATGAACGAACGTCTCTCCACTTGCTCAGTTCTGAGAGATAAGTGTGTGTGAAAGCCGTCCTTCACCTAGCTTGTTGGGAACACAAAGTTTCTTTTCAGTTGCAAACTCCATTCCATACATATATATGGGGAGGTACAAGCTCCAACTCGGTTTTACAGTGAAAACTGCAGGAACTTCAAACCGGCACTAGGAAACAGACTGAGAAAGCAGAGAAAAAGTGTCTCCTGCAACCCGTTCCCTTGGTGCTAGATGAACGAACGTCTCTCCACTTGCTCAGTTCTGAGAGATAAGTGTGTGTGAAAGCCGTCCTTCAGCTAGCTTCTTGGGAACACCAAGGTTCTTTTCAGTTGCAAACTCCATTCCATACATATATATGGGGAGGTACAAGCTCCAACTCGGTTTTACAGTGAAAACTGCAGGAACTTCAAACAGGCACTAGCAAACAGACTGAGAAAGCAGAGAAAAAGTGTCTCCTGCAACCCGTTCCCTTGGTGCTAGATGAACGAACGTCTCTCCACTTGCTCAGTTCTGAGAGATAAGTGTGTGTGAAAGCCGTCCTTCAGCTAGATTGTTGGGAACACAAAGTTTCTTTTCAGTTGCAAACTCCATTCCATACATATATATGGGGAGGTACAAGCTCCAACTTGGGTTTACAGTGAAAACAGCAGGAACTTCAAACCGGCACTAGCAAACAGATTGAGAAAGCAGAGAAATAGTGTCTCCTGCAACCCGTTCCCTTGGTGCTAGATGAACGAACGTCTCTCCACTTGCTCAGTTCTGAGAGATAAGTGTGTGTGAAAGCCGACTTTCAGCTAGCTTGTTGGGAACACAAAGTTTCTTTTCAGTTGCAAACTCCATTCCATACATATATATGGAAGGTACAAGCTCCAACACGGTTTTACAGTGAAAACTGCAGGAACTTCAAACCGGCACTAGGAAACAGACTGAGAAAGCAGAGAAAAAGTGTCTCCTGCAACCCGTTCCCTTGGTGCTAGATGAACGAACGTCTCTCCACTTGCTCAGTTCTGAGAGATAAGTGTGTGTGAAAGCCGTCCTTCAGCTAGCTTGTTGGGAACACAAAGTTTCTTTTCAGTTGCAAACTCCATTCCATACATATATATGGGGAGGTACAAGCTCCAACTCGGTTTTACAGTGAAAACTGCAGGAACTTGAAACCGGCACTAGCAAACAGACTGAGAAAGCAGAGAAAAAGTGTCTCCTGCAACCCGTTCCCTTGGTGCTAGATGAACGAAAGTCTCTCCACTAGCTCAGTTCTGAGAGATAAGTGTGTGTGAAAGCCGTCCTTCAGCTAGCATGTTGGGAACACCAAGTTTCTTTTCAGTTGCAAACTCCATTCCATACATATATATGGGAGGTACAAGCTCCAACTCGGTTTTACAGTGAAAACTGCAGGAACTTCAAACCGGCACTAGGAAATAGACTGAGAAAGCAGAGAAAAAGTGGCTCCTGCAACCCGTTCCCTTGGTGCTAGATGAACGAACGTCTCTCCACTTACTCAGTTCTGAGGGATAAGTGTGTGTGAAAGCAGTCCTTCAGCTAGCTTGTTGGGAACACAAAGTTTCTTTTCAGTTGCAAACTCTATTCCATACATATATATGGGGAGGTACAAGCTCCAAATCGGTTTTACAGTGAAAACTGCAGGAACTTGAAACCGGCACTAGGAAATAGACTGAGAAAGCAGAGAAAAAGTGTCTCCTGCAACCCGTTCCCTTGGTGCTAGATGAACGAACGTCTCTCCACTTGCTCAGTTCTGAGAGATAAGTGTGTGTGAAAGCCGTCCTTCAGCTAGCATGTTGGGAACACCAAGTTTCTTTTCAGTTGCAAACTCCATTCCATACATATATATGGGGAGGTACAAGCTCCAACTCGGTTTTACAGTGAAAACTGCAGGAACTTCAAACCGGCACTAGGAAACAGACTGAGAAAGCAGAGAAAAAGTGTCTCCTGCAACCCGTTCCCTTGGTGCTAGATGAACGAACGTCTCTCCACTTGCTCAGTTCTGAGAGATAAGTGTGTTTGAAAGCCGTCCTTCAGCTAGCTTGTTGGGAACACAAAGTTTTTTTTCAGTTGCAAACTCCATTCCATACATATATATGGGAGGTACAAGCTCCAACTCGGTTTTACAGTGAAAACTGCAGGAACTTGAAACCGGCACTAGGAAACAGACTGAGAAAGCAGAGAAAAAGTGTCTCCTGCAACCCGTTCCCTTGGTGCTAGATGAACGAACGTCTCTCCACTTGCTCAGTTCTGAGAGATAAGTGTGTGTGAAAGCCGTCCTTAACCTAGCTTGTTGGGAACACAAAGTTTCTTTTCAGTTGCAAACTCCATTCCATACATATATATGGGAGGTACAAGCTCCAACTCGTTTTTACAGTGAAAACTGCAGGAACTTCAAACCGGCACTAGGAAATAGACTGAGAAAGCAGAGGAAAAGTGTCTCCTGCAACCCGTTCCCTTGGTGCTAGATGAACGAACGTCTCTCCACTTACTCAGTTCTGAGAGATAAGTGTGTGTGAAAGCCGTACTTCAGCTAGCTTGTTGGGAACACAAAGTTTCTTTTCAGTTGCAAACTCCATTCCATACATATATATGGGGAGGTACAAGCTCCAACTCGGTTTTACAGTGAAAACTGCAGGAACTTGAAACCGGCACTAGGAAATAGACTGAGAAAGCAGAGAAAAAGTGTCTCCTGCAACCCGTTCCCTTGGTGCTAGATGAACGAAAGTCTCTCCACTTGCTCAGTTCTGAGAGATAAGTGTGTGTGAAAGCCGTCCTTCAGCTAGCTTGTTGGGAACACCAAGTTTCTTTTCAGTTGCAAACTCCATTCCATACATATATATGGGGAGGTACAAGCTCCAACTCGGTTTTACAGTGAAAACTGCAGGAACTTCAAACCGGCACTAGGAAACAGACTGAGAAAGCAGAGAAAAAGTGTCTCCTGCAACCCGTTCCCTTGGTGCTAGATGAACGAACGTCTCTCCACTTGCTCAGTTCTGAGAGATAAGTGTGTGTGAAAGCCGTCCTTCACCTAGCTTGTTGGGAACACAAAGTTTCTTTTCAGTTGCAAACTCCAATCCATACATATATATGGGGAGGTACAAGCTCCAACTCGGTTTTACAGTGAAAACTGCAGGAACTTCAAACCGGCACTAGGAAATAGACTGAGAAAGCAGAGAAAAAATGTCTCCTGCAACTCGTTCCCTTGGTGCTAGATGAACGAACGTCTCTCCACTTGCTCATTTCTGAGAGATAAGTGTGTGTGAAAGCCGTCCTTCAACTAGCTTGTTGGGAACACAAAGTTTCTTTTCAGTTGCAAACTCCATTCCATACATATATATGGGGAGGTACAAGCTCCAACTCGGTTTTACAGTGAAAACTGCAGGAACTTCAAACCGGCACTAGCAAACAGACTGAGAAAGCAGAGAAATAGTGTCCCCTGCAACCCGTTCCCTTGGTGCTAGATGAACGAACGTCTCTCCACTTGCTCAGTTCTGAGAGATAAGTGTGTGTGAAAGCCGTCCTTCAGCGAGCTTGTTGGGAACACAAAGTTTCTTTTCAGTTGCAAACTCCATTCCATACATATATATGGGGAGGTACAAGCTCCAACTCGGTTTTACAGTGAAAACTGCAGGAACTTCAAACCGGCACTAGGAAACAGACTGAGAAAGCAGAGAAAAAGTGTCTCCTGCAACCCGTTCCCTTGGTGCTAGATTAACGAACGTCTCTCCACTTACTCAGTTCTGAGAGATAAGTGTGTGTGAAAGCCGTACTTCAGCTAGCTTGTTGGGAACACAAAGTTTCTTTTCAGTTGCAAACTCCATTCCATACATATATATGGGGAGGTACAAGCTCCAACTCGGTTTTACAGTGAAAACTGCAGGAACTTGAAACCGGCACTAGGAAATAGACTGAGAAAGCAGAGAAAAAGTGTCTCCTGCAACCCGTTCCCTTGGTGCTAGATGAACGAAAGTCTCTCCACTTGCTCAGTTCTGAGAGATAAGTGTGTGTGAAAGCCGTCCTTCAGCTAGCTTGTTGGGAACACAAAGTTTCTTTTCAGTTGCAAACTCCATTCCACACATATATATGGGGAGGTACAAGCTCCAACTCGGTTTTACAGTGAAAACTGCAGGAACTTGAAACGGGCACTAGGAAATAGACTGAGAAAGCAGAGAAAAAGTGTCTCCTGCAACCCGTTCCCTTGGTGCTAGATGAACGAACGTCTCTCCACTTGCTCAGTTCTGAGAGATAAGTGTGTGTGAAAGCCGTCCTTCAGCTAGCATGTTGGGAACACCAAGTTTCTTTTCAGTTGCAAACTCCATTCCATACATATATATGGGGAGGTACAAGCTCCAACTCGGTTTTACAGTGAAAACTGCAGGAACTTCAAACCGGCACTAGGAAACAGACTGAGAAAGCAGAGAAAAAGTGTCTCCTGCAACCCGTTCCCTTGGTGCTAGATGAACGAACGTCTCTCCACTTGCTCAGTTCTGAGAGATAAGTGTGTTTGAAAGCCGTCCTTCAGCTAGCTTGTTGGGAACACAAAGTTTTTTTTCAGTTGCAAACTCCATTCCATACATATATATGGGAGGTACAAGCTCCAACTCGGTTTTACAGTGAAAACTGCAGGAACTTGAAACCGGCACTAGGAAACAGACTGAGAAAGCAGAGAAAAAGTGTCTCCTGAAACCCGTTCCCTTGGTGCTAGATGAACGAACGTCTCTCCACTTGCTCAGTTCTGAGAGATAAGTGTGTGTGAAAGCCGTCCTTAACCTAGCTTGTTGGGAACACAAAGTTTCTTTTCAGTTGCAAACTCCATTCCATACATATATATGGGAGGTACAAGCTCCAACTCGTTTTTACAGTGAAAACTGCAGGAACTTCAAACCGGCACTAGGAAATAGACTGAGAAAGCAGAGGAAAAGTGTCTCCTGCAACCCGTTCCCTTGGTGCTAGATGAACGAAAGTCTCTCCACTTGCTCAGTTCTGAGAGATAAGTGTGTGTGAAAGCCGTCCTTCAGCTAGCTTGTTGGGAACACCAAGTTTCTTTTCAGTTGCAAACTCCATTCCATACATATATATGGGGAGGTACAAGCTCCAACTCGGTTTTACAGTGAAAACTGCAGGAACTTCAAACCGGCACTAGGAAACAGACTGAGAAAGCAGAGAAAAATTGTCTCCTGCAACCCGTTCCCTTGGTGCTAGATGAACGAACGTCTCTCCACTTGCTCAGTTCTGAGAGATAAGTGTGTGTGAAAGCCGTCCTTCAACTAGCTTGTTGGGAACACAAAGTTTCTTTTCAGTTGCAAACTCCAATCCATACATATATATGGGGAGGTACAAGCTCCAACTCGGTTTTACAGTGAAAACTGCAGGAACTTCAAACCGGCACTAGGAAATAGACTGAGAAAGCAGAGAAAAAATGTCTCCTGCAACTCGTTCCCTTGGTGCTAGATGAACGAACGTCTCTCCACTTGCTCATTTCTGAGAGATAAGTGTGTGTGAAAGCCGTCCTTAACCTAGCTTGTTGGGAACACAAAGTTTCTTTTCAGTTGCAAACTCCATTCCATACATATATATGGGGAGGTACAAGCTCCAACTCGGTTTTACAGTGAAAACTGCAGGAACTTCAAACCGGCACTAGCAAACAGACTGAGAAAGCAGAGAAATAGTGTCCCCTGCAACCCGTTCCCTTGGTGCTAGATGAACGAACGTCTCTCCACTTGCTCAGTTCTGAGAGATAAGTGTGTGTGAAAGCCGTCCTTCAGCGAGCTTGTTGGGAACACAAAGTTTCTTTTCAGTTGCAAACTCCATTCCATACATATATATGGGGAGGTACAAGCTCCAACTCGGTTTTACAGTGAAAACTGCAGGAACTTCAAACCGGCACTAGGAAATACACTGAGAAAGCAGAGAAAAAGTGTCTCCTGCAACCCGTTCCCTTGGTGCTAGATTAACGAACGTCTCTCCACTTACTCAGTTCTGAGAGATAAGTGTGTGTGAAAGCCGTACTTCAGCTAGCTTGTTGGGAACACAAAGTTTCTTTTCAGTTGCAAACTCCATTCCATACATATATATGGGGAGGTACAAACTCCAACTCGGTTTTACAGTGAAAACTGCAGGAACTTGAAACCGGCACTAGGAAATAGACTGAGAAAGCAGAGAAAAAGTGTCTCCTGCAACCCGTTCCCTTGGTGCTAGATGAACGAAAGTCTCTCCACTTGCTCAGTTCTGAGAGATAAGTGTGTGTGAAAGCCGTCCTTCAGCTAGCTTGTTGGGAACACCAAGTTTCTTTTCAGTTGCAAACTCCATTCCATACATATATATGGGGAGGTACAAGCTCCAACTCGGTTTTACAGTGAAAACTGCAGGAACTTCAAACCGGCACTAGGAAACAGACTGAGAAAGCAGAGAAAAAGTGTCTCCTGCAACCCGTTCCCTTGGTGCTAGATGAACGAACGTCTCTCCACTTGCTCAGTTCTGAGAGATAAGTGTGTGTGAAAGCCGTCCTTCACCTAGCTTGTTGGGAACACAAAGTTTCTTTTCAGTTGCAAACTCCAATCCATACATATATATGGGGAGGTACAAGCTCCAACTCGGTTTTACAGTGAAAACTGCAGGAATTTCAAACCGGCACTAGGAAATAGACTGAGAAAGCAGAGAAAAAGTGGCTCCTGCAACTCGTTCCCTTGGTGCTAGATGAACGAACGTCTCTCCACTTGCTCAGTTCTGAGAGATAAGTGTGTGTGAAAGCCGTCCTTCAGCTAGCTTGTTGGGAACACAAAGTTTCTTTTCAGTTGCAAACTCCATTCCATACATATATATGGGGAGGTACAAGCTCCAACTCGGTTTTACAGTGAAAACTGCAGGAACTTCAAACCGGCACTAGCAAACAGACTGAGAAAGCAGAGAAATAGTGTCCCCTGCAACCCGTTCCCTTGGTGCTAGATGAACGAACGTCTCTCCACTTGCTCAGTTCTGAGAGATAAGTGTGTGTGAAAGCCGTCCTTCAGCGAGCTTGTTGGGAACACAAAGTTTCTTTTCAGTTGCAAACTCCATTCCATACATATATATGGGGAGGTACAAGCTCCAACTCGGTTTTACAGTGAAAACTGCAGGAACTTCAAACCGGCACTAGGAAACAGACTGAGAAAGCAGAGAAAAAGTGTCTCCTGCAACCCGTTCCCTTGGTGCTAGATGAACGAACGTCTCTCCACTTGCTCAGTTCTGAGAGATAAGTGTGTGTGAAAGCCGTCCTTCAGCTAGCTTCTTGGGAACACCAAGTTTCTTTTCAGTTGCAAACTCCATTCCATACATATATATGGGGAGGTACAAGCTCCAACTCGGTTTTACAGTGAAAACTGCAGGAACTTCAAACCGGCACTAGCAAACAGACTGAGAAAGCAGAGAAAAAGTGTCTCCTGCAACCCGTTCCCTTGGTGCTAGATGAACGAACGTCTCTCCACTTGCTCAGTTCTGAGAGATAAGTGTGTGTGAAAGCCGTCCTTCAGCTAGCTTGTTGGGAACACAAAGTTTCTTTTCAGTTGCAAACTCCATTCCATACATATATATGGGGAGGTACAAGCTCCAACTCGGGTTTACAGTGAAAACTGCAGGAACTTCAAACCGGCACTAGCAAACAGACTGAGAAAGCAGAGAAATAGTGTCTCCTGCAACCCGTTCCCTTGGTGCTAGATGAACGAACGTCTCTCCACTTGCTCAGTTCTGAGAGATAAGTGTGTGTGAAAGCCGTCCTTCAGCTAGCTTGTTGGGAACACAAAGTTTCTTTTCAGTTGCAAACTCCATTCCATACATATATATGGGGAGGTACAAGCTCCAACTCGGTTTTACAGTGAAAACTGCAGGAACTTCAAACCGGCACTAGGAAATAGACTGAGAAAGCAGAGAAAAAGTGTCTCCTGCAACCCGTTCCCTTGGTGCTAGATGAACGAACGTCTCTCCACTTGCTCAGTTCTGAGAGATAAGTGTGTGTGAAAGCCGTCCTTAACCTAGCTTGTTGGGAACACAAAGTTTCTTTTCAGTTGCAAACTCCATTCCATACATATATATAGGGAGGTACAAGCTCCAACTCGGTTTTACAGTGAAAACTGCAGGAACTTCAAACCGGCACTAGCAAACAGACTGAGAAAGCAGAGAAAAAGTGTCTCCTGCAACCCGTTCCCTTGGTGCTAGATGAACGAACGTCTCTCCACTTGCTCAGTTCTGAGAGATAAGTGTGTGTGAAAGCCGTCCTTCAGCTAGCATGTTGGGAACACCAAGTTTCTTTTCAGTTGCAAACTCCATTCCATACATATATATGGGGAGGTACAAGCTCCAACTCGGTTTTACAGTGAAAACTGCAGGAACTTCAAACCGGCACTAGGAAACAGACTGAGAAAGCAGAGAAAAAGTGTCTCCTGCAACCCGTTCCCTTGGTGCTAGATGAACGAACGTCTCTCCACTTGCTCAGTTCTGAGAGATAAGTGTGTGTGAAAGCCGTCCTTCAGCTAGCTTGTTGGGAACACAAAGTTTCTTTTCAGTTGCAAACTCCATTCCATACATATATATGGGGAGGTACAAGCTCCAACTCGGGTTTACAGTGAAAACTGCAGGAACTTCAAACCGGCACTAGCAAACAGACTGAGAAAGCAGAGAAATAGTGTCTCCTGCAACCCGTTCCCTTGGTGCTAGATGAACGAACGTCTCTCCACTTGCTCAGTTCTGAGAGATAAGTGTGTGTGAAAGCCGTCCTTCAGCTAGCTTGTTGGGAACACAAAGTTTCTTTTCAGTTGCAAACTCCATTCCATACATATATATGGGGAGGTACAAGCTCCAACTCGATTTTACAGTGAAAACTGCAGGAACTTCAAACCGGCACTAGGAAATAGACTGAGAAAGCAGAGAAAAAGTGTCTCCTGCAACCCGTTCCCTTGGTGCTAGATGAACGAACGTCTCTCCACTTGCTCAGTTCTGAGAGATAAGTGTGTGTGAAAGCCGTCCTTAACCTAGCTTGTTGGGAACACAAAGTTTCTTTTCAGTTGCAAACTCCATTCCATACATATATATAGGGAGGTACAAGCTCCAACTCGGTTTTACAGTGAAAACTGCAGGAACTTCAAACCGGCACTAGCAAACAGACTGAGAAAGCAGAGAAAAAGTGTCTCCTGCAACCCGTTCCCTTGGTGCTAGATGAACGAACGTCTCTCCACTTGCTCAGTTCTGAGAGATAAGTGTGTGTGAAAGCCGTCCTTCAGCTAGCATGTTGGGAACACCAAGTTTCTTTTCAGTTGCAAACTCCATTCCATACATATATATGGGGAGGTACAAGCTCCAACTCGGTTTTACAGTGAAAACTGCAGGAACTTCAAACCGGCACTAGGAAACAGACTGAGAAAGCAGAGAAAAAGTGTCTCCTGCAACCCGTTCCCTTGGTGCTAGATGAACGAACGTCTCTCCACTTGCTCAGTTCTGAGAGATAAGTGTGTTTGAAAGCCGTCCTTCAGCTAGCTTGTTGGGAACACAAAGTTTTTTTTCAGTTGCAAACTCCATTCCATACATATATATGGGAGGTACAAGCTCCAACTCGGTTTTACAGTGAAAACTGCAGGAACTTGAAACCGGCACTAGGAAACAGACTGAGAAAGCAGAGAAAAAGTGTCTCCTGCAACCCGTTCCCTTGGTGCTAGATGAACGAACGTCTCTCCACTTACTCAGTTCTGAGAGATATGTGTGTGTGAAAGCCGTCCTTCAGCTAGCTTGTTGGGAACACAAAGATTCTTTTCAGTTGCAAACTCCATTCCATACATATATGTGGGGAGGTACAAGCTCCAACTCGGGTTTACAGTGAAAACTGCAGGAACTTCAAACCGGCACTAGCAAACAGACTGAGAAAGCAGAGAAAAAGTGTCTCCTGCAACCCGTTCCCTTGGTGCTAGATGAACGAAAGTCTCTCCACTTGCTCAGTTCTGAGAGATAAGTGTGTGTGAAAGCCGACCTTCATCTAGCTTGTTGGGAACACAAAGTTTCTTTTCAGTTGCAAACTCCATTCCATACATATATATGGAAGGTACAAGCTCCAACTCGGTTTTACAGTGAAAACTGCAGGAACTTGAAACCGGCACTAGGAAACAGACTGAGAAAGCAGAGAAAAAGTGTCTCCTGCAACCCGTTCCCTTGGTGCTAGATGAACGAACGTCTCTCCACTTGCTCAGTTCTGAGAGATAAGTGTGTGTGAAAGCCGTCCTTCAGCTAGCTTGTTGGGAACACAAAGTTTCTTTTCAGTTGCAAACTCCATTCCATACATATATATGGGGAGGTACAAGCTCCAACTCGGTTTTACAGTGAAAACTGCAGGAACTTGAAACCGGCACTAGCAAACAGACTGAGAAAGCAGAGAAAAAGTGTCTCCTGCAACCCGTTCCCTTGGTGCTAGATGAACGAAAGTCTCTCCACTAGCTCAGTTCTGAGAGATAAGTGTGTGTGAAAGCCGTCCTTCAGCTAGCATGTTGGGAACACCAAGTTTCTTTTCAGTTGCAAACTCCATTCCATACATATATATGGGAGGTACAAGCTCCAACTCGGTTTTACAGTGAAAACTGCAGGAACTTGAAACCGGCACTAGGAAATAGACTGAGAAAGCAGAGAAAAAGTGGCTCCTGCAACCCGTTCCCTTGGTGCTAGATGAACGAACGTCTCTCCACTTACTCAGTTCTGAGGGATAAGTGTGTGTGAAAGCAGTCCTTCAGCTAGCTTGTTGGGAACACAAAGTTTCTTTTCAGTTGCAAACTCCGTTCCATACATATATATGGGGAGGTACAAGCTCCAACTCGGTTTTACAGTGAAAACTGCAGGAACTTCAAACCGGCACTAGGAAACAGACTGAGAAAGCAGAGAAAAAGTGTCTCCTGCAACCCGTTCCCTTGGTGCTAGATGAACGAACGTCTCTCCACTTGCTCAGTTCTGAGAGATAAGTGTGTTTGAAAGCCGTCCTTCAGCTAGCTTGTTGGGAACACAAAGTTTTTTTTCAGTTACAAACTCCATTCCATACATATATATGGGAGGTACAAGCTCCAACTCGGTTTTACAGTGAAAACTGCAGGAACTTGAAACCGGCACTAGGAAACAGACTGAGAAAGCAGAGAAAAAGTGTCTCCTGCAACCCGTTCCCTTGGTGCTAGATGAACGAACGTCTCTCCACTTACTCAGTTCTGAGAGATAAGTGTGTGTGAAAGCCGTCCTTCAGCTAGCTTGTTGGGAACACCAAGTTTCTTTTCAGTTGCAAACTCCATTCCATACATATATATGGGGAGGTACAAGCTCCAACTCGGTTTTACAGTGAAAACTGCAGGAACTTCAAACCGGCACTAGGAAGCAGACTGAGAAAGCAGAGAAAAAGTGTCTCCTGCAACCCGTTCCCTTGGTGCTAGATGAACGAACGTCTCTCCACTTGCTCAGTTCTGAGAGATAAGTGTGTGTGAAAGCCGTCCTTCACCTAGCTTCTTGGGAACACAAAGTTTCTTTTCAGTTGCAAACTCCAATCCATACATATATATGGGGAAGTACAAGCTCCAACTCGGTTTTACAGTGAAAACTGCAGGAACTTCAAACCGGCACTAGGAAATAGACTGAGAAAGCAGAGAAAAAATGTCTCCTGCAACTCGTTCCCTTGGTGCTAGATGAACGAACGTCTCTCCACTTGCTCAGTTCTGAGAGATAAGTGTGTGTGAAAGCCGTCCTTCAGCTAGCTTGTTGGGAACACAAAGTTTCTTTTCAGTTGCAAACTCCATTCCATACATATATATGGGGAGGTACAAGCTCCAACTCGGTTTTACAGTGAAAACTGCAGGAACTTCAAACCGGCACTAGCAAACAGACTGAGAAAGCAGAGAAATAGTGTCCCCTGCAACCCGTTCCCTTGGTGCTAGATGAACGAACGTCTCTCCACTTGCTCAGTTCTGAGAGATAAGTGTGTGTGAAAGCCGTCCTTCAGCGAGCTTGTTGGGAACACAAAGTTTCTTTTCAGTTGCAAACTCCATTCCATACATATATATGGGAGGTACAAGCTCCAACTCGGTTTTACAGTGAAAACTGCAGGAACTTGAAACCGGCACTAGGAAACACACTGAGAAAGCAGAGAAAAACTGTCTCCTGCAACCCGTTCCCTTGGTGCTAGATGAACGAACGTCTCTCCACTTACTCAGTTCTGAGAGATAAGTGTGTGTGAAAGCCGTCCTTCAGCTAGCTTGTTGGGAACACAAAGATTCTTTTCAGTTGCAAACTCAATTCCATACATATATATGGGGAGGTACAAGCTCCAACTCGGTTTTACAGTGAAAACTGCAGGAACTTCAAACCGGCACTAGCAAACAGACTGAGAATGCAGAGAAAAAGTGTCTCCTGCAACCCGTTCCCTTGGTGCTAGATGAACGAAAGTCTCTCCACTTGCTCAGTTCTGAGAGATAAGTGTGTGTGAAAGCCGACCTTCAGCTAGCTTGTTGGGAACACAAAGTTTCTTTTCAGTTGCAAACTCCATTCCATACATATATATGGAAGGTACAAGCTCCAACTCGGTTTTACAGTGAAAACTGCAGGAACTTGAAACCGGCACTAGGAAACAGACTGAGAAAGCAGAGAAAAAGTGTCTCCTGCAACCCGTTCCCTTGGTGCTAGATGAACGAACGTCTCTCCACTTGCTCAGTTCTGAGAGATAAGTGTGTGTGAAAGCCGTCCTTCAGCTAGCTTGTTGGGAACACAAAGTTTCTTTTCAGTTGCAAACTCCATTCCATACATATATATGGGGAGGTACAAGCTCCAACTCGGTTTTACAGTGAAAACTGCAGGAACTTGAAACCGGCACTAGCAAACAGACTGAGAAAGCAGAGAAAAAGTGTCTCCTGCAACCCGTTCCCTTGGTGCTAGATGAACGAACGTCTCTCCACTAGCTCAGTTCTGAGAGATAAGTGTGTGTGAAAGCCGTCCTTCAGCTAGCATGTTGGGAACACCAAGTTTCTTTTCAGTTGCAAACTCCATTCCATACATATATATGGGAGGTACAAGCTCCAACTCGGTTTTACAGTGAAAACTGCAGGAACTTCAAACCGGCACTAGGAAATAGACTGAGAAAGCAGAGAAAAAGTGGCTCCTGCAACCCGTTCCCTTGGTGCTAGATGAACGAACGTCTCTCCACTTACTCAGTTCTGAGGGATAAGTGTGTGTGAAAGCAGTCCTTCAGCTAGCTTGTTGGGAACACAAAGTTTCTTTTCAGTTGCAAACTCCATTCCATACATATATATGGGGAGGTACAAGCTCCAACTCGGTTTTACAGTGAAAACTGCAGGAACTTGAAACCGGCACTAGGAAATAGACTGAGAAAGCAGAGAAAAAGTGTCTCCTGCAACCCGTTCCCTTGGTGCTAGATGAACGAACGTCTCTCCACTTGCTCAGTTCTGAGAGATAAGTGTGTGTGAAAGCCGTCCTTAACCTAGCTTGTTGGGAACACAAAGTTTCTTTTCAGTTGCAAACTCCATTCCATACATATATATGGGGAAGTACAAGCTCCAACTCGGTTTTACAGTGAAAACTGCAGGAACTTCAAACCGGCACTAGCAAACAGACTGAGAAAGCAGAGAAAAATTGTCTCCTGCAACACGTTCCCTTGGTGCTAGATGAACGAACGTCTCTCCACTTGCTCAGTTCTGAGAGATAAGTGTGTGTGAAAGCCGTCCTTCAGCTAGCATGTTGGGAACACCAAGTTTCTTTTCAGTTGCAAACTCCATTCCATACATATATATGGGGAGGTACAAGCTCCAACTCGGTTTTACAGTGAAAACTGCAGGAACTTCAAACCGGCACTAGGAAACAGACTGAGAAAGCAGAGAAAAAGTGTCTCCTGCAACCCGTTCCCTTGGTGCTAGATGAACGAACGTCTCTCCAGTTGCTCAGTTCTGAGAGATAAGTGTGTTTGAAAGACGTCCTTCAGCTAGCTTGTTGGGAACACAAAGTTTTTTTTCAGTTGCAAACTCCATTCCATACATATATATGGGAGGTACAAGCTCCAACTCGGTTTTACAGTGAAAACTGCAGGAACTTGAAACCGGCACTAGGAAACAGACTGAGAAAGCAGAGAAAAAGTGTCTCCTGCAACCCGTTCCCTTGGTGCTAGATGAACGAACGTCTCTCCACTTACTCAGTTCTGAGAGATATGTGTGTGTGAAAGCCGTCCTTCAGCTAGCTTGTTGGGAACACAAAGATTCTTTTCAGTTGCAAACTCCATTCCATACATATATGTGGGGAGGTACAAGCTCCAACTCGGTTTTACAGTGAAAACTGCAGGAACTTCAAACCGGCACTAGCAAACAGACTGAGATATCAGAGAAAAAGTGTCTCCTGCAACCCGTTCCCTTGGTGCTAGATGAACGAAAGTCTCTCCACTTGCTCAGTTCTGAGAGATAAGTGTGTGTGAAAGCCGACCTTCAGCTAGCTTGTTGGGAACACAAAGTTTCTTTTCAGTTGCAAACTCCATTCCATACATATATATGGAAGGTACAAGCTCCAACTCGGTTTTACAGTGAAAACTGCAGGAACTTCAAACCGGCACTAGGAAACAGACTGAGAAAGCAGAGAAAAAGTGTCTCCTGCAACCCGTTCCCTTGGTGCTAGATGAACGAACGTCTCTCCACTTGCTCAGTTCTGAGAGATAAGTGTGTGTGAAAGCCGTCCTTCAGCTAGCTTGTTGGGAACACAAAGTTTCTTTTCAGTTGCAAACTCCATTCCATACATATATATGGGGAGGTACAAGCTCCAACTCGGTTTTACAGTGAAAACTGCAGGAACTTCAAACCGGCACTAGCAAACAGACTGAGAAAGCAGAGAAAAATTGTCTCCTGCAACCCGTTCCCTTGGTGCTAGATGAACGAAAGTCTCTCCACTAGCTCAGTTCTGAGAGATAAGTGTGTGTGAAAGCCGTCCTTCAGCTAGCATGTTGGGAACACCAAGTTTCTTTTCAGTTGCAAACTCCATTCCATACATATATATGGGAGGTACAAGCTCCAACTCGGTTTTACAGTGAAAACTGCAGGAACTTGAAACCGGCACTAGGAAATAGACTGAGAAAGCAGAGAAAAAGTGGCTCCTGCAACCCGTTCCCTTGGTGCTAGATGAACGAACGTCTCTCCACTTACTCAGTTCTGAGGGATAAGTGTGTGTGAAAGCAGTCATTCAGCTAGCTTGTTGGGAACACAAAGTTTCTTTTCAGTTGCAAACTCCATTCCATACATATATATGGGGAGGTACAAGCTCCAACTCGGTTTTACAGTGAAAACTGCAGGAACTTGAAACCGGCACTAGGAAATAGACTGAGAAAGCAGAGAAAAAGTGTCTCCTGCAACCCGTTCCCTTGGTGCTAGATGAACGAACGTCTCTCCACTTGCTCAGTTCTGAGAGATAAGTGTGTGTGAAAGCCGTCCTTCAGCTAGCATGTTGGGAACACCAAGTTTCTTTTCAGTTGCAAACTCCATTCCATACATATATATGGGGAGGTACAAGCTCCAACTCGGTTTTACAGTGAAAACTGCAGGAACTTCAAACCGGCACTAGGAAACAGACTGAGAAAGCAGAGAAAAAGTGTCTCCTGCAACCCGTTCCCTTGGTGCTAGATGAACGAACGTCTCTCCACTTGCTCAGTTCTGAGAGATAAGTGTGTTTGAAAGCCGTCCTTCAGCTAGCTTGTTGGGAACACAAAGTTTTTTTTCAGTTGCAAACTCCATTCCATACATATATATGGGAGGTACAAGCTCCAACTCGGTTTTACAGTGAAAACTGCAGGAACTTGAAACCGGCACTAGGAAACAGACTGAGAAAGCAGAGAAAAAGTGTCTCCTGAAACCCGTTCCCTTGGTGCTAGATGAACGAACGTCTCTCCACTTACTCAGTTCTGAGAGATAAGTGTGTGTGAAAGCCGTCCTTCAGCTAGCTTGTTGGGAACACCAAGTTTCTTTTCAGTTGCAAACTCCATTCCATACATATATATGGGGAGGTACAAGCTCCAACTCGGTTTTACAGTGAAAACTGCAGGAACTTCAAACCGGCACTAGGAAACAGACTGAGAAAGCAGAGAAAAAGTGTCTCCTGCAACCCGTTCCCTTGGTGCTAGATGAACGAACGTCTCTCCACTTGCTCAGTTCTGAGAGATAAGTGTGTGTGAAAGCCGTCCTTCACCTAGCTTGTTGGGAACACAAAGTTTCTTTTCAGTTGCAAACTCCAATCCATACATATATATGGGGAGGTACAAGCTCCAACTCGGTTTTACAGTGAAAACTGCAGGAACTTCAAACCGGCACTAGGAAATAGACTGAGAAAGCAGAGAAAAAATGTCTCCTGCAACTCGTTCCCTTGGTGCTAGATGAACGAACGTCTCTCCACTTGCTCAGTTCTGAGAGATAAGTGTGTGTGAAAGCCGTCCTTCAGCTAGCTTGTTGGGAACACAAAGTTTCTTTTCAGTTGCAAACACCATTCCATACATATATATGGGGAGGTACAAGCTCCAACTCGGTTTTACAGTGAAAACTGCAGGAACTTCAAACCGGCACTAGCAAACAGACTGAGAAAGCAGAGAAATAGTGTCCCCTGCAACCCGTTCCCTTGGTGCTAGATGAACGAACGTCTCTCCACTTGCTCAGTTCTGAGAGATAAGTGTGTGTGAAAGCCGTCCTTCAGCGAGCTTGTTGGGAACACAAAGTTTCTTTTCAGTTGCAAACTCCATTCCATACATATATATGGGAGGTACAAGCTCCAACTCGGTTTTACAGTGAAAACTGCAGGAACTTGAAACCGGCACTAGGAAACAGACTGAGAAAGCAGAGAAAAAGTGTCTCCTGCAACCCGTTCCCTTGGTGCTAGATGAACGAACGTCTCTCCACTTACTCAGTTCTGAGAGATAAGTGTGTGTGAAAGCCGTCCTTCAGCTAGCTTGTTGGGAACACAAAGATTCTTTTCAGTTGCAAACTCCATTCCATACATATATATGGGGAGGTACAAGCTCCAACTCGGTTTTACAGTGAAAACTGCAGGAACTTCAAACCGGCACTAGCAAACAGACTGAGAATGCAGAGAAAAAGTGTCTCCTGCAACCCGTTCCCTTGGTGCTAGATGAACGAAAGTCTCTCCACTTGCTCAGTTCTGAGAGATAAGTGTGTGTGAAAGCCGACCTTCAGCTAGCTTGTTGGGAACACAAAGTTTCTTTTCAGTTGCAAACTCCATTCCATACATATATATGGAAGGTACAAGCTCCAACTCGGTTTTACAGTGAAAACTGCAGGAACTTGAAACCGGCACTAGGAAACAGACTGAGAAAGCAGAGAAAAAGTGTCTCCTGCAACCCGTTCCCTTGGTGCTAGATGAACGAACGTCTCTCCACTTGCTCAGTTCTGAGAGATAAGTGTGTGTGAAAGCCGTCCTTCAGCTAGCTTGTTGGGAACACAAAGTTTCTTTTCAGTTGCAAACTCCATTCCATACATATATATGGGGAGGTACAAGCTCCAACTCGGTTTTACAGTGAAAACTGCAGGAACTTGAAACCGGCACTAGCAAACAGACTGAGAAAGCAGAGAAATAGTGTCTCCTGCAACCCGTTCCCTTGGTGCTAGATGAACGAAAGTCTCTCCACTAGCTCAGTTCTGAGAGATAAGTGTGTGTGAAAGCCGTCCTTCAGCTAGCATGTTGGGAACACCAAGTTTCTTTTCAGTTGCAAACTCCATTCCATACATATATATGGGGAGGTACAAGCTCCAACTCGGTTTTACAGTGAAAACTGCAGGAACTTGAAACCGGCACTAGGAAATAGACTGAGAAAGCAGAGAAAAAGTGTCTCCTGCAACCCGTTCCCTTGGTGCTAGATGAACGAACGTCTCTCCACTTGCTCAGTTCTGAGAGATAAGTGTGTGTGAAAGCCGTCCTTCAGCTAGCATGTTGGGAACACCAAGTTTCTTTTCAGTTGCAAACTCCATTCCATACATATATATGGGGAGGTACAAGCTCCAACTCGGTTTTACAGTGAAAACTGCAGGAACTTCAAACCGGCACTAGGAAACAGACTGAGAAAGCAGAGAAAAAGTGTCTCCTGCAACCCGTTCCCTTGGTGCTAGATGAACGAACGTCTCTCCACTTGCTCAGTTCTGAGAGATAAGTGTGTTTGAAAGCCGTCCTTCAGCTAGCTTGTTGGGAACACAAAGTTTTTTTTCAGTTGCAAACTCCATTCCATACATATATATGGGAGGTACAAGCTCCAACTCGGTTTTACAGTGAAAACTGCAGGAACTTGAAACCGGCACTAGGAAACAGACTGAGAAAGCAGAGAAAAAGTGTCTCCTGAAACCCGTTCCCTTGGTGCTAGATGAACGAACGTCTCTCCACTTACTCAGTTCTGAGAGATAAGTGTGTGTGAAAGCCGTCCTTCAGCTAGCTTGTTGGGAACACCAAGTTTCTTTTCAGTTGCAAACTCCATTCCATACATATATATGGGGAGGTACAAGCTCCAACTCGGTTTTACAGTGAAAACTGCAGGAACTTCAAACCGGCACTAGGAAACAGACTGAGAAAGCAGAGAAAAAGTGTCTCCTGCAACCCGTTCCCTTGGTGCTAGATGAACGAACGTCTCTCCACTTGCTCAGTTCTGAGAGATAAGTGTGTGTGAAAGCCGTCCTTCACCTAGCTTGTTGGGAACACAAAGTTTCTTTTCAGTTGCAAACTCCAATCCATACATATATATGGGGAGGTACAAGCTCCAACTCGGTTTTACAGTGAAAACTGCAGGAACTTCAAACCGGCACTAGGAAATAGACTGAGAAAGCAGAGAATAAATGTCTCCTGCAACTCGTTCCCTTGGTGCTAGATGAACGAACGTCTCTCCACTTGCTCAGTTCTGAGAGATAAGTGTGTGTGAAAGCCGTCCTTCAGCTAGCTTGTTGGGAACACAAAGTTTCTTTTCAGTTGCAAACTCCATTCCATACATATATATGGGGAGGTACAAGCTCCAACTCGGTTTTACAGTGAAAACTGCAGGAACTTCAAACCGGCACTAGCAAACAGACTGAGAAAGCAGAGAAATAGTGTCCCCTGCAACCCGTTCCCTTGGTGCTAGATGAACGAACGTCTCTCCACTTGCTCAGTTCTGAGAGATAAGTGTGTGTGAAAGCCGTCCTTCAGCGAGCTTGTTGGGAACACAAAGTTTCTTTTCAGTTGCAAACTCCATTCCATACATATATATGGGAGGTACAAGCTCCAACTCGGTTTTACAGTGAAAACTGCAGGAACTTGAAACCGGCACTAGGAAACAGACTGAGAAAGCAGAGAAAAAGTGTCTCCTGCAACCCGTTCCCTTGGTGCTAGATGAACAAACGTCTCTCCACTTACTCAGTTCTGAGAGATAAGTGTGTGTGAAAGCCGTCCTTCAGCTAGCTTGTTGGGAACACAAAGATTCTTTTCAGTTGCAAACTCCATTCCATACATATATATGGGGAGGTACAAGCTCCAACTCGGTTTTACAGTGAAAACTGCAGGAACTTCAAACAGGCACTAGCAAACAGACTGAGAATGCAGAGAAAAAGTGTCTCCTGCAACCCGTTCCCTTGGTGCTAGATGAACGAAAGTCTCTCCACTTGCTCAGTTCTGAGAGATAAGTGTGTGTGAAAGCCGACCTTCAGCTAGCTTGTTGGGAACACAAAGTTTCTTTTCAGTTGCAAACTCCATTCCATACATATATATGGAAGTTACAAGCTCCAACTCGGTTTTACAGTGAAAACTGCAGGAACTTGAAACCGGCACTAGGAAACAGACTGAGAAAGCAGAGAAAAAGTGTCTCCTGCAACCCGTTCCCTTGGTGCTAGATGAACGAACGTCTCTCCACTTGCTCAGTTCTGAGAGATAAGTGTGTGTGAAAGCCGTCCTTCAGCTAGCTTGTTGGGAACACAAAGTTTCTTTTCAGTTGCAAACTCCATTCCATACATATATATGGGGAGGTACAAGCTCCAACTCGGTTTTACAGTGAAAACTGCAGGAACTTGAAACCGGCACTAGCAAACAGACTGAGAAAGCAGAGAAAAAGTGTCTCCTGCAACCCGTTCCCTTGGTGCTAGATGAACGAAAGTCTCTCCACTAGCTCAGTTCTGAGAGATAAGTGTGTGTGAAAGCCGTCCTTCAGCTAGCATGTTGGGAACACCAAGTTTCTTTTCAGTTGCAAACTCCATTCCATACATATATATGGGGAGGTACAAGCTCCAACTCGGTTTTACAGTGAAAACTGCAGGAACTTCAAACCGGCACTAGGAAACAGACTGAGAAAGCAGAGAAAAAGTGTCTCCTGCAACCCGTTCCCTTGGTGCTAGATGAACGAACGTCTCTCCACTTGCTCAGTTCTGAGAGATAAGTGTGTTTGAAAGCCGTCCTTCAGCTAGCTTGTTGGGAACACAAAGTTTTTTTTCAGTTGCAAACTCCATTCCATACATATATATGGGAGGTACAAGCTCCAACTCGGTTTTACAGTGAAAACTGCAGGAACTTGAAACCGGCACTAGGAAACAGACTGAGAAAGCAGAGAAAAAGTGTCTCCTGCAACCCGTTCCCTTGGTGCTAGATGAACGAACGTCTCTCCACTTACTCAGTTCTGAGAGATAAGTGTGTGTGAAAGCCGTCCTTCAGCTAGCTTGTTGGGAACACCAAGTTTCTTTTCAGTTGCAAACTCCATTCCATACATATATATGGGGAGGTACAAGCTCCAACTCGGTTTTACAGTGAAAACTGCAGGAACTTCAAACCGGCACTAGCAAACAGACTGAGAAAGCAGAGAAATAGTGTCCCCTGCAACCCGTTCCCTTGGTGCTAGATGAACGAACGTCTCTCCACTTGCTCAGTTCTGAGAGATAAGTGTGTGTGAAAGCCGTCCTTCAGCGAGCTTGTTGGGAACACAAAGTTTCTTTTCAGTTGCAAACTCCATTCCATACATATATATGGGAGGTACAAGCTCCAACTCGGTTTTACAGTGAAAACTGCAGGAACTTGAAACCGGCACTAGGAAACAGACTGAGAAAGCAGAGAAAAAGTGTCTCCTGCAACCCGTTCCCTTGGTGCTAGATGAACAAACGTCTCTCCACTTACTCAGTTCTGAGAGATAAGTGTGTGTGAAAGCCGTCCTTCAGCTAGCTTGTTGGGAACACAAAGATTCTTTTCAGTTGCAAACTCCATTCCATACATATATATGGGGAGGTACAAGCTCCAACTCGGTTTTACAGTGAAAACTGCAGGAACTTCAAACAGGCACTAGCAAACAGACTGAGAATGCAGAGAAAAAGTGTCTCCTGCAACCCGTTCCCTTGGTGCTAGATGAACGAAAGTCTCTCCACTTGCTCAGTTCTGAGAGATAAGTGTGTGTGAAAGCCGACCTTCAGCTAGCTTGTTGGGAACACAAAGTTTCTTTTCAGTTGCAAACTCCATTCCATACATATATATGGAAGTTACAAGCTCCAACTCGGTTTTACAGTGAAAACTGCAGGAACTTGAAACCGGCACTAGGAAACAGACTGAGAAAGCAGAGAAAAAGTGTCTCCTGCAACCCGTTCCCTTGGTGCTAGATGAACGAACGTCTCTCCACTTGCTCAGTTCTAAGAGATAAGTGTGTGTGAAAGCCGTCCTTCAGCTAGCTTGTTGGGAACACAAAGTTTCTTTTCAGTTGCAAACTCCATTCCATACATATATATGGGGAGGTACAAGCTCCAACTCGGTTTTACAGTGAAAACTGCAGGAACTTGAAACCGGCACTAGCAAACAGACTGAGAAAGCAGAGAAAAAGTGTCTCCTGCAACCCGTTCCCTTGGTGCTAGATGAACGAAAGTCTCTCCACTAGCTCAGTTCTGAGAGATAAGTGTGTGTGAAAGCCGTCCTTCAGCTAGCATGTTGGGAACACCAAGTTTCTTTTCAGTTGCAAACTCCATTCCATACATATATATGGGGAGGTACAAGCTCCAACTCGGTTTTACAGTGAAAACTGCAGGAACTTCAAACCGGCACTAGGAAACAGACTGAGAAAGCAGAGAAAAAGTGTCTCCTGCAACCCGTTCCCTTGGTGCTAGATGAACGAACGTCTCTCCACTTGCTCAGTTCTGAGAGATAAGTGTGTTTGAAAGCCGTCCTTCAGCTAGCTTGTTGGGAACACAAAGTTTTTTTTCAGTTGCAAACTCCATTCCATACATATATATGGGAGGTACAAGCTCCAACTCGGTTTTACAGTGAAAACTGCAGGAACTTGAAACCGGCACTAGGAAACAGACTGAGAAAGCAGAGAAAAAGTGTCTCCTGCAACCCGTTCCCTTGGTGCTAGATGAACGAACGTCTCTCCACTTACTCAGTTCTGAGAGATAAGTGTGTGTGAAAGCCGTCCTTCAGCTAGCTTGTTGGGAACACCAAGTTTCTTTTCAGTTGCAAACTCCATTCCATACATATATATGGGGAGGTACAAGCTCCAACTCGGTTTTACAGTGAAAACTGCAGGAACTTCAAACCGGCACTAGGAAACAGACTGAGAAAGCAGAGAAAAAGTGTCTCCTGCAACCCGTTCCCTTGGTGCTAGATGAACGAACGTCTCTCCACTTGCTCAGTTCTGAGAGATAAGTGTGTGTGAAAGCCGTCCTTCACCTAGCTTGTTGGGAACACAAAGTTTCTTTTCAGTTGCAAACTCCAATCCATACATATATATGGGGAGGTACAAGCTCCAACTCGGTTTTACAGTGAAAACTGCAGGAACTTCAAACCGGCACTAGGAAATAGACTGAGAAAGCAGAGAAAAAATGTCTCCTGCAACTCGTTCCCTTGGTGCTAGATGAACGAACGTCTCTCCACTTGCTCAGTTCTGAGAGATAATAGTGTGTGAAAGCCGTCCTTCAGCTAGCTTGTTGGGAACACAAAGTTTCTTTTCAGTTGCAAACTCCATTCCATACATATATATGGGAGGTACAAGCTCCAACTCGGTTTTACAGTGAAAACTGCAGGAACTTCAAACCGGCACTAGCAAACAGACTGAGAAAGCAGAGAAATAGTGTCCCCTGCAACCCGTTCCCTTGGTGCTAGATGAACGAACGTCTCTCCACTTGCTCAGTTCTGAGAGATAAGTGTGTGTGAAAGCCGTCCTTCAGCGAGCTTGTTGGGAACACAAAGTTTCTTTTCAGTTGCAAACTCCATTCCATACATATATATGGGAGGTACAAGCTCCAACTCGGTTTTACAGTGAAAACTGCAGGAACTTGAAACCGGCACTAGGAAACAGACTGAGAAAGCAGAGAAAAAGTGTCTCCTGCAACCCGTTCCCTTGGTGCTAGATGAACGAACGTCTCTCCACTTACTCAGTTCTGAGAGATAAGTGTGTGTGAAAGCCGTCCTTCAGCTAGCTTGTTGGGAACACAAAGATTCTTTTCAGTTGCAAACTCCATTCCATACATATATATGGGGAGGTACAAGCTCCAACTCGGTTTTACAGTGAAAACTGCAGGAACTTCAAACCGGCACTAGCAAACAGACTGAGAATGCAGAGAAAAAGTGTCTCCTGCAACCCGTTCCCTTGGTGCTAGATGAACGAAAGTCTCTCCACTTGCTCAGTTCTGAGAGATAAATGTGTGTGAAAGCCGACCTTCAGCTAGCTTGTTGGGAACACAAAGTTTCTTTTCAGTTGCAAACTCCATTCCATACATATATATGGAAGGTACAAGCTCCAACTCGGTTTTACAGTGAAAACTGCAGGAACTTGAAACCGGCACTAGGAAACAGACTGAGAAAGCAGAGAAAAAGTGTCTCCTGCAACCCGTTCCCTTGGTGCTAGATGAACGAACGTCTCTCCACTTGCTCAGTTCTGAGAGATAAGTGTGTGTGAAAGCCGTCCTTCAGCTAGCTTGTTGGGAACACAAAGTTTCTTTTCAGTTGCAAACTCCATTCCATACATATATATGGGGAGGTACAAGCTCCAACTCGGTTTTACAGTGAAAACTGCAGGAACTTGAAACAGGCACTAGCAAACAGACTGAGAAAGCAGAGAAAAAGTGTCTCCTGCAACCCGTTCCCTTGGTGCTAGATGAACGAACGTCTCTCCACTAGCTCAGTTCTGAGAGATAAGTGTGTGTGAAAGCCGTCCTTCAGCTAGCATGTTGGGAACACAAAGTTTCTTTTCAGTTGCAAACTCCATTCCATACATATATATGGGGAGGTACAAGCTCCAACTCGGTTTTACAGTGAAAACTGCAGGAACTTGAAACCGGCACTAGGAAATAGACTGAGAAAGCAGAGAAAAAGTGTCTCCTGCAACCCGTTCCCTTGGTGCTAGATGAACGAACGTCTCTCCACTTGCTAAGTTCTGAGAGATAAGTGTGTGTGAAAGCCGTCCTTAACCTAGCTTGTTGGGAACACAAAGTTTCTTTTCAGTTGCAAACTCCATTCCATACATATATATGGGGAAGTACAAGCTCCAACTCGGTTTTACAGTGAAAACTGCAGGAACTTCAAACCGGCACTAGCAAACAGACTGAGAAAGCAGAGAAAAAGTGTCTCCTGCAACACGTTCCCTTGGTGCTAGATGAACGAACGTCTCTCCACTTGCTCAGTTCTGAGAGATAAGTGTGTGTGAAAGCCGTCCTTCAGCTAGCATGTTGGGAACACCAAGTTTCTTTTCAGTTGCAAACTCCATTCCATACATATATATGGGGAGGTACAAGCTCCAACTCGGTTTTACAGTGAAAACTGCAGGAACTTCAAACCGGCACTAGGAAACAGACTGAGAAAGCAGAGAAAAAGTGTCTCCTGCAACCCGTTCCCTTGGTGCTAGATGAACGAACGTCTCTCCAGTTGCTCAGTTCTGAGAGATAAGTGTGTTTGAAAGCCGTCCTTCAGCTAGCTTGTTGGGAACACAAAGTTTTTTTTCAGTTGCAAACTCCATTCCATACATATATATGGGAGGTACAAGCTCCAACTCGGTTTTACAGTGAAAACTGCAGGAACTTGAAACCGGCACTAGGAAACAGACTGAGAAAGCAGAGAAAAAGTGTCTCCTGCAACCCGTTCCCTTGGTGCTAGATGAACGAACGTCTCTCCACTTACTCAGTTCTGAGAGATATGTGTGTGTGAAAGCCGTCCTTCAGCTAGCTTGTTGGGAACACAAAGATTCTTTTCAGTTGCAAACTCCATTCCATACATATATGTGGGGAGGTACAAGCTCCAACTCGGTTTTACAGTGAAAACTGCAGGAACTTCAAACCGGCACTAGCAAACAGACTGAGAAAGCAGAGAAAAAGTGTCTCCTGCAACCCGTTCCCTTGGTGCTAGATGAACGAACGTCTCTCCACTTGCTCAGTTCTGAGAGATAAGTGTGTGTGAAAGCCGACCTTCAGCTAGCTTGTTGGGAACACAAAGTTTCTTTTCAGTTGCAAAATCCATTCCATACATATATATGGAAGGTACAAGCTCCAACTCGGTTTTACAGTGAAAACTGCAGGAACTTCAAACCGGCACTAGGAAACAGACTGAGAAAGCAGAGAAAAAGTGTCTCCTGCAACCCGTTCCCTTGGTGCTAGATGAACGAACGTCTCTCCACTTGCTCAGTTCTGAGAGATAAGTGTGTGTGAAAGCCGTCCTTCAGCTAGCTTGTTGGGAACACAAAGTTTCTTTTCAGTTGCAAACTCCATTCCATACATATATATGGGGAGGTACAAGCTCCAACTCGGTTTTACAGTGAAAACTGCAGGAACTTGAAACCGGCACTAGCAAACAGACTGAGAAAGCAGAGAAAAAGTGTCTCCTGCAACCCGTTCCCTTGGTGCTAGATGAACGAAAGTCTCTCCACTAGCTCAGTTCTGAGAGATAAGTGTGTGTGAAAGCCGTCCTTCAGCTAGCATGTTGGGAACACCAAGTTTCCTTTCAGTTGCAAACTCCATTCCATACATATATATGGGAGGTACAAGCTCCAACTCGGTTTTACAGTGAAAACTGCAGGAACTTGAAACCGGCACTAGGAAATAGACTGAGAAAGCAGAGAAAAAGTGGCTCCTGCAACCCGTTCCCTTGGTGCTAGATGAACGAACGTCTCTCCACTTACTCAGTTCTGAGGGATAAGTGTGTGTGAAAGCAGTCCTTCAGCTAGCTTGTTGGGAACACAAAGTTTCTTTTCAGTTGCAAACTCCATTCCATACATATATATGGGGAGGTACAAGCTCCAACTCGGTTTTACAGTGAAAACTGCAGGAACTTGAAACCGGCACTAGGAAACAGACTGAGAAAGCAGAGAAAAAGTGTCTCCTGCAACCCGTTCCCTTGGTGCTAGATGAACGAACGTCTCTCCACTTGCTCAGTTCTGAGAGATAAGTGTGTTTGAAAGCCGTCCTTCAGCTAGCTTGTTGGGAACACCAAGTTTCTTTTCAGTTGCAAACTCCATTCCATACATATATATGGGGAGGTACAAGCTCCAACTCGGTTTTACAGTGAAAACTGCAGGAACTTCAAACCGGCACTAGGAAACAGACTGAGAAAGCAGAGAAAAAGTGTCTCCTGCAACCCGTTCCCTTGGTGCTAGATGAACGAACGTCTCTCCACTTGCTCAGTTCTGAGAGATAAGTGTGTGTGAAAGCCGTCCTTCACCTAGCTTGTTGGGAACACAAAGTTTCTTTTCAGTTGCAAACTCCAATCCATACATATATATGGGGAGGTACAAGCTCCAACTCGGTTTTACAGTGAAAACTGCAGGAACTTCAAACAGGCACTAGGAAATAGACTGAGAAAGCAGAGAAAAAATGTCTCCTGCAACTCGTTCCCTTGGTGCTAGATGAACGAACGTCTCTCCACTTGCTCAGTTCTGAGAGATAAGTGTTTGTGAAAGCCGTCCTTCAGCTAGCTTGTTGGGAACACAAAGTTTCTTTTCAGTTGCAAACTCCATTCCATACATATATATGGGGAGGTACAAGCTCCAACTCGGTTTTACAGTGAAAACTGCAGGAACTTCAAACCGGCACTAGCAAACAGACTGAGAAAGCAGAGAAATAGTGTCCCCTGCAACCCGTTCCCTTGGTGCTAGATGAACGAACGTCTCTCCACTTGCTCAGTTCTGAGAGATAAGTGTGTGTGAAAGCCGTCCTTCAGCGAGCTTGTTGGGAACACAAAGTTTCTTTTCAGTTGCAAACTCCATTCCATACATATATATGGGAGGTACAAGCTCCAACTCGGTTTTACAGTGAAAACTGCAGGAACTTGAAACCGGCACTAGGAAACAGACTGAGAAAGCAGAGAAAAAGTGTCTCCTGCAACCCGTTCCCTTGGTGCTAGATGAACGAACGTCTCTCCACTTACTCAGTTCTAAGAGATAAGTGTGTGTGAAAGCCGTCCTTCAGCTAGCTTGTTGGGAACACAAAGATTCTTTTCAGTTGCAAACTCCATTCCATACATATATATGGGGAGGTACAAGCTCCAACTCGGTTTTACAGTGAAAACTGCAGGAACTTCAAACCGGCACTAGCAAACAGACTGAGAATGCAGAGAAAAAGTGTCTCCTGCAACCCGTTCCCTTGGTGCTAGATGAACGAAAGTCTCTCCACTTGCTCAGTTCTGAGAGATATGTGTGTGTGAAAGCCGACCTTCAGCTAGCTTGTTGGGAACACAAAGTTTCTTTTCAGTTGCAAACTCCATTCCATACATATATATGGAAGGTACAAGCTCCAACTCGGTTTTACAGTGAAAACTGCAGGAACTTGAAACCGGCACTAGGAAACAGACTGAGAAAGCAGAGAAAAAGTGTCTCCTGCAACCCGTTCCCTTGGTGCTAGATGAACGAACGTCTCTCCACTTGCTCAGTTCTGAGAGATAAGTGTGTGTGAAAGCCGTCCTTCAGCTAGCTTGTTGGGAACACAAAGTTTCTTTTCAGTTGCAAACTCCATTCCATACATATATATGGGGAGGTACAAGCTCCAACTCGGTTTTACAGTGAAAACTGCAGGAACTTCAAACCGGCACTAGGAAATAGACTGAGAAAGCAGAGAAAAAGTGGCTCCTGCAACCCGTTCCCTTGGTGCTAGATGAACGAACGTCTCTCCACTTACTCAGTTCTGAGGGATAAGTGTGTGTGAAAGCAGTCCTTCAGCTAGCTTGTTGGGAACACAAAGTTTCTTTTCAGTTGCAAACTCCATTCCATACATATATATGGGGAGGTACAAGCTCCAACTCGGTTTTACAGTGAAAACTGCAGGAACTTGAAACCGGCACTAGGAAATAGACTGAGAAAGCAGAGAAAAAGTGTCTCCTGCAACCCGTTCCCTTGGTGCTAGATGAACGAACGTCTCTCCACTTGCTCAGTTCTGAGAGATAAGTGTGTGTGAAAGCCGTCCTTAACCTAGCTTGTTGGGAACACAAAGTTTCTTTTCAGTTGCAAACTCCATTCCATACATATATATGGGGAAGTACAAGCTCCAACTCGGTTTTACAGTGAAAACTGCAGGAACTTCAAACCGGCACTAGCAAACAGACTGAGAAAGCAGAGAAAAAGTGTCTCCTGCAACCCGTTCCCTTGGTGCTAGATGAACGAACGTCTCTCCACTTGCTCAGTTCTGAGAGATAAGTGTGTGTGAAAGCCGTCCTTCAGCTAGCATGTTGGGAACACCAAGTTTCTTTTCAGTTGCAAACTCCATTCCATACATATATATGGGGAGGTACAAGCTCCAACTCGGTTTTACAGTGAAAACTGCAGGAACTTCAAACCGGCACTAGGAAACAGACTGAGAAAGCAGAGAAAAAGTGTCTCCTGCAACCCGTTCCCTTGGTGCTAGATGAACGAACGTCTCTCCACTTGCTCAGTTCTGAGAGATAAGTGTGTGTGAAAGCCGTCCTTCAGCTAGCTTGTTGGGAACACAAAGTTTTTTTTCAGTTGCAAACTCCATTCCATACATATATATGGGAGGTACAAGCTCCAACTCGGTTTTACAGTGAAAACTGCAGGAACTTCAAACCGGCACTAGGAAACAGACTGAGAAAGCAGAGAAAAAGTGTCTCCTGCAACCCGTTCCCTTGGTGCTAGATGAACGAACGTCTCTCCACTTACTCAGTTCTGAGAGATATGTGTGTGTGAAAGCCGTCCTTCAGCTAGCTTGTTGGGAACACAAAGATTCTTTTCAGTTGCAAACTCCATTCCATACATATATGTGGGGAGGTACAAGCTCCAACTCGGTTTTACAGTGAAAACTGCAGGAACTTCAAACCGGCACTAGCAAACAAACTGAGAAAGCAGAGAAAAAGTGTCTCCTGCAACCCGTTCCCTTGGTGCTAGATGAACGAAAGTCTCTCCACTTGCTCAGTTCTGAGAGATAAGTGTGTTTGAAAGCCGTCCTTCAGCTAGCTTGTTGGGAACACAAAGTTTTTTTTCAGTTGCAAACTCCATTCCATACATATATATGGGAGGTACAAGCTCCAACTCGGTTTTACAGTGAAAACTGCAGGAACTTGAAACCGGCACTAGGAAACAGACTGAGAAAGCAGAGAAAAAGTGTCTCCTGCAACCCGTTCCCTTGGTGCTAGATGAACGAAAGTCTCTCCACTTGCTCAGTTCTGAGAGATAAGTGTGTTTGAAAGCCGTCCTTCAGCTAGCTTGTTGGGAACACAAAGTTTTTTTTCAGTTGCAAACTCCATTCCATACATATATATGGGAGGTACAAGCTCCAACTCGGTTTTACAGTGAAAACTGCAGGAACTTGAAACCGGCACTAGGAAACAGACTGAGAAAGCAGAGAAAAAGTGTCTCCTGCAACCCGTTCCCTTGGTGCTAGATGAACGAACGTCTCTCCACTTACTCAGTTCTGAGAGATATGTGTGTGTGAAAGCCGTCCTTCAGCTAGCTTGTTGGGAACACAAAGATTCTTTTCAGTTGCAAACTCCATTCCATACATATATGTGGGGAGGTACAAGCTCCAACTCGGTTTTACAGTGAAAACTGCAGGAACTTCAAACCGGCACTAGCAAACAGACTGAGAAAGCAGAGAAAAAGTGTCTCCTGCAACCCGTTCCCTTGGTGCTAGATGAACGAAAGTCTCTCCACTTGCTCAGTTCTGAGAGATAAGTGTGTGTGAAAGCCGACCTTCAGCTAGCTTGTTGGGAACACAAAGTTTCTTTTCAGTTGCAAACTCCATTCCATACATATATATGGAAGGTACAAGCTCCAACTCGGTTTTACAGTGAAAACTGCAGGAACTTCAAACCGGCACTAGGAAACAGACTGAGAAAGCAGAGAAAAAGTGTCTCCTGCAACCCGTTCCCTTGGTGCTAGATGAACGAACGTCTCTCCACTTGCTCAGTTCTGAGAGATAAGTGTGTGTGAAAGCCGTCCTTCAGCTAGCTTGTTGGGAACACAAAGTTTCTTTTCAGTTGCAAACTCCATTCCATACATATATATGGGGAGGTACAAGCTCCAACTCGGTTTTACAGTGAAAACTGCAGGAACTTGAAACCGGCACTAGCAGACAGACTGAGAAAGCAGAGAAAAAGTGTCTCCTGCAACCCGTTCCCTTGGTGCTAGATGAACGAAAGTCTCTCCACTAGCTCAGTTCTGAGAGATAAGTGTGTGTGAAAGCCGTCCTTCAGCTAGCATGTTGGGAACACCAAGTTTCTTTTCAGTTGCAAACTCCATTCCATACATATATATGGGAGGTACAAGCTCCAACTCGGTTTTACAGTGAAAACTGCAGGAACTTGAAACCGGCACTAGGAAATAGACTGAGAAAGCAGAGAAAAAGTGGCTCCTGCAACCCGTTCCCTTGGTGCTAGATGAACGAACGTCTCTCCACTTACTCAGTTCTGAGGGATAAGTGTGTGTGAAAGCAGTCCTTCAGCTAGCTTGTTGGGAACACAAAGTTTCTTTTCAGTTGCAAACTCCATTCCATACATATATATGGGGAGGTACAAGCTCCAACTCGGTTTTACAGTGAAAACTACAGGAACTTGAAACCGGCATTAGGAAATAGACTGAGAAAGCAGAGAAAAAGTGTCTCCTGCAACCCGTTCCCTTGGTGCTAGATGAACGAACGTCTCTCCACTTGCTCAGTTCTGAGAGATAGGTATGTGTGAAAGCCGTCCTTCAGCTAGCATGTTGGGAACACCAAGTTTCTTTTCAGTTGCAAACTCCATTCCATACATATATATGGGGAGGTACAAGCTCCAACTCGGTTTTACAGTGAAAACTGCAGGAACTTCAAACCGGCACTAGGAAACAGACTGAGAAAGCAGAGAAAAAGTGTCTCCTGCAACCCGTTCCCTTGGTGCTAGATGAACGAACGTCTCTCCACTTGCTCAGTTCTGAGAGATAAGTGTGTTTGAAAGCCGTCCTTCAGCTAGCTTGTTGGGAACACAAAGTTTTTTTTCAGTTGCAAACTCCATTCCATACATATATATGGGAGGTACAAGCTCCAACTCGGTTTTACAGTGAAAACTGCAGGAACTTGAAACCGGCACTAGGAAACAGACTGAGAAAGCAGAGAAAAAGTGTCTCCTGCAACCCGTTCCCTTGGTGCTAGATGAACGAACGTCTCTCCACTTGCTCAGTTCTGAGAGATAAGTGTGTGTGAAAGCCGTCCTTCAGCTAGCTTGTTGGGAACACAAAGTTTCTTTTCAGTTGCAAACTCCATTCCATACATATATATGGGGAGGTACAAGCTCCAACTCGGTTTTACAGTGAAAACTGCAGGAACTTCAAACCGGCACTAGGAAACAGACTGAGAAAGCAGAGAAAAAGTGTCTCCTGCAACCCGTTCCCTTGGTGCTAGATGAACGAACGTCTCTCCACTTGCTCAGTTCTGAGAGATAAGTGTGTGTGAAAGCCGTCCTTCACCTAGCTTGTTGGGAACACAAAGTTTCTTTTCAGTTGCAAACTCCAATCCATACATATATATGGGGAGGTACAAGCTCCAACTCGGTTTTACAGTGAAAACTGCAGGAACTTCAAACCGGCACTAGGAAATAGACTGAGAAAGCAGAGAAAAAATGTCTCCTGCAACTCGTTCCCTTGGTGCTAGATGAACGAACGTCTCTCCACTTGCTCAGTTCTGAGAGATAAGTGTGTGTGAAAGCCGTCCTTCAGCTAGCTTGTTGGGAACACAAAGTTTCTTTTCAGTTGCAAACTCCATTCCATACATATATATGGGGAGGTACAAGCTCCAACTCGGTTTTACAGTGAAAACTGCAGGAACTTCAAACCGGCACTAGCAAACAGACTGAGAAAGCAGAGAAATAGTGTCCCCTGCAACCCGTTCCCTTGGTGCTAGATGAACGAACGTCTCTCCACTTGCTCAGTTCTGAGAGATAAGTGTGTGTGAAAGCCGTCCTTCAGCGAGCTTGTTGGGAACACAAAGTTTCTTTTCAGTTGCAAACTCCATTCCATACATATATATGGGAGGTACAAGCTCCAACTCGGTTTTACAGTGAAAACTGCAGGAACTTGAAACCGGCACTAGGAAACAGACTGAGAAAGCAGAGAAAAAGTGTCTCCTGCAACCCGTTCCCTTGGTGCTAGATGAACGAACGTCTCTCCACTTACTCAGTTCTGAGAGATAAGTGTGTGTGAAAGCCGTCCTTCAGCTAGCTTGTTGGGAACACAAAGATTCTTTTCAGTTGCAAACTCCATTCCATACATATATATGGGGAGGTACAAGCTCCAACTCGGTTTTACAGTGAAAACTGCAGGAACTTCAAACCGGCACTAGCAAACAGACTGAGAATGCAGAGAAAAAGTGTCTCCTGCAACCCGTTCCCTTGGTGCTAGATGAACGAAAGTCTCTCCACTTGCTCAGTTCTGAGAGATAAGTGTGTGTGAAAGCCGACCTTCAGCTAGCTTGTTGGGAACACAAAGTTTCTTTTCAGTTGCAAACTCCATTCCATACATATATATGGGGAGGTACAAGCTCCAACTCGGTTTTACAGTGAAAACTGCAGGAACTTGAAACCGGCACTAGGAAACAGACTGAGAAAGCAGAGAAAAAGTGTCTCCTGCAACCCGTTCCCTTGGTGCTAGATGAACGAACGTCTCTCCACTTGCTCAGTTCTGAGAGATAAGTGTGTGTGAAAGCCGTCCTTCAGCTAGCTTGTTGGGAACACAAAGTTTCTTTTCAGTTGCAAACTCCATTCCATACATATATATGGGGAGGTACAAGCTCCAACTCGGTTTTACAGTGAAAACTGCAGGAACTTGAAACCGGCACTAGCAAACAGACTGAGAAAGCAGAGAAAAAGTGTCTCCTGCAACCCGTTCCCTTGGTGCTAGATGAACGAACGTCTCTCCACTAGCTCAGTTCTGAGAGATAAGTGTGTGTGAAAGCCGTCCTTCAGCTAGCATGTTGGGAACACCAAGTTTCTTTTCAGTTGCAAACTCCATTCCATACATATATATGGGAGGTACAAGCTCCAACTCGGTTTTACAGTGAAAACTGCAGGAACTTCAAACCGGCACTAGGAAATAGACTGAGAAAGCAGAGAAAAAGTGGCTCCTGCAACCCGTTCCCTTGGTGCTAGATGAACGAACGTCTCTCCACTTACTCAGTTCTGAGGGATAAGTGTGTGTGAAAGCAGTCCTTCAGCTAGCTTGTTGGGAACACAAAGTTTCTTTTCAGTTGCAAACTCCATTCCATACATATATATGGGGAGGTACAAGCTCCAACTCGGTTTTACAGTGAAAACTGCAGGAACTTGAAACCGGCACTAGGAAATAGACTGAGAAAGCAGAGAAAAAGTGTCTCCTGCAACCCGTTCCCTTGGTGCTAGATGAACGAACGTCTCTCCACTTGCTAAGTTCTGAGAGATAAGTGTGTCTGAAAGCCGTCCTTAACCTAGCTTGTTGGGAACACAAAGTTTCTTTTCAGTTGCAAACTCCATTCCATACATATATATGGGGAAGTACAAGCTCCAACTCGGTTTTACAGTGAAAACTGCAGGAACTTCAAACCGGCACTAGCAAACAGACTGAGAAAGCAGAGAAAAAGTGTCTCCTGCAACCCGTTCCCTTGGTGCTAGATGAACGAACGTCTCTCCACTTGCTCAGTTCTGAGAGATAAGTGTGTGTGAAAGCAGTCCTTCAGCTAGCATGTTGGGAACACCAAGTTTCTTTTCAGTTGCAAACTCCATTCCATACATATATATGGGGAGGTACAAGCTCCAACTCGGTTTTACAGTGAAAACTGCAGGAACTTCAAACCGGCACTAGGAAACAGACTGAGAAAGCAGAGAAAAAGTGTCTCCTGCAACCCGTTCCCTTGGTGCTAGATGAACGAACGTCTCTCCAGTTGCTCAGTTCTGAGAGATAAGTGTGTTTGAAAGCCGTCCTTCAGCTAGCTTGTTGGGAACACAAAGTTTTTTTTCAGTTGCAAACTCCATTCCATACATATATATGGGAGGTACAAGCTCCAACTCGGTTTTACAGTGAAAACTGCAGGAACTTGAAACCGGCACTAGGAAACAGACTGAGAAAGCAGAGAAAAAGTGTCTCCTGCAACCCGTTCCCTTGGTGCTAGATGAACGAACGTCTCTCCACTTACTCAGTTCTGAGAGATATGTGTGTGTGAAAGCCGTCCTTCAGCTAGCTTGTTGGGAACACAAAGATTCTTTTCAGTTGCAAACTCCATTCCATACATATATGTGGGGAGGTACAAGCTCCAACTCGGTTTTACAGTGAAAACTGCAGGAACTTCAAACCGGCACTAGCAAACAGACTGAGAAAGCAGAGAAAAAGTGTCTCCTGCAACCCGTTCCCTTGGTGCTAGATGAACGAACGTCTCTCCACTTGCTCAGTTCTGAGAGATAAGTGTGTGTGAAAGCCGACCTTCAGCTAGCTTGTTGGGAACACAAAGTTTCTTTTCAGTTGCAAACTCCATTCCATACATATATATGGAAGGTACAAGCTCCAACTCGGTTTTACAGTGAAAACTGCAGGAACTTCAAACCGGCACTAGGAAACAGACTGAGAAAGCAGAGAAAAACTGTCTCCTGCAACCCGTTCCCTTGGTGCTAGATGAACGAACGTCTCTCCACTTGCTCAGTTCTGAGAGATAAGTGTGTGTGAAAGCCGTCCTTCAGCTAGCTTGTTGGGAACACAAAGTTTCTTTTCAGTTGCAAACTCCATTCCATACATATATATGGGGAGGTACAAGCTCCAACTCGGTTTTACAGTGAAAACTGCAGGAACTTGAAACCGGCACTAGCAAACAGACTGAGAAAGCAGAGAAAAAGTGTCTCCTGCAACCCGTTCCCTTGGTGCTAGATGAACGAAAGTCTCTCCACTAGCTCAGTTCTGAGAGATAAGTGTGTGTGAAAGCCGTCCTTCAGCTAGCATGTTGGGAACACCAAGTTTCTTTTCAGTTGCAAACTCCATTCCATACATATATATGGGAGGTACAAGCTCCAACTCGGTTTTACAGTGAAAACTGCAGGAACTTCAAACCGGCACTAGGAAATAGACTGAGAAAGCAGAGAAAAAGTGGCTCCTGCAACCCGTTCCCTTGGTGCTAGATGAACGAACGTCTCTCCACTTACTCAGTTCTGAGGGATAAGTGTGTGTGAAAGCAGTCCTTCAGCTAGCTTGTTGGGAACACAAAGTTTCTTTTCAGTTGCAAACTCCATTCCATACATATATATGGGGAGGTACAAGCTCCAACTCGGTTTTACAGTGAAAACTGCAGGAACTTGAAACCGGCACTAGGAAATAGACTGAGAAAGCAGAGAAAAAGTGTCTCCTGCAACCCGTTCCCTTGGTGCTAGATGAACGAACGTCTCTCCACTTGCTAAGTTCTGAGAGATAAGTGTGTGTGAAAGCCGTCCTTAACCTAGCTTGTTGGGAACACAAAGTTTCTTTTCAGTTGCAAACTCCATTCCATATATATATATGGGGAAGTACAAGCTCCAACTCGGTTTTACAGTGAAAACTGCAGGAACTTCAAACCGGCACTAGCAAACAGACTGAGAAAGCAGAGAAAAAGTGTCTCCTGCAACCCGTTCCCTTGGTGCTAGATGAACGAACGTCTCTCCACTTGCTCAGTTCTGAGAGATAAGTGTGTGTGAAAGCCGTCCTTCAGCTAGCATGTTGGGAACACCAAGTTTCTTTTCAGTTGCAAACTCCATTCCATACATATATATGGGGAGGTACAAGCTCCAACTCGGTTTTACAGTGAAATCTGCAGGAACTTCAAACCGGCACTAGGAAACAGACTGAGAAAGCAGAGAAAAAGTGTCTCCTGCAACCCGTTCCCTTGGTGCTAGATGAACGAACGTCTCTCCAGTTGCTCAGTTCTGAGAGATAAGTGTGTTTGAAAGCCGTCCTTCAGCTAGCTTGTTGGGAACACAAAGTTTTTTTTCAGTTGCAAACTCCATTCCATACATATATATGGGAGGTACAAGCTCCAACTCGGTTTTACAGTGAAAACTGCAGGAACTTGAAACCGGCACTAGGAAACAGACTGAGAAAGCAGAGAAAAAGTGTCTCCTGCAACCCGTTCCCTTGGTGCTAGATGAACGAACGTCTCTCCACTTACTCAGTTCTGAGAGATATGTGTGTGTGAAAGCCGTCCTTCAGCTAGCTTGTTGGGAACACAAAGATTCTTTTCAGTTGCAAACTCCATTCCATACATATATGTGGGGAGGTACAAGCTCCAACTCGGTTTTACAGTGAAAACTGCAGGAACTTCAAACCGGCACTAGCAAACAGACTGAGAAAGCAGAGAAAAAGTGTCTCCTGCAACCCGTTCCCTTGGTGCTAGATGAACGAACGTCTCTCCACTTGCTCAGTTCTGAGAGATAAGTGTGTGTGAAAGCCGTCCTTCAGCTAGCTTGTTGGGAACACAAAGTTTCTTTTCAGTTGCAAACTCCATTCCATACATATATATGGGGAGGTACAAGCTCCAACTCGGTTTTACAGTGAAAACTGCAGGAACTTGAAACCGGCACTAGCAAACAGACTGAGAAAGCAGAGAAAAAGTGTCTCCTGCAACCCGTTCCCTTGGTGCTAGATGAACGAAAGTCTCTCCACTAGCTCAGTTCTGAGAGATAAGTGTGTGTGAAAGCCGTCCTTCAGCTAGCATGTTGGGAACACCAAGTTTCTTTTCAGTTGCAAACTCCATTCCATACATATATAAGGGATTTACAAGCTCCAACTCGGTTTTACAGTGAAAACTGCAGGAACTTGAAACCGGCACTAGGAAATAGACTGAGAAAGCAGAGAAAAAGTGGCTCCTGCAACCCGTTCCCTTGGTGCTAGATGAACGAACGTCTCTCCACTTACTCAGTTCTGAGGGATAAGTGTGTGTGAAAGCAGTCCTTCAGCTAGCTTGTTGGGAACACAAAGTTTCTTTTCAGTTGCAAACTCCATTCCATACATATATATGGGGAGGTACAAGCTCCAACTCGGTTTTACAGTGAAAACTGCAGGAACTTGAAACCGGCACTAGGAAATAGACTGAGAAAGCAGAGAAAAAGTGTCTCCTGCAACCCGTTCCCTTGGTGCTAGATGAACGAACGTCTCTCCACTTGCTCAGTTCTGAGAGATAAGTGTGTGTGAAAGCCGTCCTTCAGCTAGCATGTTGGGAACACCAAGTTTCTTTTCAGTTGCAAACTCCATTCCATACATATATATGGGGAGGTACAAGCTCCAACTCGGTTTTACAGTGAAAACTGAAGGAACTTCAAACCGGCACTAGGAAACAGACTGAGAAAGCAGAGAAAAACTGTCTCCTGCAACCCGTTCCCTTGGTGCTAGATGAACGAACGTCTCTCCACTTGCTCAGTTCTGAGAGATAAGTGTGTTTGAAAGCCGTCCTTCAGCTAGCTTGTTGGGAACACAAAGTTTTTTTTCAGTTGCAAACTCCATTCCATACATATATATGGGAGGTACAAGCTCCAACTCGGTTTTACAGTGAAAACTGCAGGAACTTGAAACCGGCACTAGGAAACAGACTGAGAAAGCAGAGAAAAAGGGTCTCCTGAAACCCGTTCCCTTGGTGCTAGATGAACGAACGTCTCTCCACTTACTCAGTTCTGAGAGATAAGTGTGTGTGAAAGCCGTCCTTCAGCTAGCTTGTTGGGAACACAAAGATTCTTTTCAGTTGCAAACTCCATTCCATACATATATATGGGGAGGTACAAGCTCCAACTCGGTTTTACAGTGAAAACTGCAGGAACTTCAAACCGGCACTAGCAAACAGACTGAGAAAGCAGAGAAAAAGTGTCTCCTGCAACCCGTTCCCTTGGTGCTAGATGAACGAAAGTCTCTCCACTTGCTCAGTTCTGAGAGATAAGTGTGTGTGAAAGCCGACCTTCAGCTAGCTTGTTGGGAACACAAAGTTTCTTTTCAGTTGCAAACTCCATTCCATACATATATATGGAAGGTACAAGCTCCAACTCGGTTTTACAGTGAAAACTGCAGGAACTTCAAACCGGCACTAGCAAACAGACTGAGAAAGCAGACAAAAAGTGTCTCCTGCAACCCATTCCCTTGGTGCTAGATGAACGAAAGTCTCTCCACTAGCTCAGTTCTGAGAGATAAGTGTGTGTGAAAGCCGTCCTTCAGCTAGCTTGTTGGGAACACAAATTTCTTTTCAGTTGCAAACCCCATTCCATACATATATATGGGGAGGTACAAGCTCCAACTCGGTTTTACAGTGAAAACTGCAGGAACTTGAAACCGGCACTAGCAAACAGACTGAGAAAGCAGAGAAAAAGTGTCCCTGCAACCCGTTCCCTTGGTGCTAGATGAACGAACGTCTCTCCACTTGCTCAGTTCTGAGAGATAAGTGTGTGTGAAAGCCGTCCTTCAGCTAGCTTGTTGGGAACACAAAGTTTCTTTTCAGTTGCAAACTCCATTCCATACATATATATGGGGAGGTACAAGCTCCAACTCGGTTTTACAGTGAAAACTGCAGGAACTTGAAACCGGCACTAGCAAACAGACTGAGAAAGCAGAGAAAAAGTGTCTCCTGCAACCCGTTCCCTTGGTGCTAGATGAACGAAAGTCTCTCCACTAGCTCAGTTCTGAGAGATAAGTGTGTGTGAAAGCCGTCCTTCAGCTAGCATGTTGGGAACACCAAGTTTCTTTTCAGTTGCAAACTCCATTCCATACATATATAAGGGATTTACAAGCTCCAACTCGGTTTTACAGTGAAAACTGCAGGAACTTGAAACCGGCACTAGGAAATTGACTGAGAAAGCAGAGAAAAAGTGGCTCCTGCAACCCGTTCCCTTGGTGCTAGATGAACGAACGTCTCTCCACTTACTCAGTTCTGAGGGATAAGTGTGTGTGAAAGCAGTCCTTCAGCTAGCTTGTTGGGAACACAAAGTTTCTTTTCAGTTGCAAACTCCATTCCATACATATATATGGGGAGGTACAAGCTCCAACTCGGTTTTACAGTGAAAACTGCAGGAACTTGAAACCGGCACTAGGAAATAGACTGAGAAAGCAGAGAAAAAGTGTTTCCTGCAACCCGTTCCCTTGGTGCTAGATGAACGAACGTCTCTCCACTTGCTCAGTTCTGAGAGATAAGTGTGTGTGAAAGCCGTCCTTCAGCTAGCATGTTGGGAACACCAAGTTTCTTTTCAGTTGCAAACTCCATTCCATACATATATATGGGGAGGTACAAGCTCCAACTCGGTTTTACAGTGAAAACTGCAGGAACTTCAAACCGGCACTAGGAAACAGACTGAGAAAGCAGAGAAAAACTTTCTCCTGCAACCCGTTCCCTTGGTGCTAGATGAACGAACGTCTCTCCACTTGCTCAGTTCTGAGAGATAAGTGTGTTTGAAAGCCGTCCTTCAGCTAGCTTGTTGGGAACACAAAGTTTTTTTTCAGTTGCAAACTCCATTCCATACATATATATGGGAGGTACAAGCTCCAACTCGGTTTTACAGTGAAAACTGCAGGAACTTGAAACCGGCACTAGGAAACAGACTGAGAAAGCAGAGAAAAAGGGTCTCCTGAAACCCGTTCCCTTGGTGCTAGATGAACGAACGTCTCTCCACTTACTCAGTTCTGAGAGATAAGTGTGTGTGAAAGCCGTCCTTCAGCTAGCTTGTTGGGAACACAAAGATTCTTTTCAGTTGCAAACTCCATTCCATACATATATATGGGGAGGTACAAGCTCCAACTCGGTTTTACAGTGAAAACTGCAGGAACTTCAAACCGGCACTAGCAAACAGACTGAGAAAGCAGAGAAAAAGTGTCTCCTGCAACCCGTTCCCTTGGTGCTAGATGAACGAAAGTCTCTCCACTTGCTCAGTTCTGAGAGATAAGTGTGTGTGAAAGCCGACCTTCAGCTAGCTTGTTGGGAACACAAAGTTTCTTTTCAGTTGCAAACTCCATTCCATACATATATATGGAAGGTACAAGCTCCAACTCGGTTTTACAGTGAAAACTGCAGGAACTTCAAACCGGCACTAGCAAACAGACTGAGAAAGCAGACAAAAAGTGTCTCCTGCAACCCATTCCCTTGGTGCTAGATGAACGAAAGTCTCTCCACTAGCTCAGTTCTGAGAGATAAGTGTGTGTGAAAGCAGTCCTTCAGCTAGCTTGTTGGGAACACAAATTTCTTTTCAGTTGCAAACCCCATTCCATACATATATATGGAAGGTACAAGCTCCAACTCGGTTTTACAGTGAAAACTGCAGGAACTTCAAACTGGCACTAGGAAACAGACTAAGAAAGCAGAGAAAAAGTGTCTCCTGCAACCCGTTCCCTTGGTGCTAGATGAACGAACGTCTCTCCACTTGCTCAGTTCTGAGAGATAAGTGTGTGTGAAAGCCGTCCTTCAGCTAGCTTGTTGGGAACACAAAGTTTCTTTTCAGTTGCAAACTCCATTCCATACATATATATGGGGAGGTACAAGCTCCAACTCGGTTTTACAGTGAAAACTGCAGGAACTTGAAACCGGCACTAGCAAACAGACTGAGAAAGCAGAGAAAAAGTGTCTCATGCAACCCGTTCCCTTGGTGCTAGATGAACGAACGTCTCTCCACTTGCTCAGTTCTGAGAGATAAGTGTGTGTGAAAGCCGTCCTTCAGCTAGCATGTTGGGAACACCAAGTTTCTTTTCAGTTGCAAACTCCATTCCATACATATATATGGGAGGTACAAGCTCCAACTCGGTTTTACAGTGAAAACTGCAGGAACTTCAAACCGGCACTAGGAAATAGACTGAGAAAGCAGAGAAAAAGTGTCTCCTGCAACCCGTTCCCTTGGTGCTAGATGAACGAACGTCTCTCCACTTACTCAGTTCTGAGGGATAAGTGTGTGTGAAAGCAGTCCTTCAGCTAGCTTGTTGGGAACACAAAGTTTCTTTTCAGTTGCAAACTCCATTCCATACATATATATGGGGAGGTACAAGCTCCAACTCGGTTTTACAGTGAAAACTGCAGGAACTTGAAACCGGCACTAGGAAATAGACTGAGAAAGCAGAGAAAAAGTGTCTCCTGCAACCCGTTCCCTTGGTGCTAGATGAACGAACGTCTCTCCACTTGCTCAGTTCTGAGAGATAAGTGTGTGTGAAAGCCGTCCTTCAGCTAGCATGTTGGGAACACCAAGGTTCTTTTCAGTTGCAAACTCCATTCCATACATATATATGGGGAGGTACAAGCTCCAACTCGGTTTTACAGTGAAAACTGCAGGAACTTCAAACCGGCACTAGGAAACAGACTGAGAAAGCAGAGAAAAAGTGTCTCCTGCAACTCGTTCCCTTGGTGCTAGATGAACGAACGTCTCTCCACTTGCTCAGTTCTGAGAGATAAGTGTGTTTGAAAGCCGTCCTTCAGCTAGCTTGTTGGGAACACAAAGTTTTTTTTCAGTTGCAAACTCCATTCCATACATATATATGGGAGGTACAAGCTCCAACTCGGTTTTACAGTGAAAACTGCAGGAACTTGAAACCGGCACTAGGAAACAGACTGAGAAAGCAGAGAAAAAGTGTCTCCTGAAACCCGTTCCCTTGGTGCTAGATGAACGAACGTCTCTCCACTTACTCAGTTCTGAGAGATAAGTGTGTGTGAAAGCCGTCCTTCAGCTAGCTTGTTGGGAAAACAAAGATTCTTTTCAGTTGCAAACTCCATTCCATACATATATATGGGGAGGTACAAGCTCCAACTCGGTTTTACAGTGAAAACTGCAGGAACTTCAAACCGGCACTAGCAAACAGACTGAGAAAGCAGAGAAAAAGTGTCTCCTGCAACCCGTTCCCTTGGTGCTAGATGAACGAAAGTCTCTCCACTTGCTCAGTTCTGAGAGATAAGTGTGTGTGAAAGCCGACCTTCAGCTAGCTTGTTGGGAACACAAAGTTTCTTTTCAGTTGCAAACTCCATTCCATACATATATATGGAAGGTACAAGCTCCAACTCGGTTTTACAGTGAAAACTGCAGGAACTTCAAACCGGCACTAGGAAACAGACTGAGAAAGCAGAGAAAAAGTGTCTCCTGCAACCCGTTCCCTTGGTGCTAGATGAACGAACGTCTCTCCACTTGCTCAGTTCTGAGAGATAAGTGTGTGTGAAAGCCGTCCTTCAGCTAGCTTGTTGGGAACACAAAGTTTCTTTTCAGTTGCAAACACCATTCCATACATATATATGGGGAGGTACAAGCTCCAACTCGGTTTTACAGTGAAAACTGCAGGAACTTCAAACCGGCACTAGGAAATAGACTGAGAAAGCAGAGAAAAAGTGTCTCATGCAACCCGTTCCCTTGGTGATAGATGAACGAACGTCTCTCCACTTGCTCAGTTCTGAGAGATAAGTGTGTTTGAAAGCCGTCCTTCAGCTAGCTTGTTGGGAACACAAAGTTTCTTTTCAGTTGCAAACTCCATTCCATACATATATATGGGGAGGTACAAGCTCCAACTGGGTTTTACAGTGAAAACTGCAGGAACTTCAAACCGGCACTAGGAATCAGACTGAGAAAGCAGAGAAAAAGTGTCTCCTGCAACCCGTTCCCTTGGTGCTAGATGAACGAACGTCTCTCCACTTGCTCAGTTCTGAGAGATAAGTGTGTGTGAAAGCCGTCCTTCAGCTAGCTTGTTGGGAACACCAAGTTTCTTTTCAGTTGCAAACTCCATTCCATACATATATATGGGGAGGTACAAGCTCCAACTCGGTTTTACAGTGAAAACTGCAGGAACTTCAAACCGGCACTAGGAAACAGACTGAGAAAGCAGAGAAAAAGTGTCTCCTGCAACCCGTTCCCTTGGTGCTAGATGAACGAACGTCTCTCCACTTACTCAGTTCTGAGGGATAAGTGTGTGTGAAAGCAGTCCTTCAGCTAGCTTGTTGGGAACACAAAGTTTCTTTTCAGTTGCAAACTCCATTCCATACATATATATGGGGAGGTACAAGCTCCAACTCGGTTTTACAGTGAAAACTGCAGGAACTTCAAACCGGCACTAGCAAACAGACTGAGAAAGCAGAGAAAAAGTGTCTCCTGCAACCCGTTCCCTTGGTGCTAGATGAACGAAAGTCTCTCCACTTGCTCAGTTCTGAGAGATAAGTGTGTGTGAAAGCCGACCTTCAGCTAGCTTGTTGGGAACACAAAGTTTCTTTTCAGTTGCAAACTCCATTCCATACATATATATGGAAGGTACAAGCTCCAACTCGGTTTTACAGTGAAAACTGCAGGAACTTCAAACCGGCACTAGGAAACAGACTGAGAAAGCAGAGAAAAAGTGTCTCCTGCAACCCGTTCCCTTGGTGCTAGATGAACGAACGTCTCTCCACTTGCTCAGTTCTGAGAGATAAGTGTGTGTGAAAGCCGTCCTTCAGCTAGCTTGTTGGGAACACAAAGTTTCTTTTCAGTTGCAAACACCATTCCATACATATATATGGGGAGGTACAAGCTCCAACTCGGTTTTACAGTGAAAACTGCAGGAACTTCAAACCGGCACTAGGAAATAGACTGAGAAAGCAGAGAAAAAGTGTCTCATGCAACCCGTTCCCTTGGTGATAGATGAACGAACGTCTCTCCACTTGCTCAGTTCTGAGAGATAAGTGTGTTTGAAAGCCGTCCTTCAGCTAGCTTGTTGGGAACACAAAGTTTCTTTTCAGTTGCAAACTCCATTCCATACATATATATGGGGAGGTACAAGCTCCAACTGGGTTTTACAGTGAAAACTGCAGGAACTTCAAACCGGCACTAGGAATCAGACTGAGAAAGCAGAGAAAAAGTGTCTCCTGCAACCCGTTCCCTTGGTGCTAGATGAACGAACGTCTCTCCACTTGCTCAGTTCTGAGAGATAAGTGTGTGTGAAAGCCGTCCTTCAGCTAGCTTGTTGGGAACACCAAGTTTCTTTTCAGTTGCAAACTCCATTCCATACATATATATGGGGAGGTACAAGCTCCAACTCGGTTTTACAGTGAAAACTGCAGGAACTTCAAACCGGCACTAGGAAACAGACTGAGAAAGCAGAGAAAAAGTGTCTCATGCAACCCGTTCCCTTGCTGATAGATGAACTAACGTCTCTCCACTTGCTCAGTTCTGAGAGATAAGTGTGTTTGAAAGCCGTCCTTCACCTAGCTTGTTGGGAACACAAAGTTTTTTTTTCAGTTGCAAACTCCATTCCATACATATATATGGGAGGTACAAGCTCCAACTCGGTTTTACAGTGAAAACTGCAGGAACTTCAAACCGGCACTAGGAAACAGACTGAGAAAGCAGAGAAAAAGTGTCTCCTGCAACCCGTTCCCTTGGTGCTAGATGAACGAACGTCTCTCCACTTGCTCAGTTCTGAGAGATAAGTGTGTGTGAAAGCCGTCCTTCAGCTAGCTTGTTGGGAACACAAAGTTTCTATTCAGTTGCAAACTCCAATCCATACATATATATGGGGAGGTACAAGCTCCAACTCGGTTTTACAGTGAAAACTGCAGGAACTTCAAACCGGCACTAGGAAATAGAATGAGAAAGCTGAGAAAAAGTGTCTCCTGCAACTCGTTCCCTTGGTGCTAGATGAACGAACGTCTCTCCACTTGCTCAGTTCTGAGAGATAAGTGTGTGTGAAAGCCGTCCTTCAGCTAGCTTGTTGGGAACACAAAGTTTCTTTTCAGTTGCAAACTCCATTCCATACATATATATGGGAGGTACAAGCTCCAACTCGGTTTTACAGTGAAAACTGCAGGAACTTCAAACCGGCACTAGGAAACAGACTGAGAAAGCAGAGAAAAAGTGTCTCCTGCAACACGTTCCCTTGGTGCTAGATGAACGAACGTCTCTCCACTTGCTCAGTTCTGAGAGATAAGTTTGTGTGAAAGCCGTCCTTCAGCTAGCTTGTTGGGAACACAAAGTTTCTTTTCAGTTGCAAACTCCATTCCATACATATATATGGGAGGTACAAGCTCCAACTCGGTTTTACAGTGAAAACTGCAGGAACTTCAAACCGGCACTAGGAAATAGACTGAGAAAGCAGAGAAAAAGTGTCTCCTGCAATCCGTTCCCTTGGTGCTAGATGAACGAACGTCTCTCCACTTGCTCAGTTCTGAGAGATAAGTGTGTGTGAAAGCCGTCCTTCAGCTAGCTTGTTGGGAACACCAAGTTCTTTTCAGTTGCAAACTCCATTCCATACATATATATGGGGAGGTACAAGCTCCAACTCGGTTTTACAGTGAAAACTGCAGGAACTTCAAACCGGCACTAGCAAACAGACTGAGAAAGCAGAGAAAAAGTGTCTCCTGCAACCCGTTCCCTTGGTGCTAGATGAACAAACGTCTCTCCACTTGCTCAGTTCTGAGGGATAAGTGTGTGTGAAAGCCGTTTTTCAGGTAGCTTGTTGGGAACACAAAGTTTCTTTTCAGTTGCAAACTCCATTCCATACATATATATGGGGAGGTACAAGCTCCAACTCGGCTTTACAGTGAAAACTGCAGGAACTTCAAACCGGCACTAGCAAACAGGCTGAGAAAGCAGAGAAATAGTGTCTCCTGCAACCCGTTCCCTTGGTGTTAGATGAACGAACGTCTCTCCACTTGCTCAGTTCTGAGAGATAAGTGTGTGTGAAAGCCGTCCTTCAACTAGCTTGTTGGGAACACCAAGTTTCTTTTCAGTTGCAAAATCCATTCCATACATATATATGGGGAGGTACAAGCTCCAACTCGGTTTTACAGTGAAAACTGCAGGAACTTCAAACCGGCACTAGGAAACAGACTGAGAAAGCAGAGAAAAAGTGTCTCCTGCAACCCGTTCCCTTGGTGCTAGATGAACGAACGTCTCTCCACTTGCTCAGTTCTGAGAGATAAGTGTGTGTGAAAGCCGTCCTTCAGCTAGCTTGTTGGGAACACAAAGTTTCTTTTCAGTTGCAAACTCCATTCCATACATATATATGGGGAGGTACAAGCTTCAACTCGGTTTTACAGTGAAAACTGCAGGAACTTCAAACCGGCACTAGCAAACAGACTGAGAAAGCAGAGAAAAAGTGTCTCCTGCAACCCGTTCCCTTGGTGCTAGATGAACGAACGTCTCTCCACTTGCTCAGTTCTGAGAGATAAGTGTGTGTGAAAGCCGTCCTTCAGCTAGCATGTTGGGAACACAAAGTTTCTTTTCAGTTGCAAACTCCATTCCATACATATATATGGGAGGTACAAGCTCCAACTCGGTTTTACAGTGAAAACTGCAGGATCTTCAAACCGGCACCAGGAAATACACTGAGAAAGCAGAGAAAAAGTGTCTCCTGCAACCCGTTCCCTTGGTGCTAGATGAACGAACGTCTCTCCACTTGCTCAGTTCTGAGAGATAAGTGTGTGTGAAAGCCGTATTTCAGCTAGATTGTTGGGAACACAAAGTTTCTTTTCAGTTGCAAACTCCATTCCATACATATATATGGGGAGGTACAAGCTCCAACTCGGTTTTACAGTGAAAACTGCAGGAACTTGAAACCGGCACTAGGAAATAGACTGAGAAAGCAGAGAAAAAGTGTCTCCTGCAACCCGTTCCCTTGGTGCTAGATGAACGAACGTCTCTCCACTTGCTCAGTTCTGAGAAATAAGTGTGTGTGAAAGCCGTCCTTCAGCTAGCTTGTTGGGAACACAAAGTTTCTTTTCAGTTGCAAACTCCATTCCATACATATATATGGGAGGTACAAGCTCCAACTCGGTTTTACAGTGAAAACTGCAGGAACTTCAAACCGGCACTAGGAAACAGACTGAGAAAGCAGAGAAAAAGTGTCTCATGCAACCCGTTCCCTTGTTGATAGATGAACGAACGTCACTCCACTTGCTCAGTTCTGAGAGATAAGTGTGTGTGAAAGCCGTCCTTCAGCTAGCTTGTTGGGAACACAAAGTTTCTTTTCAGTTGCAAACTCCATTCCATACATATATATGGGAGGTACAAGCTCCAACTCGGTTTTACAGTGAAAACTGCAGGAACTTCAAACCGGCACTAGGAAACAGACTGAGAAAGCAGAGAAAAAGTGTCTCCTGCAACCCGTTCCCTTGGTGCTAGATGAACGAACGTCTCTCCACTTGCTCAGTTCTGAGAGATAAGTGTGTGTGAAAGCCGTCCTTCACCTAGCTTGTTGGGAACACCAAGTTTGTTTTCAGTTGCAAACTCCATTCCATACATATATATGGGAGGTGCAAGCTCCAACTCGGTTTTACAGTGAAAACTGCAGGAACTTCAAACCGGCACTAGGAAATAGACTGAGAAAGCAGAGAAAAAGTGTCTCCTGCAACCCGTTCCCTTGGTGCTAGATGAACGAACGTCTCTCCACTTGCTCAGTTCTGAGAGATAAGTGTGTGTGAAAGCCGTCCTTCAGCTAGCTTGTTGGGAACACAAAGTTTCTTTTCAGTTGCAAACTCCATTCCATACATATATATGGGGAGGTACAAGCTCCAACTCGGTTTTACAGTGAAAACTGCAGGAACTTGAAACCGGCACTAGGAAATAGACTGAGAAAGCAGAGAAAAAGTGTCTCCTGCAACCCGTTCCCTTGGTGCTAGATGAACGAAAGTCTCTCCACTTGCTCAGTTCTGAGAGATAAGTGTGTGTGAAAGCCGTCCTTCAGCTAGCTTGTTGGGAACACCAAGTTTCTTTTCAGTTGCAAACACCATTCCATACATATATATGGGGAGGTACAAGCTCCAACTCGGTTTTACAGTGAAAACTGCAGGAACTTCAAACCGGCACTAGGAAACAGACTGAGAAAGCAGAGAAAAAGTGTCTCCTGCAACCCGTTCCCTTGGTGCTAGATGAACGAACGTCTCTCCACTTGCTCAGTTCTGAGAGATAAGTGTGTGTGAAAGCCGTCCTTCAGCTAGCTTGTTGGGAACACAAAGTTTCTATTCAGTTGCAAACTCCAATCCATACCTATATATGGGGAGGTACAAGCTCCAACTCGGTTTTACAGTGAAAACTGCAGGAACTTCAAACCGGCACTAGGAAACAGAATGAGAAAGCTGAGAAAAAGTGTCTCCTGCAACTCGTTCCCTTGGTGCTAGATGAACGAACGTCTCTCCACTTGCTCAGTTCTGAGAGATAAGTGTGTGTTAAAGCCGTCCTTCAGCTAGCTTGTTGGGAACACAAAGTTTCTTTTCAGTTGCAAACTCCATTCCATACATATATATGGGAGGTACAAGCTCCAACTCGGTTTTACAGTGAAAACTGCAGGAACTTCAAACCGGCACTAGGAAACAGACTGAGAAAGCAGAGAAAAAGTGTCTCCTGCAACCCGTTCCCTTGGTGCTAGATGAACGAACGTCTCTCCACTTGCTCAGTTCTGAGAGATAAGTTTGTGTGAAAGCCGCCCTTCAGCTAGCTTGTTGGGAACACAAAGTTTCTTTTCAGTTGCAAACTCCATTCCATACATATATATGGGAGGTACAAGCTCCAACTCGGTTTTACAGTGAAAACTGCAGGAACTTCAAACCGGCACTAGGAAATAGACTGAGAAAGCAGAGAAAAAGTGTCTCCTGCAATCCGTTCCCTTGGTGCTAGATGAACGAACGTCTCTCCACTTGCTCAGTTCTGAGAGATAAGTGTGTGTGAAAGCCGTCCTTCAGCTAGCTTGTTGGGAACACCAAGTTCTTTTCAGTTGCAAACTCCATTCCATACATATATATGGGGAGGTACAAGCTCCAACTCGGTTTTACAGTGAAAACTGCAGGAACTTCAAACCGGCACTAGGAAACAGACTGAGAAAGCAGAGAAAAAGTGTCTCCTGCAACCCGTTCCCTTGGTGCTAGATGAACAAACGTCTCTCCACTTGCTCAGTTCTGAGGGATAAGTGTGTGTGAAAGCCGTTTTTCAGGTAGCTTGTTGGGAACACAAAGTTTCTTTTCAGTTGCAAACTCCATTCCATACATATATATGGGGAGGTACAAGCTCCAACTCGGCTTTACAGTGAAAACTGCAGGAACTTCAAACCGGCACTAGCAAACAGACTGAGAAAGCAGAGAAATAGTGTCTCCTGCAACCCGTTCCCTTGGTGTTAGATGAACGAACGTCTCTCCACTTGCTCAGTTCTGAGAGATAAGTGTGTGTGAAAGCCGTCCTTCAACTAGCTTGTTGGGAACACCAAGTTTCTTTTCAGTTGCAAAATCCATTCCATACATATATATGGGGAGGTACAAGCTCCAACTCGGTTTTACAGTGAAAACTGCAGGAACTTCAAACCGGCACTAGGAAATAGACTGAGAAAGCAGAGAAAAAGTGTCTCCTGCAACCCGTTCCCTTGATGCTAGATGAACGAACGTCTCTCCACTTGCTCAGTTCTGAGAGATAAGTGTGTGTGAAAGCCGTCCTTCACCTAGCTTGTTGGGAACACAAAGTTTCTTTTCAGTTGCAAACTCCATTCCATACATATATATGGGGAGGTACAAGCTCCAACTCGGTTTTACAGTGAAAACTGCAGGAACTTCAAACCGGCACTAGGAAACAGACTGAGAAAGCAGAGAAAAAGTGTCTCCTGCAACCCGTTCCCTTGGTGCTAGATGAACGAACGTCTCTCCACTTGCTCAGTTCTGAGAGATAAGTGCGTGTGAAAGCCGTCCTTCAGCTAGCTTGTTGGGAACACAAAGTTTCTTTTCAGTTGCAAACTCCATTCCATACATATATATGGGGAGGTACAAGCTCCAACTCGGTTTTACAGTGAAAACTGCAGGAACTTCAAACCGGCACTAGCAAACAGACTGAGAAAGCAGAGAAAAAGTGTCTCCTGCAACCCGTTCCCTTGGTGCTAGATGAACGAACGTCTCTCCACTTGCTCAGTTCTGAGAGATAAGTGTGTGTGAAAGCCGTCCTTCAGCTAGCATGTTGGGAACACAAAGTTTCTTTTCAGTTGCAAACTCCATTCCACACATATATATGGGAGGTACAAGCTCCAACTCGGTTTTACAGTGAAAACTGCAGGAACTTCAAACCGGCCCTAGGAAACAGACTGAGAAAGCTGAGAAAAAGTGTCTCCTGCAACCCGTTCCCTTGGTGCTAGATGAACGAACGTCTCTCCACCTGCTCAGTTCTGAGAGATAAGTGTGTGTGAAAGCCATCCTTCAGCTAGCTTGTTGGGAACACAAAGTTTCTTTTCAGTTGCAAACTCCATTCCATACATATATATGGGGAGGTACAAGCTCCAACTCGGTTTTACAGTGAAAACTGCAGGAACTTCAAACCGGCACTAGCAAACAGACTGAGAAAGCAGAGAAAAAGTGTCTCCTGCAACCCGTTCCCTTGGTGCTAGATGAACGAACGTCTCTCCACTTGCTCAGTTCTGAGAGATAAGTGTGTGTGAAAGCCGTTCTTCAGCTAGCTTGTTGGGAACACAAAGTTTCTTTTCAGTTGCAAACTCCATTCCATACATATATATGGGGAGGTACAAGCTCAAACTCGGTTTTACAGTGAAAACTGCAGGAACTTCAAACCGGCACTAGGAAATAGACTGAGAAAGCAGAGAAAAAGTGTCCCCTGCAACCCGTTCCCTTGGTGCTAGGTGAACGAACGTCTCTCCACTTGCTCAGTTCTGAGAGATAAGTGTGTGTGAAAGCCGTCCTTCACCTAGCTTGTTGGGAACACAAAGTTTCTTTTCAGTTGCAAACTCCATTCCATACATATATATGGGGAGGTACAAGCTCCAACTCGGTTTTACAGTGAAAACTGCAGGAACTTCAAAACGGCACTAGGAAACAGACTGAGAAAGCTGAGAAAAAGTGTCTCCTGCAACCCGTTCCCTTGGTGATAGATGAACGAACGTCTCTCGACTTGCTCAGTTCTGAGAGATAAGTGTGTGTGAAAGCCGTCCTTCAGCTAGCTTGTTGGGAACACAAAGTTTCTTTTCAGTTGCAAACTCCATTCCATACATATATATGGGGAGGTACAAGCTCCAACTCGGTTTTACAGTGAAAACTGCAGGAACTTCAAACCGGCACTAGGAAACAGACTGAGAAAGCAGAGAAAAAGTGTCTCCTGCAACCCGTTCCCTTGGTGCTAGATGAACGAACGTCTCTCCACTTGCTCAGTTCTGAGAGATAAGTGTGTGTGAAAGCCGTCCTTCACCTAGCTTGTTGGGAACACAAAGTTTCTTTTCAGTTGCAAACTCCATTCCATACATATATATGGGGAGGTACAAGCTCCAACTCGGTTTTACAGTGAAAACTGCAGGAACTTCAAACCGGCACTAGGAAACAGACTGAGAAAGCTGAGAAAAAGTGTCTCCTGCAACCCGTTCCCTTGGTGATAGATGAACGAACGTCTCTCGACTTGCTCAGTTCTGAGAGATAAGTGTGTGTGAAAGCCGTCCTTCAGCTAGCTTGTTGGGAACACAAAGTTTCTTTTCAGTTGCAAACTCCATTCCATACATATATATGGGGAGGTACAAGCTCCAACTCGGTTTTACAGTGAAAACTGCAGGAACTTCAAACCGGCACTAGGAAACAGACTGAGAAAGCAGAGAAAAAGTGTCTCCTGCAACCCGTTCCCTTGGTGCTAGATGAACGAACGTCTCTCCACTTGCTCAGTTCTGAGAGAGAAGTGTGTGTGAAAGCCGTCCTTCAGCTAGCTTGTTGGGAACACAAAGTTTCTTTTCAGTTGCAAACTCCATTCCATACATATATATGGGAGGTACAAGCTCCAACTCGGTTTTACAGTGAAAACTGCAGGAACTTCAAACCGGCACTAGGAAACAGACTGAGAAAGCAGAGAAAAAGTGTCTCATGCAACCCGTTCCCTTGTTGATAGATGAACGAACGTCTCTCCACTTGCTCAGTTCTGAGAGATAAGTGTGTGTGAAAGCCGTCCTTCAGCTAGCTTGTTGGGAACACAAAGTTTCTTTTCAGTTGCAAACTCCATTCCATACATATATATGGGAGGTACAAGCTCCAACTCGGTTTTACAGTGAAAACTGCAGGAACTTCAAACCGGCACTAGGAAACAGACTGAGAAAGCAGAGAAAAAGTGTCTCCTGCAACCCGTTCCCTTGGTGCTAGATGAACGAACGTCTCTCCACTTGCTCAGTTCTGAGAGATAAGTGTGTGTGAAAGCCGTCCTTCACCTAGCTTGTTGGGAACACCAAGTTTCTTTTCAGTTGCAAACTCCATTCCATACATATATATGGGAGGTGCAAGCTCCAACTCGGTTTTACAGTGAAAACTGCAGGAACTTCAAACCGGCACTAGGAAATAGACTGAGAAAGCAGAGAAAAAGTGTCTCCTGCAACCCGTTCCCTTGGTGCTAGATGAACGAACGTCTCTCCACTTGCTCAGTTCTGAGAGATAAGTGTGTGTGAAAGCCGTCCTTCAGCTAGCTTGTTGGGAACACAAAGTTTCTTTTCAGTTGCAAACTCCATTCCATACATATATATGGGGAGGTACAAGCTCCAACTCGGTTTTACAGTGAAAACTGCAGGAACTTGAAACCGGCACTAGGAAATAGACTGAGAAAGCAGAGAAAAAGTGTCTCCTGCAACCCGTTCCCTTGGTGCTAGATGAACGAAAGTCTCTCCACTTGCTCAGTTCTGAGAGATAAGTGTGTGTGAAAGCCGTCCTTCAGCTAGCTTGTTGGGAACACAAAGTTTCTTTTCAGTTGCAAACTCCATTCCATACATATATATGGGAGGTACAAGCTCCAACTCGGTTTTACAGTGAAAACTGCAGGAACTTCAAACCGGCACTAGGAAACAGACTGAGAAAGCAGAGAAAAAGTGTCTCCTGCAACCCGTTCCCTTGGTGCTAGATGAACGAACGTCTCTCCACTTGCTCAGTTCTGAGAGATAAGTTTGTGTGAAAGCCGCCCTTCAGCTAGCTTGTTGGGAACACAAAGTTTCTTTTCAGTTGCAAACTCCATTCCATACATATATATGGGAGGTACAAGCTCCAACTCGGTTTTACAGTGAAAACTGCAGGAACTTCAAACCGGCACTAGGAAATAGACTGAGAAAGCAGAGAAAAAGTGTCTCCTGCAATCCGTTCCCTTGGTGCTAGATGAACGAACGTCTCTCCACTTGCTCAGTTCTGAGAGATAAGTGTGTGTGAAAGCCGTCCTTCAGCTAGCTTGTTGGGAACACCAAGTTCTTTTCAGTTGCAAACTCCATTCCATACATATATATGGGGAGGTACAAGCTCCAACTCGGTTTTACAGTGAAAACTGCAGGAACTTCAAACCGGCACTAGGAAACAGACTGAGAAAGCAGAGAAAAAGTGTCTCCTGCAACCCGTTCCCTTGGTGCTAGATGAACAAACGTCTCTCCACTTGCTCAGTTCTGAGGGATAAGTGTGTGTGAAAGCCGTTTTTCAGGTAGCTTGTTGGGAACACAAAGTTTCTTTTCAGTTGCAAACTCCATTCCATACATATATAAGGGGAGGTACAAGCTCCAACTCGGCTTTACAGTGAAAACTGCAGGAACTTCAAACCGGCACTAGCAAACAGACTGAGAAAGCAGAGAAATAGTGTCTCCTGCAACCCGTTCCCTTGGTGTTAGATGAACGAACGTCTCTCCACTTGCTCAGTTCTGAGAGATAAGTGTGTGTGAAAGCCGTCCTTCAACTAGCTTGTTGGGAACACCAAGTTTCTTTTCAGTTGCAAAATCCATTCCATACATATATATGGGGAGGTACAAGCTCCAACTCGGTTTTACAGTGAAAACTGCAGGAACTTCAAACCGGCACTAGGAAATAGACTGAGAAAGCAGAGAAAAAGTGTCTCCTGCAACCCGTTCCCTTGGTGCTAGATGAACGAACGTCTCTCCACTTGCTCAGTTCTGAGAGATAAGTGTGTGTGAAAGCCGTCCTTCACCTAGCTTGTTGGGAACACAAAGTTTCTTTTCAGTTGCAAACTCCATTCCATACATATATATGGGGAGGTACAAGCTCCAACTCGGTTTTACAGTGAAAACTGCAGGAACTTCAAACCGGCACTAGGAAACAGACTGAGAAAGCAGAGAAAAAGTGTCTCCTGCAAACCGTTCCCTTGGTGCTAGATGAACGAACGTCTCTCCACTTGCTCAGTTCTGAGAGATAAGTGCGTGTGAAAGCCGTCCTTCAGCTAGCTTGTTGGGAACACAAAGTTTCTTTTCAGTTGCAAACTCCATTCCATACATATATATGGGGAGGTACAAGCTCCAACTCGGTTTTACAGTGAAAACTGCAGGAACTTCAAACCGGCACTAGCAAACAGACTGAGAAAGCAGAGAAAAAGTGTCTCCTGCAACCCGTTCCCTCGGTGCTAGATGAACGAACGTCTCTCCACTTGCTCAGTTCTGAGAGATAAGTGTGTGTGAAAGCCGTCCTTCAGCTAGCATGTTGGGAACACAAAGTTTCTTTTCAGTTGCAAACTCCATTCCATACATATATATGGGAGGTACAAGCTCCAACTCGGTTTTACAGTGAAAACTGCAGGAACTTCAAACCGGCACTAGGAAATACACTGAGAATGCAGAGAAAAAGTGTCTCCTGCAACCCGTTCCCTTGGTGCTAGATGGACGAAAGTCTCTCCACTTGCTCAGTTCTGAGAGATAAGTGTGTGTGAAAGCCGTCCTTCACCTAGCTTGTAGGGAACACAAAGTTTCTTTTCAGTTGCAAACTCCATTCCATACATATATATGGGAGGTACAAGCTCCAACTCGGTTTTACAGTGAAAACCGCAGGAACTTGAAACCGGCAATAGGAAATAGACTGAGAAAGCAGAGAAAAAGTGTCTCCTGCAACCCGTTCCCTTGGTGCTAGATGAACGAACGTCTCTCCACTTGCTCAGTTCTGAGAGATAAGTGTGTGTGAAAGCCGTCCTTCAGCTAGCTTGTTGGGAACACAAAGTTTCTTTTCAGGTGCAAACTCCATTCCATACATATATATGGGAGGTACAAGCTCCAACTCGGTTTTACAGTGAAAACTGCAGGAACTTCAAACCGGCACTAGGAAACAGACTGAGAAAGCAGAGAAAAAGTGTCTCCTGCAACCCGTTCCCTTGGTGCTAGATGAACGAACATCTCTCCACTTGCTCAGTTCTGAGAGATAAGTGTGTGTGAAAGCCGTCCTTCAGCTAGCTTGTTGGGAACACAAAGTTTCTTTTCAGTTGCAAACTTCATTCCATACATATATATGGGGAGGTACAAGCTCCAACTCGGTTTTACAGTGAAAACTGCAGGAACTTCAAACCGGCCCTAGGAAACAGACTGAGAAAGCTGAGAAAAAGTGTCTCCTGCAACCCGTTCCCTTGGTGCTAGATGAACGAACGTCTCTCCACCTGCTCAGTTCTGAGAGATAAGTGTGTGTGAAAGCCATCCTTCAGCTAGCTTGTTGGGAACACAAAGTTTCTTTTCAGTTGCAAACTCCATTCCATACATATATATGGGGAGGTACAAGCTCCAACTCGGTTTTACAGTGAAAACTGCAGGAACTTCAAACCGGCACTAGCAAACAGACTGAGAAAGCAGAGAAAAAGTGTCTCCTGCAACCCGTTCCCTTGGTGCTAGATGAACGAACGTCTCTCCACTTGCTCAGTTCTGAGAGATAAGTGTGTGTGAAAGCCGTTCTTCAGCTAGCTTGTTGGGAACACAAAGTTTCTTTTCAGTTGCAAACTCCATTCCATACATATATATGGGGTGGTACAAGCTCCAACTCGGTTTTACAGTGAAAACTGCAGGAACTTCAAACCGGCACTAGGAAATAGACTGAGAAAGCAGAGAAAAAGTGTCTCCTGCAACCCGTTCCCTTGGTGCTAGGTGAACGAACGTCTCTCCACTTGCTCAGTTCTGAGAGATAAGTGTGTGTGAAAGCCGTCCTTCACCTAGCTTGTTGGGAACACAAAGTTTCTTTTCAGTTGCAAACTCCATTCCATACATATATATGGGGAGGTACAAGCTCCAACTCGGTTTTACAGTGAAAACTGCAGGAACTTCAAAACGGCACTAGGAAACAGACTGAGAAAGCTGAGAAAAAGTGTCTCCTGCAACCCGTTCCCTTGGTGATAGATGAACGAACGTCTCTCGACTTGCTCAGTTCTGAGAGATAAGTGTGTGTGAAAGCCGTCCTTCAGCTAGCTTGTTGGGAACACAAAGTTTCTTTTCAGTTGCAAACTCCATTCCATACATATATATGGGGAGGTACAAGCTCCAACTCGGTTTTACAGTGAAAACTGCAGGAACTTCAAACCGGCACTAGGAAACAGACTGAGAAAGCAGAGAAAAAGTGTCTCCTGCAACCCGTTCCCTTGGTGCTAGATGAACGAACGTCTCTCCACTTGCTCAGTTCTGAGAGATAAGTGTGTGTGAAAGCCGTCCTTCACCTAGCTTGTTGGGAACACAAAGTTTCTTTTCAGTTGCAAACTCCATTCCATACATATATATGGGGAGGTACAAGCTCCAACTCGGTTTTACAGTGAAAACTGCAGGAACTTCAAAACGGCACTAGGAAACAGACTGAGAAAGCTGAGAAAAAGTGTCTCCTGCAACCCGTTCCCTTGGTGATAGATGAACGAACGTCTCTCGACTTGCTCAGTTCTGAGAGATAAGTGTGTGTGAAAGCCGTCCTTCAGCTAGCTTGTTGGGAACACAAAGTTTCTTTTCAGTTGCAAACTCCATTCCATACATATATATGGGGAGGTACAAGCTCCAACTCGGTTTTACAGTGAAAACTGCAGGAACTTCAAACCGGCACTAGGAAACAGACTGAGAAAGCAGAGAAAAAGTGTCTCCTGCAACCCGTTCCCTTGGTGCTAGATGAACGAACGTCTCTCCACTTGCTCAGTTCTGAGAGAGAAGTGTGTGTGAAAGCCGTCCTTCAGCTAGCTTGTTGGGAACACAAAGTTTCTTTTCAGTTGCAAACTCCATTCCATACATATATATGGGAGGTACAAGCTCCAACTCGGTTTTACAGTGAAAACTGCAGGAACTTCAAACCGGCACTAGGAAACAGACTGAGAAAGCAGAGAAAAAGTGTCTCATGCAACCCGTTCCCTTGTTGATAGATGAACGAACGTCTCTCCACTTGCTCAGTTCTGAGAGATAAGTGTGTGTGAAAGCCGTCCTTCAGCTAGCTTGTTGGGAACACAAAGTTTCTTTTCAGTTGCAAACTCCATTCCATACATATATATGGGAGGTACAAGCTCCAACTCGGTTTTACAGTGAAAACTGCAGGAACTTCAAACCGGCACTAGGAAACAGACTGAGAAAGCAGAGAAAAAGTGTCTCCTGCAACCCGTTCCCTTGGTGCTAGATGAACGAACGTCTCTCCACTTGCTCAGTTCTGAGAGATAAGTGTGTGTGAAAGCCGTCCTTCACCTAGCTTGTTGGGAACACCAAGTTTCTTTTCAGTTGCAAACTCCATTCCATACATATATATGGGAGGTGCAAGCTCCAACTCGGTTTTACAGTGAAAACTGCAGGAACTTCAAACCGGCACTAGGAAATAGACTGAGAAAGCAGAGAAAAAGTGTCTCCTGAAACCCGTTCCCTTGGTGCTAGATGAACGAACGTCTCTCCACTTGCTCAGTTCTGAGAGATAAGTGTGTGTGAAAGCCGTCCTTCAGCTAGCTTGTTGGGAACACAAAGTTTCTTTTCAGTTGCAAACTCCATTCCATACATATATATGGGGAGGTACAAGCTCCAACTCGGTTTTACAGTGAAAACTGCAGGAACTTGAAACCGGCACTAGGAAATAGACTGAGAAAGCAGAGAAAAAGTGTCCCTGCAACCCGTTCCCTTGGTGCTAGATGAACGAAAGTCTCTCCACTTGCTCAGTTCTGAGAGATAAGTGTGTGTGAAAGCCGTCCTTCAGCTAGCTTGTTGGGAACACCAAGTTTCTTTTCAGTTGCAAACACCATTCCATACATATATATGGGGAGGTACAAGCTCCAACTCGGTTTTACAGTGAAAACTGCAGGAACTTCAAACCGGCACTAGGAAACAGACTGAGAAAGCAGAGAAAAAGTGTCTCCTGCAACCCGTTCCCTTGGTGCTAGATGAACGAACGTCTCTCCACTTGCTCAGTTCTGAGAGATAAGTGTGTGTGAAAGCCGTCCTTCAGCTAGCTTGTTGGGAACACAAAGTTTCTATTCAGTTGCAAACTCCAATCCATACCTATATATGGGGAGGTACAAGCTCCAACTCGGTTTTACAGTGAAAACTGCAGGAACTTCAAACCGGCACTAGGAAATAGAATGAGAAAGCTGAGAAAAAGTGTCTCCTGCAACTCGTTCCCTTGGTGCTAGATGAACGAACGTCTCTCCACTTGCTCAGTTCTGAGAGATAAGTGTGTGTGAAAGCCGTCCTTCAGCTAGCTTGTTGGGAACACAAAGTTTCTTTTCAGTTGCAAACTCCATTCCATACATATATATGGGGAGGTACAAGCTCCAACTCGGCTTTACAGTGAAAACTGCAGGAACTTCAAACCGGCACTAGCAAACAGACTGAGAAAGCAGAGAAATAGTGTCTCCTGCAACCCGTTCCCTTGGTGTTAGATGAACGAACGTCTCTCCACTTGCTCAGTTCTGAGAGATAAGTGTGTGTGAAAGCCGTCCTTCAACTAGCTTGTTGGGAACACCAAGTTTCTTTTCAGTTGCAAAATCCATTCCATACATATATATGGGGAGGTACAAGCTCCAACTCGGTTTTACAGTGAAAACTGCAGGAACTTCAAACCGGCACTAGGAAATAGACTGAGAAAGCAGAGAAAAAGTGTCTCCTGCAACCCGTTCCCTTGGTGCTAGATGAACGAACGTCTCTCCACTTGCTCAGTTCTGAGAGATAAGTGTGTGTGAAAGCCGTCCTTCACCTAGCTTGTTGGGAACACAAAGTTTCTTTTCAGTTGCAAACTCCATTCCATACATATATATGGGGAGGTACAAGCTCCAACTCGGTTTTACAGTGAAAACTGCAGGAACTTCAAACCGGCACTAGCAAACAGACTGAGAAAGCAGAGAAAATGTGTCTCCTGCAACCCGTTCCCTTGGTGCAAGATGAACGAACGTCTCTCCACTTGCTCAGTTCTGAGAGATAAGTGTGTGTGAAAGCCGTCCTTCAGCTAGCATGTTGGGAACACAAAGTTTCTTTTCAGTTGCAAACTCCATTCCATACATATATATGGGAGGTACAAGCTCCAACTCGGTTTTACAGTGAAAACTGCAGGAACTTCAAACCGGCACTAGGAAATACACTGAGAAAGCAGAGAAAAAGTGTCTCCTGCAACCCGTTCCCTTGGTGCTAGATGAACGAACGTCTCTCCTCTTGCTCAGTTCTGAGAGATAAGTGTGTGTGAAAGCCGTACTTCAGCTAGCTTGTTGGGAACCCAAAGTTTCTTTTCAGTTGCAAACTCCATTCCATACATATTTATGGGGAGGTACAAGCTCCAAATCGGTTTTACAGTGAAAACTGCAGGAACTTGAAACCGGCACTAGGAAATAGACTGAGAAAGCAGAGAAAAAGTGTCTCCTGCAACCCGTTCCCTTGGTGCTAGATGAACGAAAGTCTCTCCACTTGCTCAGTTCTGAGAAATAAGTGTGTGTGAAAGCCGTCCTTCAGCTAGCTTGTTGGGAACACCAAGTTTCTTTTCAGTTGCAAACTCCATTCCATACATATATATGGGGAGGTACAAGCTCCAACTCGTGTTTACAGTGAAAACTGCAGGAACTTCAAACCGGCACTAGCAAACAGAATGAGAAAGCAGAGAAATAGTGTCTCCTGCAACCCGTTCCCTTGGTGCTAGATGAACGAACGTCTCTCCACTTGCTCAGTTCTGAGAGATAAGTGTGTGTGAAAGCCGTCCTTCAGCTAGCTTGTTGGGAACACAAAGTTTCTATTCAGTTGCAAACTCCAATCCATACCTATATATGGGGAGGTACAAGCTCCAACTCGGTTTTACAGTGAAAACTGCAGGAACTTCAAACCGGCACTAGGAAATAGACTGAGAAAGCTGAGAAAAAGTGTCTCCTGCAACTCGTTCCCTTGGTGCTAGATGAACGAACGTCTCTCCACTTGCTCAGTTCTGAGAGATAAGTGTGTGTGAAAGCCGTCCTTCAGCTAGCTTGTTGGGAACACAAAGTTTCTTTTCAGTTGCAAACTCCATTCCATACATATATATGGGAGGTACAAGCTCCAACTCGGTTTTACAGTGAAAACTGCAGAAACTTCAAACCGGCACTAGGAAACAGACTGAGAAAGCAGAGAAAAAGTGTCTCATGCAACCCGTTCCCTTGTTGATAGATGAACGAACGTCTCTCCACTTGCTCAGTTCTGAGAGATAAGTGTGTGTGAAAGCCGTCCTTCAGCTAGCTTGTTGGGAACACAAAGTTTCTTTTCAGTTGCAAACTACATTCCATACATATATATGGGAGGTACAAGCTCCAACTCGGTTTTACAGTGAAAACTGCAGGAACTTCAAACCGGCACTAGGAAACAGACTGAGAAAGCAGAGAAAAAGTGTCTCCTGCAACCCGTTCCCTTGGTGCTAGATGAACGAACGTCTCTCCACTTGCTCAGTTCTGAGAGATAAGTGTGTGTGAAAGCCGTCCTTCACCTAGCTTGTTGGGAACACCAAGTTTCTTTTCAGTTGCAAACTCCATTCCATACATATATATGGGAGGTGCAAGCTCCAACTCGGTTTTACAGTGAAAACTGCAGGAACTTCAAACCGGCACTAGGAAATAGACTGAGAAAGCAGAGAAAAAGTGTCTCCTGCAACCCGTTCCCTTGGTGCTAGATGAACGAACGTCTCTCCACTTGCTCAGTTCTGAGAGATAAGTGTGTGTGAAAGCCGTCCTTCAGCTAGCTTGTTGGGAACACAAAGTTTCTTTTCAGTTGCAAACTCCATTCCATACATATATATGGGGAGGTACAAGCTCCAACTCGGTTTTACAGTGAAAACTGCAGGAACTTGAAACCGGCACTAGGAAATAGACTGAGAAAGCAGAGAAAAAGTGTCTCCTGCAACCCGTTCCCTTGGTGCTAGATGAACGAAAGTCTCTCCACTTGCTCAGTTCTGAGAGATAAGTGTGTGTGAAAGCCGTCCTTCAGCTAGCTTGTTGGGAACACCAAGTTTCTTTTCAGTTGCAAACACCATTCCATACATATATATGGGGAGGTACAAGCTCCAACTCGATTTTACAGTGAAAACTGCAGGAACTTCAAACCGGCACTAGGAAACAGACTGAGAAAGCAGAGAAAAAGTGTCTCCTGCAACCCGTTCCCTTGGTGCTAGATGAACGAACGTCTCTCCACTTGCTCAGTTCTGAGAGATAAGTGTGTGTGAAAGCCGTCCTTCAGCTAGCTTGTTGGGAACACAAAGTTTCTATTCAGTTGCAAACTCCAATCCATACCTATATATGGGGAGGTACAAGCTCCAACTCGGTTTTACAGTGAAAACTGCAGGAACTTCAAACCGGCACTAGGAAATAGAATGAGAAAGCTGAGAAAAAGTGTCTCCTGCAACTCGTTCCCTTGGTGCTAGATGAACGAACGTCTCTCCACTTGCTCAGTTCTGAGAGATAAGTGTGTGTGAAAGCCGTCCTTCAGCTAGCTTGTTGGGAACACAAAGTTTCTTTTCAGTTGCAAACTCCATTCCATACATATATATGGGAGGTACAAGCTCCAACTCGGTTTTACAGTGAAAACTGCAGGAACTTCAAACCGGCACTAGGAAACAGACTGAGAAAGCAGAGAAAAAGTGTCTCCTGCAACCCGTTCCCTTGGTGCTAGATGAACGAACGTCTCTCCACTTGCTCAGTTCTGAGAGATAAGTTTGTGTGAAAGCCGCCCTTCAGCTAGCTTGTTGGGAACACAAAGTTTCTTTTCAGTTGCAAACTCCATTCCATACATATATATGGGAGGTACAAGCTCCAACTCGGTTTTACAGTGAAAACTGCAGGAACTTCAAACCGGCACTAGGAAATAGACTGAGAAAGCAGAGAAAAAGTGTCTCCTGCAATCCGTTCCCTTGGTGCTAGATGAACGAACGTCTCTCCACTTGCTCAGTTCTGAGAGATAAGTGTGTGTGAAAGCCGTCCTTCAGCTAGCTTGTTGGGAACACCAAGTTCTTTTCAGTTGCAAACTCCATTCCATACATATATATGGGGAGGTACAAGCTCCAACTCGGTTTTACAGTGAAAACTGCAGGAACTTCAAACCGGCACTAGGAAACAGACTGAGAAAGCAGAGAAAAAGTGTCTCCTGCAACCCGTTCCCTTGGTGCTAGATGAACAAACGTCTCTCCACTTGCTCAGTTCTGAGGGATAAGTGTGTGTGAAAGCCGTTTTTCAGGTAGCTTGTTGGGAACACAAAGTTTCTTTTCAGTTGCAATCTCCATTCCATACATATATATGGGGAGGTACAAGCTCCAACTCGGTTTTACAGTGAAAACTGCAGGAACTTCAAACCGGCACTAAGAAATAGACTGAGAAAGCAGAGAAAAAGTGTCTCCTGCAACCCGTTCCCTTGGTGCTAGATGAACGAACGTCTCTCCACTTGCTCAGTTCTGAGAGATAAGTGTGTGTGAAAGCCGTCCTTCACCTAGCTTGTTGGGAACACAAAGTTTCTTTTCAGTTGCAAACTCCATTCCATACATATATATGGGGAGGTACAAGCTCCAACTCGGTTTTACAGTGAAAACTGCAGGAACTTCAAACCGGCACTAGGAAACAGACTGAGAAAGCAGAGAAAAAGTGTCTCCTGCAACCCGTTCCCTTGGTGCTAGATGAACGAACGTCTCTCCACTTGCTCAGTTCTGAGAGATAAGTGCGTGTGAAAGCCGTCCTTCAGCTAGCTTGTTGGGAACACAAAGTTTCTTTTCAGTTGCAAACTCCATTCCATACATATATATGGGGAGGTACAAGCTCCAACTCGGTTTTACAGTGAAAACTGCAGGAACTTCAAACCAGCACTAGCAAACAGACTGAGAAAGCAGAGAAAAAGTGTCTCCTGCAACCCGTTCCCTTGGTGCTAGATGAACGAACGACTCTCCACTTGCTCAGTTCTGAGAGATAAGTGTGTGTGAAAGCCGTCCTTCAGCTAGCTTTTTGGGAACACAAAGTTTCTTTTCAGTTGCAAACTCCATTCCATACATATATATGGGAGGTACAAGCTCCAACTCGGTTTTACAGTGAAAACTGCAGGAACTTCAAACCGGCACTAGGAAATACACTGAGAAAGCAGAGAAAAAGTGTCTCCTGCAACCCGTTCCCTTGGTGCTAGATGAACGAACGTCTCTCCACTTGCTCAGTTCTGAGAGATAAGTGTGTGTGAAAGCCGTACTTCAGCTAGCTTGTTGGGAACACAAAGTTTCTTTTCAGTTGCAAACTCCATTCCATACATATTTATGGGGAGGTACAAGCTCCAACTCGGTTTTACAGTGAAAACTGCAGGAACTTGAAACCGGCACTAGGAAATAGACTGAGAAAGCAGAGAAAAAGTGTCTCCTGCAACCCGTTCCCTTGGTGCTAGATGAACGAAAGTCTCTCCACTTGCTCAGTTCTGAGAAATAAGTGTGTGTGAAAGCCGTCCTTCAGCTAGCTTGTTGGGAACACCAAGTTTCTTTTCAGTTGCAAACTCCATTCCATACATATATATGGGGAGGTACAAGCTCCAACTCGGGTTTACAGTGAAAACTGCAGGAACTTCAAACCGGCACTAGCAAACAGAATGAGAAAGCAGAGAACTAGTGTCTCCTGCAACCCGTTCCCTTGGTGCTAGATGAACGAACGTCTCTCCACTTGCTCAGTTCTGAGAGATAAGTGTGTGTGAAAGCCGTCCTTCAGGTAGCTTGTTGGGAACACAAAGTTTCTTTTCAGTTGCAAACTCCATTCCATACATATATATGGGGAGGTACAAGCTCCAACTCGGTTTTACAGTGAAAACTGCAGGAACTTCAAACCGGCACTAGGAAACAGACTGAGAAAGCAGAGAAAAAGTGTCTCCTGCAACCCGTTCCCTTGGTGCTAGATGAACGAACGTCTCTCCACTTGCTCAGTTCTGAGAGATAAGTGTGTGTGAAAGCCGTCCTTCAGCTAGCATGTTGGGAACACAAAGTTTCTTTTCAGTTGCAAACTCCATTCCATACATATATATGGGAGGTACAAGCTCCAACTCGGTTTTACAGTGAAAACTGCAGGAACTTCAAACCGGCACTAGGAAATACACTGAGAAAGCAGAGAAAAAGTGTCTCCTGCAACCCGTTCCCTTGGTGCTAGATGAACGAACGTCTCTCCACTTGCTCAGTTCTGAGAGATAAGTGTGTGTGAAAGCCGTACTTCAGCTAGCTTGTTGGGAACACCAAGTTTCTTTTCAGTTGCAAACTCCATTCCATACATATATATGGGGAGGTACAAACTCCAACTCGGTTTTACAGTGAAAACTGCAGGAACTTCAAACCGGCACTAGGAAACAGACTGAGAAAGCAGAGAAAAAGTGTCTCCTGCAACCCGTTCCCTTGGTGCTAGATGAACGAACGTCTCTCCACTTGCTCAGTTCTGAGAGATAAGTGTGTGTGAAAGCCGTACTTCAGCTAGCTTGTTGGGAACACAAAGTTTCTTTTCAGTTGCAAACTCCATTCCATACATATTTATGGGGAGGTACAAGCTCCAACTCGGTTTTACAGTGAAAACTGCAGGAACTTGAAACCGGCACTAGGAAATAGACTGAGAAAGCAGAGAAAAAGTGTCTCCTGCAACCCGTTCCCTTGGTGCTAGATGAACGAAAGTCTCTCCACATGCTCAGTTCTGAGAAATAAGTGTGTGTGAAAGCCGTCCTTCAGCTAGCTTGTTGGGAACACCAAGTTTCTTTTCAGTTGCAAACTCCATTCCATACATATATATGGGGAGGTACAAGCTCCAACTCGGGTTTACAGTGAAAACTGCAGGAACTTCAAACCGGCACTAGCAAACAGAATGAGAAAGCAGAGAAATAGTGTCTCCTGCAACCCGTTCCCTTGGTGCTAGATGAACGAACGTCTCTCCACTTGCTCAGTTCTGAGAGAGAATTGTGTGTGAAAGCCGTCCTTCAGCTAGCTTGTTGGGAACACAAAGTTTCTTTTCAGTTGCAAACTCCATTCCATACATATATATGGGAGGTACAAGCTCCAACTCGGTTTTACAGTGAAAACTGCAGGAACTTCAAACCGGCACTAGGAAACAGACTGAGAAAGCAGAGAAAAAGTGTCTCCTGCAACCCGTTCCCTTGGTGCTAGATGAACGAACGTCTCTCCACTTGCTCAGTTCTGAGAGATAAGTGTGTGTGAAAGCCGTCCTTCACCTAGCTTGTTGGGAACACCAAGTTTCTTTTCAGTTGCAAACTCCATTCCATACATATATATGGGAGGTGCAAGCTCCAACTCGGTTTTACAGTGAAAACTGCAGGAACTTCAAACCGGCACTAGGAAATAGACTGAGAAAGCAGAGAAAAAGTGTCTCCTGCAACCCGTTCCCTTGGTGCTAGATGAACGAACGTCTCTCCACTTGCTCAGTTCTGAGAGATAAGTGTGTGTGAAAGCCGTCCTTCAGCTAGCTTGTTGGGAACACAAAGTTTCTTTTCAGTTGCAAACTCCATTCCATACATATATATGGGGAGGTACAAGCTCCAACTCGGTTTTACAGTGAAAACTGCAGGAACTTGAAACCGGCACTAGGAAATAGACTGAGAAAGCAGAGAAAAAGTGTCTCCTGCAACCCGTTCCCTTGGTGCTAGATGAACGAAAGTCTCTCCACTTGCTCAGTTCTGAGAGATAAGTGTGTGTGAAAGCCGTCCTTCAGCTAGCTTGTTGGGAACACCAAGTTTCTTTTCAGTTGCAAACACCATTCCATACATATATATGGGGAGGTACAAGCTCCAACTCGGTTTTACAGTGAAAACTGCAGGAACTTCAAACCGGCACTAGGAAACAGACTGAGAAAGCAGAGAAAAAGTGTCTCCTGCAACCCGTTCCCTTGGTGCTAGATGAACGAACGTCTCTCCACTTGCTCAGTTCTGAGAGATAAGTGTGTGTGAAAGCCGTCCTTCAGCTAGCTTGTTGGGAACACAAAGTTTCTATTCAGTTGCAAACTCCAATCCATACCTATATATGGGGAGGTACAAGCTCCAACTCGGTTTTACAGTGAAAACTGCAGGAACTTCAAACCGGCACTAGGAAATAGAATGAGAAAGCTGAGAAAAAGTGTCTCCTGCAACTCGTTCCCTTGGTGCTAGATGAACGAACGTCTCTCCACTTGCTCAGTTCTGAGAGATAAGTGTGTGTGAAAGCCGTCCTTCAGCTAGCTTGTTGGGAACACAAAGTTTCTTTTCAGTTGCAAACTCCATTCCATACATATATATGGGAGGTACAAGCTCCAACTCGGTTTTACAGTGAAAACTGCAGGAACTTCAAACCGGCACTAGGAAACAGACTGAGAAAGCAGAGAAAAAGTGTCTCCTGCAACCCGTTCCCTTGGTGCTAGATGAACGAACGTCTCTCCACTTGCTCAGTTCTGAGAGATAAGTTTGTGTGAAAGCCGCCCTTCAGCTAGCTTGTTGGGAACACAAAGTTTCTTTTCAGTTGCAAACTCCATTCCATACATATATATGGGAGGTACAAGCTCCAACTCGGTTTTACAGTGAAAACTGCAGGAACTTCAAACCGGCACTAGGAAATAGACTGAGAAAGCAGAGAAAAAGTGTCTCCTGCAATCCGTTCCCTTGGTGCTAGATGAACGAACGTCTCTCCACTTGCTCAGTTCTGAGGGATAAGTGTGTGTGAAAGCCGTTTTTCAGGTAGCTTGTTGGGAACACAAAGTTTCTTTTCAGTTGCAAACTCCATTCCATACATATATATGGGGAGGTACAAGCTCCAACTCGGCTTTACAGTGAAAACTGCAGGAACTTCAAACCGGCACTAGCAAACAGACTGAGAAAGCAGAGAAATAGTGTCTCCTGCAACCCGTTCAATTGGTGTTAGTTGAACGAACGTCTCTCCACTTGCTCAGTTCTGAGAGATAAGTGTGTGTGAAAGCCGTCCTTCAACTAGCTTGTTGGGAACACCAAGTTTCTTTTCAGTTGCAAAATCCATTCCATACATATATATGGGGAGGTACAAGCTCCAACTCGGTTTTACAGTGAAAACTGCAGGAACTTCAAACCGGCACTAGGAAATAGACTGAGAAAGCAGAGAAAAAGTGTCTCCTGCAACCCGTTCCCTTGGTGCTAGATGAACGAACGTCTCTCCACTTGCTCAGTTCTGAGAGATAAGTGTGTGTGAAAGCCGTCCTTCACCTAGCTTGTTGGGAACACAAAGTTTCTTTTCAGTTGCAAACTCCATTCCATACATATATATGGGGAGGTACAAGCTCCAACTCGGTTTTACAGTGAAAACTGCAGGAACTTCAAACCGGCACTAGGAAACAGACTGAGAAAGCAGAGAAAAAGTGTCTCCTGCAACCCGTTCCCTTGGTGCTAGATGAACGAACGTCTCTCCACTTGCTCAGTTCTGAGAGATAAGTGCGTGTGAAAGCCGTCCTTCAGCTAGCTTGTTGGGAACACAAAGTTTCTTTTCAGTTGCAAACTCCATTCCATACATATATATGGGGAGGTACAAGCTCCAACTCGGTTTTACAGTGAAAACTGCAGGAACTTCAAACCGGCACTAGCAAACAGACTGAGAAAGCAGAGAAAAAGTGTCTCCTGCAACCCGTTCCCTTGGTGCTAGATGAACGAACGTCTCTCCACTTGCTCAGTTCTGAGAGATAAGTGTGTGTGAAAGCCGTCCTTCAGCTAGCATGTTGGGAACACAAAGTTTCTTTTCAGTTGCAAACTCCATTCCATACATATATATGGGAGGTACAAGCTCCAACTCGGTTTTACAGTGAAAACTGCAGGAACTTCAAACCGGCACTAGGAAACAGACTGAGAAAGCAGAGAAAAAGTGTCTCCTGCAACCCGTTCCCTTGGTGCTAGATGAACGAACGTCTCTCCACTTGCTCAGTTCTGAGAGATAAGTGTGTGTGAAAGCCGTCCTTCACCTAGCTTGTTGGGAACACCAAGTTTCTTTTCAGTTGCAAACTCCATTCCATACATATATATGGGAGGTGCAAGCTCCAACTCGGTTTTACAGTGAAAACTGCAGGAACTTCAAACCGGCACTAGGAAATAGACTGAGAAAGCAGAGAAAAAGTGTCTCCTGCAACCCGTTCCCTTGGTGCTAGATGAACGAACGTCTCTCCACTTGCTCAGTTCTGAGAGATAAGTGTGTGTGAAAGCCGTCCTTCAGCTAGCTTGTTGGGAACACAAAGTTTCTTTTCAGTTGCAAACTCCATTCCATACATATATATGGGTAGGTACAAGCTCCAACTCGGTTTTACAGTGAAAACTGCAGGAACTTGAAACCGGCACTAGGAAATAGACTGAGAAAGCAGAGAAAAAGTGTCTCCTGCAACCCGTTCCCTTGGTGCTAGATGAACGAAAGTCTCTCCACTTGCTCAGTTCTGAGAGATAAGTGTGTGTGAAAGCCGTCCTTCAGCTAGCTTGTTGGGAACACCAAGTTTCTTTTCAGTTGCAAACACCATTCCATACATATATATGGGGAGGTACAAGCTCCAACTCGGTTTTACAGTGAAAACTGCAGGAACTTCAAACCGGCACTAGGAAATAGACTGAGAAAGCAGAGAAAAAGTGTCTCCTGCAACCCGTTCCCTTGGTGCTAGATGAACGAACGTCTCTCCCCTTGCTCAGTTCTGAGAGATAAGTTTGTGTGAAAGCCGCCCTTCAGCTAGCTTGTTGGGAACACAAAGTTTCTTTTCAGTTGCAAACTCCATTCCATACATATATATGGGAGGTACAAGCTCCAACTCGGTTTTACAGTGAAAACTGCAGGAACTTCAAACCGGCACTAGGAAATAGACTGAGAAAGCAGAGAAAAAGTGTCTCCTGCAATCCGTTCCCTTGGTGCTAGATGAACGAACGTCTCTCCACTTGCTCAGTTCTGAGAGATAAGTGTGTGTGAAAGCCATCCTTCAGCTAGCTTGTTGGGAACACCAAGTTCTTTTCAGTTGCAAACTCCATTCCATACATATATATGGGGAGGTACAAGCTCCAACTAGGTTTTACAGTGAAAACTGCAGGAACTTCAAACCGGCACTAGGAAACAGACTGAGAAAGCAGAGAAAAAGTGTCTCCTGCAACCCGTTCCCTTGGTGCTAGATGAACAAACGTCTCTCCACTTGCTCAGTTCTGAGGGATAAGTGTGTGTGAAAGCCGTTTTTCAGGTAGCTTGTTGGGAACACAAAGTTTCTTTTCAGTTGCAAACTCCATTCCATACATATATATGGGGAGGTACAAGCTCCAACTCGGCTTTACAGTGAAAACTGCAGGAACTTCAAACCGGCACTAGCAAACAGACTGAGAAAGCAGAGAAATAGTGTCTCCTGCAACCCGTTCCCTTGGTGTTAGATGAACGAACGTCTCTCCACTTGCTCAGTTCTGAGAGATAAGTGTGTGTGAAAGCCGTCCTTCAACTAGCTTGTTGGGAACACCAAGTTTCTTTTCAGTTGCAAAATCCATTCCATACATATATATGGGGAGGTACAAGCTCCAACTCGGTTTTACAGTGAAAACTGCAGGAACTTCAAACCGGCACTAGGAAATAGACTGAGAAAGCAGAGAAAAAGTGTCTCCTGCAACCCGTTCCCTTGGTGCTAGATGAACGAACGTCTCTCCACTTGCTCAGTTCTGAGAGATAAGTGTGTGTGAAAGCCGTCCTTCACCTAGCTTGTTGGGAACACAAAGTTTCTTTTCAGTTGCAAACTCCATTCCATACATATATATGGGGAGGTACAAGCTCCAACTCGGTTTTACAGTGAAAACTGCAGGAACTTCAAACCGGCACTAGGAAACAGACTGAGAAAGCAGAGAAAAAGTGTCTCCTGCAACCCGTTCCCTTGGTGCTAGATGAACGAACGTCTCTCCACTTGCTCAGTTCTGAGAGATAAGTGCGTGTGAAAGCCGTCCTTCAGCTAGCTTGTTGGGAACACAAAGTTTCTTTTCAGTTGCAAACTCCATTCCATACATATATATGGGGAGGTACAAGCTCCAACTCGGTTTTACAGTGAAAACTGCAGGAACTTAAAACCGGCACTAGCAAACAGACTGAGAAAGCAGAGAAAAAGTGTCTCCTGCAACCCGTTCCCTTGGTGCTAGATGAACGAACGTCTCTCCACTTGCTCAGTTCTGAGAGATAAGTGTGTGTGAAAGCCGTCCTTCAGCTAGCATGTTGGGAACACAAAGTTTCTTTTCAGTTGCAAACTCCATTCCATATATATATATGGGAGGTACAAGCTCCAACTCGGTTTTACAGTGAAAACTGCAGGAACTTCAAACCGGCACTAGGAAACAGACTGAGAAAGCAGAGAAAAAGTGTCTCCTGCAACCCGTTCCCTTGGTGCTAGATGAACGAACGTCTCTCCACTTGCTCAGTTCTGAGAGATAAGTGCGAGTGAAAGCCGTCCTTCAGCTAGCTTGTTGGGAACACAAAGTTTCTTTTCAGTTGCAAACTCCATTCCATACATATATATGGGGAGGTACAAGCTCCAACTCGGTTTTACAGTGAAAACTGCAGGAACTTCAAACCGGCACTAGCAAACAGACTGAGAAAGCAGAGAAAAAGTGTCTCCTGCAACCCGTTCCCTTGGTGCTAGATGAACGAACGTCTCTCCACTTGCTCAGTTCTGAGAGATAAGTGTGTGTGAAAGCCGTCCTTCAGCTAGCATGTTGGGAACACAAAGTTTCTTTTCAGTTGCAAACTCCATTCCATACATATATATGGGAGGTACAAGCTCCAACTCGGTTTTACAGTGAAAACTGCAGGAACTTCAAACCGGCACTAGGAAACAGACTGAGAAAGCAGAGAAAAAGTGTCTCCTGCAACCCGTTCCCTTGGTGCTAGATGAACGAACGTCTCTCCACTTGCTCAGTTCTGAGAGATAAGTGTGTGTGAAAGCCGTCCTTCACCTAGCTTGTTGGGAACACCAAGTTTCTTTTCAGTTGCAAACTCCATTCCATACATATATATGGGAGGTGCAAGCTCCAACTCGGTTTTACAGTGAAAACTGCAGGAACTTCAAACCGGCACTAGGAAACAGACTGAGAAAGCAGAGAAAAAGTGTCTCCTGCAACCCGTTCCCTTGGTGCTAGATGAACGAACGTCTCTCCACTTGCTCAGTTCTGAGAGATAAGTGTGTGTGAAAGCCGTCCTTCACCTAGCTTGTTGGGAACACCAAGTTTCTTTTCAGTTGCAAACTCCATTCCATACATATATATGGGAGGTGCAAGCTCCAACTCGGTTTTACAGTGAAAACTGCAGGAACTTCAAACCGGCACTAGGAAATAGACTGAGAAAGCAGAGAAAAAGTGTCTCCTGCAACCCGTTCCCTTGGTGCTAGATGAACGAACGTCTCTCCACTTGCTCAGTTCTGAGAGATAAGTGTGTGTGAAAGCCGTCCTTCAGCTAGCTTGTTGGGAACACAAAGTTTCTTTTCAGTTGCAAACTCCATTCCATACATATATATGGGGAGGTACAAGCTCCAACTCGGTTTTACAGTGAAAACTGCAGGAACTTGAAACCGGCACTAGGAAATAGACTGAGAAAGCAGAGAAAAAGTGTCTCCTGCAACCCGTTCCCTTGGTGCTAGATGAACGAAAGTCTCTCCACTTGCTCAGTTCTGAGAGATAAGTGTGTGTGAAAGCCGTCCTTCAGCTAGCTTGTTGGGAACACCAAGTTTCTTTTCAGTTGCAAACACCATTCCATACATATATATGGGGAGGTACAAGCTCCAACTCGGTTTTACAGTGAAAACTGCAGGAACTTCAAACCGGCACTAGGAAATAGACTGAGAAAGCAGAGAAAAAGTGTCTCCTGCAACCCGTTCCCTTGGTGCTAGATGAACGAACGTCTCTCCCCTTGCTCAGTTCTGAGAGATAAGTTTGTGTGAAAGCCGCCCTTCAGCTAGCTTGTTGGGAACACAAAGTTTCTTTTCAGTTGCAAACTCCATTCCATACATATATATGGGAGGTACAAGCTCCAACTCGGTTTTACAGTGAAAACTGCAGGAACTTCAAACCGGCACTAGGAAATAGACTGAGAAAGCAGAGAAAAAGTGTCTCCTGCAATCCGTTCCCTTGGTGCTAGATGAACGAACGTCTCTCCACTTGCTCAGTTCTGAGAGATAAGTGTGTGTGAAAGCCATCCTTCAGCTAGCTTGTTGGGAACACCAAGTTCTTTTCAGTTGCAAACTCCATTCCATACATATATATGGGGAGGTACAAGCTCCAACTCGGTTTTACAGTGAAAACTGCAGGAACTTCAAACCGGCACTAGGAAACAGACTGAGAAAGCAGAGAAAAAGTGTCTCCTGCAACCCGTTCCCTTGGTGCTAGATGAACAAACGTCTCTCCACTTGCTCAGTTCTGAGGGATAAGTGTGTGTGAAAGCCGTTTTTCAGGTAGCTTGTTGGGAACACAAAGTTTCTTTTCAGTTGCAAACTCCATTCCATACATATATATGGGGAGGTACAAGCTCCAACTCGGCTTTACAGTGAAAACTGCAGGAACTTCAAACCGGCACTAGCAAACAGACTGAGAAAGCAGAGAAATAGTGTCTCCTGCAACCCGTTCCCTTGGTGTTAGATGAACGAACGTCTCTCCACTTGCTCAGTTCTGAGAGATAAGTGTGTGTGAAAGCCGTCCTTCAACTAGCTTGTTGGGAACACCAAGTTTCTTTTCAGTTGCAAAATCCATTCCATACATATATATGGGGAGGTACAAGCTCCAACTCGGTTTTACAGTGAAAACTGCAGGAACTTCAAACCGGCACTAGGAAATAGACTGAGAAAGCAGAGAAAAAGTGTCTCCTGCAACCCGTTCCCTTGGTGCTAGATGAACGAACGTCTCTCCACTTGCTCAGTTCTGAGAGATAAGTGTGTGTGAAAGCCGTCCTTCACCTAGCTTGTTGGGAACACAAAGTTTCTTTTCAGTTGCAAACTCCATTCCATACATTTATATGGGGAGGTACAAGCTCCAACTCGGTTTTACAGTGAAAACTGCAGGAACTTCAAACCGGCACTAGGAAACAGACTGAGAAAGCAGAGAAAAAGTGTCTCCTGCAACCCGTTCCCTTGGTGCTAGATGAACGAACGTCTCTCCACTTGCTCAGTTCTGAGAGATAAGTGCGTGTGAAAGCCGTCCTTCAGCTAGCTTGTTGGGAACACAAAGTTTCTTTTCAGTTGCAAACTCCATTCCATACATATATATGGGGAGGTACAAGCTCCAACTCGGTTTTACAGTGAAAACTGCAGGAACTTCAAACCGGCACTAGCAAACAGACTGAGAAAGCAGAGAAAAAGTGTCTCCTGCAACCCGTTCCCTTGGTGCTAGATGAACGAACGTCACTCCACTTGCTCAGTTCTGAGAGATAAGTGTGTGTGAAAGCCGTCCTTCAGCTAGCATGTTGGGAACACAAAGTTTCTTTTCAGTTGCAAACTCCATTCCATACATATATATGGGAGGTACAAGCTCCAACTCGGTTTTACAGTGAAAACTGCAGGAACTTCAAACCGGCACTAGGAAATACACTGAGAAAGCAGAGAAAAAGTGTCTCCTGCAACCCGTTCCCTTGGTGCTAGATGAACGAACGTCTCTCCACTTGCTCAGTTCTGAGAGATAAGTGTGTGTGAAAGCCGTACTTCAGCTAGCTTGTTGGGAACACAAAGTTTCTTTTCAGTTGCAAACTCCATTCCATACATATTTATGGGGAGGTACAAGCTCCAACTCGGTTTTACAGTGAAAACTGCAGGAACTTGAAACCGGCACTAGGAAATAGACTGAGAAAGCAGAGAAAAAGTGTCTCCTGCAACCCGTTCCCTTGGTGCTAGATGAACGAAAGTCTCTCCACTTGCTCAGTTCTGAGAAATAAGTGTGTGTGAAAGCCGTCCTTCAGCTAGCTTGTTGGGAACACCAAGTTTCTTTTCAGTTGCAAACTCCATTCCATACATATATATGGGGAGGTACAAGCTCCAACTCGGGTTTACAGTGAAAACTGCAGGAACTTCAAACCGGCACTAGCAAACAGAATGAGAAAGCAGAGAAATAGTGTCTCCTGCAACCCGTTCCCTTGGTGCTAGATGAACGAACGTCTCTCCACTTGCTCAGTTCTGAGAGATAAGTGTGTGTGAAAGCCGTCCTTCAGGTAGCTTGTTGGGAACACAAAGTTTCTTTTCAGTTGCAAACTCCATTCCATACATATATATGGGGAGGTACAAGCTCCAACTCGGTTTTACAGTGAAAACTGCAGGAACTTCAAACCGGCACTAGGAAACAGACTGAGAAAGCAGAGAAAAAGTGTCTCCTGCAACCCGTTCCCTTGGTGCTAGATGAACGAACGTCTCTCCACTTGCTCAGTTCTGAGAGATAAGTGTGTGTGAAAGCCGTCCTTCAGCTAGCATGTTGGGAACACAAAGTTTCTTTTCAGTTGCAAACTCCATTCCATACATATATATGGGAGGTACAAGCTCCAACTCGGTTTTACAGTGAAAACTGCAGGAACTTCAAACCGGCACTAGGAAATACACTGAGAAAGCAGAGAAAAAGTGTCTCCTGCAACCCGTTCCCTTGGTGCTAGATGAACGAACGTCTCTCCACTTGCTCAGTTCTGAGAGATAAGTGTGTGTGAAAGCCGTACTTCAGCTAGCTTGTTGGGAACACCAAGTTTCTTTTCAGTTGCAAACTCCATTCCATACATATATATGGGGAGGTACAAACTCCAACTCGGTTTTACAGTGAAAACTGCAGGAACTTCAAACCGGCACTAGGAAACAGACTGAGAAAGCAGAGAAAAAGTGTCTCCTGCAACCCGTTCCCTTGGTGCTAGATGAACGAACGTCTCTCCACTTGCTCAGTTCTGAGAGATAAGTGTGTGTGAAAGCCGTACTTCAGCTAGCTTGTTGGGAACACAAAGTTTCTTTTCAGTTGCAAACTCCATTCCATACATATTTATGGGGAGGTACAAGCTCCAACTCGGTTTTACAGTGAAAACTGCAGGAACTTGAAACCGGCACTAGGAAATAGACTGAGAAAGCAGAGAAAAAGTGTCTCCTGCAACCCGTTCCCTTGGTGCTAGATGAACGAAAGTCTCTCCACTTGCTCAGTTCTGAGAAATAAGTGTGTGTGAAAGCCGTCCTTCAGCTAGCTTGTTGGGAACACCAAGTTTCTTTTCAGTTGCAAACTCCATTCCATACATATATATGGGGAGGTACAAGCTCCAACTCGGGTTTACAGTGAAAACTGCAGGAACTTCAAACCGGCACTAGCAAACAGAATGAGAAAGCAGAGAAATAGTGTCTCCTGCAACCCGTTCCCTTGGTGCTAGATGAACGAACGTCTCTCCACTTGCTCAGTTCTGAGAGAGAAGTGTGTGTGAAAGCCGTCCTTCAGCTAGCTTGTTGGGAACACAAAGTTTCTTTTCAGTTGCAAACTCCATTCCATACATATATATGGGAGGTACAAGCTCCAACTCGGTTTTACAGTGAAAACTGCAGGAACTTCAAACCGGCACTAGGAAACAGACTGAGAAAGCAGAGAAAAAGTGTCTCCTGCAACCCGTTCCCTTGGTGCTAGATGAACGAAAGTCTCTCCAGTTGCTCAGTTCTGAGAGATAAGTGTGTGTGAAAGCCGTCCTTCACCTAGCTTGTTGGGAACACAAAGTTTCTTTTCAGTTGCAAACTCCATTCCATACATATATATGGGAGGTACAAGCTCCAACTCGGTTTTACAGTGAAAACTGCAGGAACTTCAAACCGGCACTAGGAAATAGACTGAGAAAGCAGAGAAAAAGTGTCTCCTGCAACCCGTTCCCTTGGTGCTAGATGAACGAACGTCTCTCCACTTGCTCAGTTCTGAGAGATAAGTGTGTGTGAAAGCCGTCCTTCAGCTAGCTTGTTGGGAACACAAAGTTTCTTTTCAGTTGCAAACTCCATTCCATACATATATATGGGAGGTACAAGCTCCAACTCGGTTTTACAGTGAAAACTGCAGGAACTTCATACCGGCACTAGGAAACAGACTGAGAAAGCAGAGAAAAAGTGTCTCCTGCAACCCGTTCCCTTGGTGCTAGATGAACGAACGTCTCTCCACTTGCTCAGTTCTGAGAGATAAGTGTGTGTGAAAGCCGTCCTTCAGCTAGCTTGTTGGGAACACAAAGTTTCTTTTCAGTTGCAAACTCCATTCCATACATATATATGGGGAGGTACAAGCTCCAACTCGGTTTTACAGTGAAAACTGCAGGAACTTCAAACCGGCACTAAGAAACAGACTGAGAAAGCAGAGAAAAAGTGTCTCCTGCAACCCGTTCCCTTGGTGCTAGATGAACGAAAGTCTCTCCACTTGCTCAGTTCTGAGAGATAAGTGTGTGTGAAAGCCATCCTTCAGCTAGCTTGTTGGGAACACAAAGTTTCTTTTCAGTTGCAAACTCCATTCCATACATATATATGGGAGGTACAAGCTCCAACTCGGTTTTACAGTGAAAACTGCAGGAACTTCAAACCGGCACTAGGAAATAGACTGAGAAAGCAGAGAAAAAGTGTCTCCTGCAACCCGTTCCCTTGGTGCTAGATGAACGAACGTCTCTCCACTTGCTCAGTTCTGAGAGATAAGTGTGTGTGAAAGCCGTCCTTCAGCTAGATTGTTGGGAACACAAAGTTTCTTTTCAGTTGCAAACTCCATTCCATACATATATATGGGAGGTACAAGCTCCAACTCGGTTTTACAGTGAAAACTGCAGGAACTTGAAACCGGCACTAGGAAATAGACTGAGAAAGCAGAGAAAAAGTGTCTCCTACAACCCGTTCCCTTGGTGCTAGATGAACGAACGTCTCTCCACTTGCTCAGTTCTGAGAGATAAGTGTGTGTGAAAGCCGTCCTTCAGCTAGCTTGTTGGGAACACCAAGTTTCTTTTCAGTTGCTAACCCCATTCCATACATATATATGGGGAGGTACAAGCTCCAACTCGGTTTTACAGTGAAAACTGCAGGAACTTCAAAACGGCACTAGGAAACAGACTGAGAAAGCAGAGAAAAAGTGTCTCCTGCAACCCGTTCCCTTGGTGCTAGATGAACGAACGTCTCTCCACTTGCTCAGTTCTGAGAGATAAGTGTGTGTGAAAGCCGTCCTTCACCTAGCTTGTTGGGAACACAAAGTTTCTTTTCAGTTGCAAACTCCATTCCATACATATATATGGGGAGGTACAAGCTCCAACTCGGTTTTACAGTGAAAACTGCAGGAACTTCAAACCGGCACTAGGAAACAGACTGAGAAAGCAGAGAAAAAGTGTCTCCTGCAACCCGTTCCCTTGGTGCTAGATGAACGAACGTCTCTCCACTTGCTCAGTTCTGAGAGAGAAGTATGTGTGAAAGCCGTCCTTCAGCTAGCTTGTTGGGAACACAAAGTTTCTTTTCAGTTGCAAACTCCATTCCATACATATATATGGGGAGGTACAAGCTCCAACTCGGTTTTACAGTGAAAACTGCAGGAACTTCAAACCGGCACTAGCAAACAGACTGAGAAAGCAGAGAAAAAGTGTCTCCTGCAACCCGTTCCCTTGGTGCTAGATGAACGAAAGTCTCTCCACTTGCTCAGTTCTGAGAGATAAGTGTGTGTGAAAGCCGTCCTTCAGCTAGCTTGTTGGGAACACAAAGTTTCTTTTCAGTTGCAAACTCCATTCCATACATATATATGGGAGGTACAAGCTCCAACTCGGTTTTACAGTGAAAACTGCAGGAACTTCAAACCGGCACTAGGAAACAGACTGAGAAAGCAGAGAAAAAGTGTCTCCTGCAACCCGTTCCCTTGGTGCTAGATGAACGAAAGTCTCTCCACTTGCTCAGTTCTGAGAGATAAGTGTGTGTGAAAGCCGTCCTTCAGCTAGCTTGTTGGGAACACAAAGTTTCTTTTCAGTTGCAAACTCCATTCCATACATATATATGGGAGGTACAAGCTCCAACTCGGTTTTACAGTGAAAACTGCAGGAACTTCAAACCGGCACTAGGAAATAGACTGAGAAAGCAGAGAAAAAGTGTCTCCTGCAACCCGTTCCCTTGGTGCTAGATGAACGAACGTCTCTCCACTTGCTCAGTTCTGAGAGATAAGTGTGTGTGAAAGCCGTCCTTCAGCTAGATTGTTGGGAACACAAAGTTTCTTTTCAGTTGCAAACTCCATTCCATACATATATATGGGATGTACAAGCTCCAACTCGGTTTTACAGTGAAAACTGCAGGAACTTCATACCGGCACTAGGAAACAGACTGAGAAAGCAGAGAAAAAGTGTCTCCTGCAACCCGTTCCCTTGGTGCTAGATGAACGAACGTCTCTCCACTTGCTCAGTTCTGAGAGATAAGTGTGTGTGAAAGCCATCCTTCAGCTAGCTTGTTGGGAACACAAAGTTTCTTTTCAGTTGCAAACTCCATTCCATACATATATATGGGGAGGTACAAGCTCCAACTCGGTTTTACAGTGAAAACTGCAGGAACTTCAAACCGGCACTAAGAAACAGACTGAGAAAGCAGAGAAAAAGTGTCTCCTGCAACCCGTTCCCTTGGTGCTAGATGAACGAAAGTCTCTCCACTTGCTCAGTTCTGAGAGATAAGTGTGTGTGAAAGCCATCCTTCAGCTAGCTTGTTGGGAACACAAAGTTTCTTTTCAGTTGCAAACTCCATTCCATACATATATATGGGAGGTACAAGCTCCAACTCGGTTTTACAGTGAAAACTGCAGGAACTTCAAACCGGCACTAGGAAATAGACTGAGAAAGCAGAGAAAAATTGTCTCCTGCAACCCGTTCCCTTGGTGCTAGATGAACGAACGTCTCTCCACTTGCTCAGTTCTGAGAGATAAGTGTGTGTGAAAGCCGTCCTTCAGCTAGATTGTTGGGAACACAAAGTTTCTTTTCAGTTGCAAACTCCATTCCATACATATATATGGGAGGTACAAGCTCCAACTCGGTTTTACAGTGAAAACTGCAGGAACTTGAAACCGGCACTAGGAAATAGACTGAGAAAGCAGAGAAAAAGTGTCTCCTACAACCCGTTCCCTTGGTGCTAGATGAACGAACGTCTCTCCACTTGCTCAGTTCTGAGAGATAAGTGTGTGTGAAAGCCGTCCTTCAGCTAGCTTGTTGGGAACACCAAGTTTCTTTTCAGTTGCTAACTCCATTCCATACATATATATGGGGAGGTACAAGCTCCAACTCGGTTTTACAGTGAAAACTGCAGGAACTTCAAACCGGCACTAGGAAACAGACTGAGAAAGCAGAGAAAAAGTGTCTCCTGCAACCCGTTCCCTTGGTGCTAGATGAACGAACGTCTCTCCACTTGCTCAGTTCTGAGAGATAAGTGTGTGTGAAAGCCGTCCTTCACCTAGCTTGTTGGGAACACAAAGTTTCTTTTCAGTTGCAAACTCCATTCCATACATATATATGGGGAGGTACAAGCTCCAACTCGGTTTTACAGTGAAAACTGCAGGAACTTCAAACCGGCACTAGGAAACAGACTGAGAAAGCAGAGAAAAAGTGTCTCCTGCAACCCGTTCCCTTGGTGCTAGATGAACGAACGTCTCTCCACTTGCTCAGTTCTGAGAGAGAAGTATGTGTGAAAGCCGTCCTTCAGCTAGCTTGTTGGGAACACAAAGTTTCTTTTCAGTTGCAAACTCCATTCCATACATATATATGGGGAGGTACAAGCTCCAACTCGGTTTTACAGTGAAAACTGCAGGAACTTCAAACCGGCACTAGGAAACAGACTGAGAAAGCAGAGAAAAAGTGTCTCCTGCAACCCGTTCCCTTGGTGCTAGATGAACGAAAGTCTCTCCACTTGCTCAGTTCTGAGAGATAAGTGTGTGTGAAAGCCGTCCTTCACCTAGCTTGTAGGGAACACAAAGTTTCTTTTCAGTTGCAAACTCCATTCCATACATATATATGGGAGGTACAAGCTCCAACTCGGTTTTACAGTGAAAACCGCAGGAACTTGAAACCGGCAATAGGAAATAGACTGAGAAAGCAGAGAAAAAGTGTCTCCTGCAACCCGTTCCCTTGGTGCTAGATGAACGAACGTCTCTCCACTTGCTCAGTTCTGAGAGATAAGTGTGTGTGAAAGCCGTCCTTCAGCTAGCTTGTTGGGAACACCAAGTTTCTTTTCAGGTGCAAACTCCATTCCATACATATATATGGGAGGTACAAGCTCCAACTCGGTTTTACAGTGAAAACTGCAGGAACTTCAAACCGGCACTAGGAAACAGACTGAGAAAGCTGAGAAAAAGTGTCTCCTGCAACCCGTTCCCTTGGTGCTAGATGAACGAACATCTCTCCACTTGCTCAGTTCTGAGAGATAAGTGTGTGTGAAAGCCGTCCTTCAGCTAGCTTGTTGGGAACACAAAGTTTCTTTTCAGTTGCAAACTTCATTCCATACATATATATGGGGAGGTACAAGCTCCAACTCGGTTTTACAGTGAAAACTGCAGGAACTTCAAACCGGCCCTAGGAAACAGACTGAGAAAGCTGAGAAAAGTGTCTCCTGCAACCCGTTCCCTTGGTGCTAGATGAACGAACGTCTCTCCACCTGCTCAGTTCTGAGAGATAAGTGTGTGTGAAAGCCATCCTTCAGCTAGCTTGTTGGGAACACAAAGTTTCTTTTCAGTTGCAAACTCCATTCCATACATATATATGGGGAGGTACAAGCTCCAACTCGGTTTTACAGTGAAAACTGCAGGAACTTCAAACCGGCACTAGCAAACAGACTGAGAAAGCAGAGAAAAAGTGTCTCCTGCAACCCGTTCCCTTGGTGCTAGATGAACGAACGTCTCTCCACTTGCTCAGTTCTGAGAGATAAGTGTGTGTGAAAGCCGTCCTTCACCTAGCTTGTTGGGAACACAAAGTTTCTTTTCAGTTGCAAACTCCATTCCATACATATATATGGGAGGTACAAGCTCCAACTCGGTTTTACAGTGAAAACTGCAGGAACTTCAAACCGGCACTAGGAAATAGACTGAGAAAGCAGAGAAAAAGTGTCTCCTGCAACCCGTTCCCTTGGTGCTAGATGAACGAACGTCTCTCCACTTGCTCAGTTCTGAGAGATAAGTGTGTGTGAAAGCCGTCCTTCAGCTAGCTTGTTGGGAACACAAAGTTTCTTTTCAGTTGCAAACTCCATTCCATACATATATATGGGAGGTACAAGCTCCAACTCGGTTTTACAGTGAAAACTGCAGGAACTTCATACCGGCACTAGGAAACAGACTGAGAAAGCAGAGAAAAAGTGTCTCCTGCAACCCGTTCCCTTGGTGCTAGATGAACGAACGTCTCTCCACTTGCTCAGTTCTGAGAGATAAGTGTGTGTGAAAGCCGTCCTTCAGCTAGCTTGTTGGGAACACAAAGTTTCTTTTCAGTTGCAAACTCCATTCCATACATATATATGGGGAGGTACAAGCTCCAACTCGGTTTTACAGTGAAAACTGCAGGAACTTCAAACCGGCACTAAGAAACAGACTGAGAAAGCAGAGAAAAAGTGTCTCCTGCAACCCGTTCCCTTGGTGCTAGATGAACGAAAGTCTCTCCACTTGCTCAGTTCTGAGAGATAAGTGTGTGTGAAAGCCATCCTTCAGCTAGCTTGTTGGGAACACAAAGTTTCTTTTCAGTTGCAAACTCCATTCCATACATATATATGGGAGGTACAAGCTCCAACTCGGTTTTACAGTGAAAACTGCAGGAACTTCAAACCGGCACTAGGAAATAGACTGAGAAAGCAGAGAAAAAGTGTCTCCTGCAACCCGTTCCCTTGGTGCTAGATGAACGAACGTCTCTCCACTTGCTCAGTTCTGAGAGATAAGTGTGTGTGAAAGCCGTCCTTCAGCTAGATTGTTGGGAACACAAAGTTTCTTTTCAGTTGCAAACTCCATTCCATACATATATATGGGAGGTACAAGCTCCAACTCGGTTTTACAGTGAAAACTGCAGGAACTTGAAACCGGCACTAGGAAATAGACTGAGAAAGCAGAGAAAAAGTGTCTCCTACAACCCGTTCCCTTGGTGCTAGATGAACGAACGTCTCTCCACTTGCTCAGTTCTGAGAGATAAGTGTGTGTGAAAGCCGTCCTTCAGCTAGCTTGTTGGGAACACCAAGTTTCTTTTCAGTTGCTAACCCCATTCCATACATATATATGGGGAGGTACAAGCTCCAACTCGGTTTTACAGTGAAAACTGCAGGAACTTCAAAACGGCACTAGGAAACAGACTGAGAAAGCAGAGAAAAAGTGTCTCCTGCAACCCGTTCCCTTGGTGCTAGATGAACGAACGTCTCTCCACTTGCTCAGTTCTGAGAGATAAGTGTGTGTGAAAGCCGTCCTTCACCTAGCTTGTTGGGAACACAAAGTTTCTTTTCAGTTGCAAACTCCATTCCATACATATATATGGGGAGGTACAAGCTCCAACTCGGTTTTACAGTGAAAACTGCAGGAACTTCAAACCGGCACTAGGAAACAGACTGAGAAAGCAGAGAAAAAGTGTCTCCTGCAACCCGTTCCCTTGGTGCTAGATGAACGAACGTCTCTCCACTTGCTCAGTTCTGAGAGAGAAGTATGTGTGAAAGCCGTCCTTCAGCTAGCTTGTTGGGAACACAAAGTTTCTTTTCAGTTGCAAACTCCTTTCCATACATATATATGGGGAGGTACAAGCTCCAACTCGGTTTTACAGTGAAAACTGCAGGAACTTCAAACCGGCACTAGCAAACAGACTGAGAAAGCAGAGAAAAAGTGTCTCCTGCAACCCGTTCCCTTGGTGCTAGATGAACGAAAGTCTCTCCACTTGCTCAGTTCTGAGAGATAAGTGTGTGTGAAAGCCGTCCTTCAGCTAGCTTGTTGGGAACACAAAGTTTCTTTTCAGTTGCAAACTCCATTCCATACATATATATGGGAGGTACAAGCTCCAACTCGGTTTTACAGTGAAAACTGCAGGAACTTCAAACCGGCACTAGGAAACAGACTGAGAAAGCAGAGAAAAAGTGTCTCCTGCAACCCGTTCCCTTGGTGCTAGATGAACGAAAGTCTCTCCACTTGCTCAGTTCTGAGAGATAAGTGTGTGTGAAAGCCGTCCTTCACCTAGCTTGTTGGGAACACAAAGTTTCTTTTCAGTTGCAAACTCCATTCCATACATATATATGGGAGGTACAAGCTCCAACTCGGTTTTACAGTGAAAACTGCAGGAACTTCAAACCGGCACTAGGAAATAGACTGAGAAAGCAGAGAAAAAGTGTCTCCTGCAACCCGTTCCCTTGGTGCTAGATGAACGAACGTCTCTCCACTTGCTCAGTTCTGAGAGATAAGTGTGTGTGAAAGCCGTCCTTCAGCTAGATTGTTGGGAACACAAAGTTTCTTTTCAGTTGCAAACTCCATTCCATACATATATATGGGATGTACAAGCTCCAACTCGGTTTTACAGTGAAAACTGCAGGAACTTCATACCGGCACTAGGAAACAGACTGAGAAAGCAGAGAAAAAGTGTCTCCTGCAACCCGTTCCCTTGGTGCTAGATGAACGAACGTCTCTCCACTTGCTCAGTTCTGAGAGATAAGTGTGTGTGAAAGCCGTCCTTCAGCTAGCTTGTTGGGAACACAAAGTTTCTTTTCAGTTGCAAACTCCATTCCATACATATATATGGGGAGGTACAAGCTCCAACTCGGTTTTACAGTGAAAACTGCAGGAACTTCAAACCGGCACTAAGAAACAGACTGAGAAAGCAGAGAAAAAGTGTCTCCTGCAACCCGTTCCCTTGGTGCTAGATGAACGAAAGTCTCTCCACTTGCTCAGTTCTGAGAGATAAGTGTGTGTGAAAGCCATCCTTCAGCTAGCTTGTTGGGAACACAAAGTTTCTTTTCAGTTGCAAACTCCATTCCATACATATATATGGGAGGTACAAGCTCCAACTCGGTTTTACAGTGAAAACTGCAGGAACTTCAAACCGGCACTAGGAAATAGACTGAGAAAGCAGAGAAAAATTGTCTCCTGCAACCCGTTCCCTTGGTGCTAGATGAACGAACGTCTCTCCACTTGCTCAGTTCTGAGAGATAAGTGTGTGTGAAAGCCGTCCTTCAGCTAGATTGTTGGGAACACAAAGTTTCTTTTCAGTTGCAAACTCCATTCCATACATATATATGGGAGGTACAAGCTCCAACTCGGTTTTACAGTGAAAACTGCAGGAACTTGAAACCGGCACTAGGAAATAGACTAAGAAAGCAGAGAAAAAGTGTCTCCTACAACCCGTTCCCTTGGTGCTAGATGAACGAACGTCTCTCCACTTGCTCAGTTCTGAGAGATAAGTGTGTGTGAAAGCCGTCCTTCAGCTAGCTTGTTGGGAACACCAAGTTTCTTTTCAGTTGCTAACTCCATTCCATACATATATATGGGGAGGTACAAGCTCCAACTCGGTTTTACAGTGAAAACTGCAGGAACTTCAAACCGGCACTAGGAAACAGACTGAGAAAGCAGAGAAAAAGTGTCTCCTGCAACCCATTCCCTTGGTGCTAGATGAACGAACGTCTCTCCACTTGCTCAGTTCTGAGAGATAAGTGTGTGTGAAAGCCGTCCTTCACCTAGCTTGTTGGGAACACAAAGTTTCTTTTCAGTTGCAAACTCCATTCCATACATATATATGGGGAGGTACAAGCTCCAACTCGGTTTTACAGTGAAAACTGCAGGAACTTCAAACCGGCACTAGGAAACAGACTGAGAAAGCAGAGAAAAAGTGTCTCCTGCAACCCGTTCCCTTGGTGCTAGATGAACGAACGTCTCTCCACTTGCTCAGTTCTGAGAGAGAAGTATGTGTGAAAGCCGTCCTTCAGCTAGCTTGTTGGGAACACAAAGTTTCTTTTCAGTTGCAAACTCCATTCCATACATATATATGGGGAGGTACAAGCTCCAACTCGGTTTTACAGTGAAAACTGCAGGAACTTCAAACCGGCACTAGGAAACAGACTGAGAAAGCAGAGAAAAAGTGTCTCCTGCAACCCGTTCCCTTGGTGCTAGATGAACGAAAGTCTCTCCACTTGCTCAGTTCTGAGAGATAAGTGTGTGTGAAAGCCGTCCTTCACCTAGCTTGTAGGGAACACAAAGTTTCTTTTCAGTTGCAAACTCCATTCCATACATATATATGGGAGGTACAAGCTCCAACTCGGTTTTACAGTGAAAACCGCAGGAACTTGAAACCGGCAATAGGAAATAGACTGAGAAAGCAGAGAAAAAGTGTCTCCTGCAACCCGTTCCCTTGGTGCTAGATGAACGAACGTCTCTCCACTTGCTCAGTTCTGAGAGATAAGTGTGTGTGAAAGCCGTCCTTCAGCTAGCTTGTTGGGAACACCAAGTTTCTTTTCAGGTGCAAACTCCATTCCATACATATATATGGGAGGTACAAGCTCCAACTCGGTTTTACAGTGAAAACTGCAGGAACTTCAAACCGGCACTAGGAAACAGACTGAGAAAGCTGAGAAAAAGTGTCTCCTGCAACCCGTTCCCTTGGTGCTAGATGAACGAACATCTCTCCACTTGCTCAGTTCTGAGAGATAAGTGTGTGTGAAAGCCGTCCTTCAGCTAGCTTGTTGGGAACACAAAGTTTCTTTTCAGTTGCAAACTTCATTCCATACATATATATGGGGAGGTACAAGCTCCAACTCGGTTTTACAGTGAAAACTGCAGGAACTTCAAACCGGCCCTAGGAAACAGACTGAGAAAGCTGAGAAAAGTGTCTCCTGCAACCCGTTCCCTTGGTGCTAGATGAACGAACGTCTCTCCACCTGCTCAGTTCTGAGAGATAAGTGTGTGTGAAAGCCATTCTTCAGCTAGCTTGTTGGGAACACAAAGTTTCTTTTCAGTTGCAAACTCCATTCCATACATATATATGGGGAGGTACAAGCTCCAACTCGGTTTTACAGTGAAAACTGCAGGAACTTCAAACCGGCACTAGCAAACAGACTGAGAAAGCAGAGAAAAAGTGTCTCCTGCAACCCGTTCCCTTGGTGCTAGATGAACGAACGTCTCTCCACTTGCTCAGTTCTGAGAGATAAGTGTGTGTGAGAGCCGTTCTTCAGCTAGCTTGTTGGGAACACAAAGTTTCTTTTCAGTTGCAAACTCCATTCCATACATATATATGGGGAGGTACAAGCTCCAACTCGGTTTTACAGTGAAAACTGCAGGAACTTCAAACCGGCACTAGGAAATAGACTGAGAAAGCAGAGAAAAAGTGTCTCCTGCAACCCGTTCCCTTGGTGCTAGGTGAACGAACGTCTCTCCACTTGCTCAGTTCTGAGAGATAAGTGTGTGTGAAAGCCGTCCTTCACCTAGCTTGTTGGGAACACAAAGTTTCTTTTCAGTTGCAAACTCCATTCCATACATATATATGGGGAGGTACAAGCTCCAACTCGGTTTTACAGTGAAAACTGCAGGAACTTCAAAACGGCACTAGGAAACAGACTGAGAAAGCTGAGAAAAAGTGTCTCCTGCAACCCGTTCCCTTGGTGATAGATGAACGAACGTCTCTCCACTTGCTCAGTTCTGAGAGATAAGTGTGTGTGAAAGCCGTCCTTCAGCTAGCTTGTTGGGAACACAAAGTTTCTTTTCAGTTGCAAACTCCATTCCATACATATATATGCGGAGGTACAAGCTCCAACTCGGTTTTACAGTGAAAACTGCAGGAACTTCAAACCGGCACTAGGAAACAGACTGAGAAAGCAGAGAAAAAGTGTCTCCTGCAACCCGTTCCCTTGGTGCTAGATGAACGAACGTCTCTCCACTTGCTCAGTTCTGAGAGATAAGTGTGTGTGAAAGCCGTCCTTCACCTAGCTTGTTGGGAACACAAAGTTTCTTTTCAGTTGCAAACTCCATTCCATACATATATATGGGGAGGTACAAGCTCCAACTCGGTTTTACAGTGAAAACTGCAGGAACTTCAAACCGGCACTAGGAAACAGACTGAGAAAGCTGAGAAATAGTGTCTCCTGCAACCCGTTCCCTTGGTGATAGATGAACGAACGTCTCTCGACTTGCTCAGTTCTGAGAGATAAGTGTGTGTGAAAGCCGTCCTTCAGCTAGCTTGTTGGGAACACAAAGTTTCTTTTCAGTTGCAAACTCCATTCCATACATATATATGGGGAGGTACAAGCTCCAACTCGGTTTTACAGTGAAAACTGCAGGAACTTCAAACCGGCACTAGGAAACAGACTGAGAAAGCAGAGAAAAAGTGTCTCCTGCAACCCGTTCCCTTGGTGCTAGATGAACGAACGTCTCTCCACTTGCTCAGTTCTGAGAGAGAAGTGTGTGTGAAAGCCGTCCTTCAGCTAGCTTGTTGGGAACACAAAGTTTCTTTTCAGTTGCAAACTCCATTCCATACATATATATGGGAGGTACAAGCTCCCACTCGGTTTTACAGTGAAAACTGCAGGAACTTCAAACCGGCACTAGGAAACAGACTGAGAAAGCAGAGAAAAAGTGTCTCATGCAACCCGTTCCCTTGTTGATAGATGAACGAACGTCTCTCCACTTGCTCAGTTCTGAGAGATAAGTGTGTGTGAAAGCCGTCCTTCAGCTAGCTTGTTGGGAACACAAAGTTTCTTTTCAGTTGCAAACTCCATTCCATACATATATATGGGAGGTACAAGCTCCAACTCGGTTTTACAGTGAAAACTGCAGGAACTTCAAACCGGCACTAGGAAACAGACTGAGAAAGCAGAGAAAAAGTGTCTCCTGCAACCCGTTCCCTTGGTGCTAGATGAACGAACGTCTCTCCACTTGCTCAGTTCTGAGAGATAAGTGTGTGTGAAAGCCGTCCTTCAGCTAGCTTGTTGGGAACACAAAGTTTCTTTTCAGTTGCAAACTCCATTCCATACATATATATGGGAGGTACAAGCTCCAACTCGGTTTTACAGTGAAAACTGCAGGAACTTCAAACCGGCACTAGGAAACAGACTGAGAAAGCAGAGAAAAAGTGTCTCCTGCAACCCGTTCCCTTGGTGCTAGATGAACGAACGTCTCTCCACTTGCTCAGTTCTGAGAGATAAGTGTGTGTGAAAGCCGTCCTTCACCTAGCTTGTTGGGAACACCAAGTTTCTTTTCAGTTGCAAACTCCATTCCATACATATATATGGGAGGTGCAAGCTCCAACTCGATTTTACAGTGAAAACTGCAGGAACTTCAAACCGGCACTAGGAAATAGACTGAGAAAGCAGAGAAAAAGTGTCTCCTGCAACCCGTTCCCTTGGTGCTAGATGAACGAACGTCTCTCCACTTGCTCAGTTCTGAGAGATAAGTGTGTGTGAAAGCCGTCCTTCAGCTAGCTTGTTGGGAACACAAAGTTTCTTTTCAGTTGCAAACTCCATTCCATACATATATATGGGGAGGTACAAGCTCCAACTCGGTTTTACAGTGAAAACTGCAGGAACTTGAAACCGGCACTAGGAAATAGACTGAGAAAGCAGAGAAAAAGTGTCTCCTGCAACCCGTTCCCTTGGTGCTAGATGAACGAAAGTCTCTCCACTTGCTCAGTTCTGAGAGATAAGTGTGTGTGAAAGCCGTCCTTCAGCTAGCTTGTTGGGAACACAAAGTTTCTTTTCAGTTGCAAACTCCATTCCATACATATATATGGGAGGTACAAGCTCCAACTCGGTTTTACAGTGAAAACTGCAGGAACTTCAAACCGGCACTAGGAAACAGACTGAGAAAGCAGAGAAAAAGTGTCTCCTGCAACCCGTTCCCTTGGTGCTAGGTGAACGAACGTCTCTCCACTTGCTCAGTTCTGAGAGATAAGTGTGTGTGAAAGCCGTCCTTCACCTAGCTTGTTGGGAACACCAAGTTTCTTTTCAGTTGCAAACTCCATTCCATACATATATATGGGAGGTGCAAGCTCCAACTCGATTTTACAGTGAAAACTGCAGGAACTTCAAACCGGCACTAGGAAATAGACTGAGAAAGCAGAGAAAAAGTGTCTCCTGCAACCCGTTCCCTTGGTGCTAGATGAACGAACGTCTCTCCACTTGCTCAGTTCTGAGAGATAAGTGTGTGTGAAAGCCGTCCTTCAGCTAGCTTGTTGGGAACACAAAGTTTCTTTTCAGTTGCAAACTCCATTCCATACATATATATGGGGAGGTACAAGCTCCAACTCGGTTTTACAGTGAAAACTGCAGGAACTTGAAACCGGCACTAGGAAATAGACTGAGAAAGCAGAGAAAAAGTGTCTCCTGCAACCCGTTCCCTTGGTGCTAGATGAACGAACGTCTCTCCACTTGCTCAGTTCTGAGAGATAAGTGTGTGTGAAAGCCGTCCTTCAGCTAGCTTGTTGGGAACACCAAGTTTCTTTTCAGTTGCAAACACCATTCCATACATATATATGGGGAGGTACAAGCTCCAACTCGGTTTTACAGTGAAAACTGCAGGAACTTCAAACCGGCACTAGGAAACAGACTGAGAAAGCAGAGAAAAAGTGTCTCCTGCAACCCGTTCCCTTGGTGCTAGATGAACGAACGTCTCTCCACTTGCTCAGTTCTGAGAGATAAGTGTGTGTGAAAGCCGTCCTTCAGCTAGCTTGTTGGGAACACAAAGTTTCTATTCAGTTGCAAACTCCAATCCATACCTATATATGGGGAGGTACAAGCTCCAACTCGGTTTTACAGTGAAAACTGCAGGAACTTCAAACCGGCACTAGGAAATAGAATGAGAAAGCTGAGAAAAAGTGTCTCCTGCAACTCGTTCCCTTGGTGCTAGATGAACGAACGTCTCTCCACTTGCTCAGTTCTGAGAGATAAGTGTGTGTGAAAGCCGTCCTTCAGCTAGCTTGTTGGGAACACAAAGTTTCTTTTCAGTTGCAAACTCCATTCCATACATATATATGGGAGGTACAAGCTCCAACTCGGTTTTACAGTGAAAACTGCAGGAACTTCAAACCGGCACTAGGAAACAGACTGAGAAAGCAGAGAAAAAGTGTCTCCTGCAACCCGTTCCCTTGGTGCTAGATGAACGAACGTCTCTCCACTTGCTCAGTTCTGAGAGATAAGTGTGTGTGAAAGCCGTCCTTCAACTAGCTTGTTGGGAACACCAAGTTTCTTTTCAGTTGCAAAATCCATTCCATACATATATATGGGGAGGTACAAGCTCCAACTCGGTTTTACAGTGAAAACTGCAGGAACTTCAAACCGGCACTAGGAAATAGACTGAGAAAGCAGAGAAAAAGTGTCTCCTGCAACCCGTTCCCTTGGTGCTAGATGAACGAACGTCTCTCCACTTGCTCAGTTCTGAGAGATAAGTGTGTGTGAAAGCCGTCCTTCACCTAGCTTGTTGGGAACACAAAGTTTCTTTTCAGTTGCAAACTCCATTCCATACATATATATGGGGAGGTACAAGCTCCAACTCGGTTTTACAGTGAAAACTGCAGGAACTTCAAACCGGCACTAGGAAACAGACTGAGAAAGCAGAGAAAAAGTGTCTCCTGCAACCCGTTCCCTTGGTGCTAGATGAACGAACGTCTCTCCACTTGCTCAGTTCTGAGAGATAAGTGTGTGTGAAAGCCGTCCTTCAGCTAGCTTGTTGGGAACACAAAGTTTCTTTTCAGTTGCAAACTCCATTCCATACATATATATGGGGAGGTACAAGCTCCAACTCGGTTTTACAGTGAAAACTGCAGGAACTTGAAACCGGCACTAGGAAATAGACTGAGAAAGCAGAGAAAAAGTGTCTCCTGCAACCCGTTCCCTTGGTGCTAGATGAACGAAAGTCTCTCCACTTGCTCAGTTCTGAGAGATAAGTGTGTGTGAAAGCCGTCCTTCAGCTAGCTTGTTGGGAACACAAAGTTTCTTTTCAGTTGCAAACTCCATTCCATACATATATATGGGAGGTACAAGCTCCAACTCGGTTTTACAGTGAAAACTGCAGGAACTTCAAACCGGCACTAGGAAACAGACTGAGAAAGCAGAGAAAAAGTGTCTCCTGCAACCCGTTCCCTTGGTGCTAGGTGAACGAACGTCTCTCCACTTGCTCAGTTCTGAGAGATAAGTGTGTGTGAAAGCCGTCCTTCACCTAGCTTGTTGGGAACACCAAGTTTCTTTTCAGTTGCAAACTCCATTCCATACATATATATGGGAGGTGCAAGCTCCAACTCGATTTTACAGTGAAAACTGCAGGAACTTCAAACCGGCACTAGGAAATAGACTGAGAAAGCAGAGAAAAAGTGTCTCCTGCAACCCGTTCCCTTGGTGCTAGATGAACGAACGTCTCTCCACTTGCTCAGTTCTGAGAGATAAGTGTGTGTGAAAGCCGTCCTTCAGCTAGCTTGTTGGGAACACAAAGTTTCTTTTCAGTTGCAAACTCCATTCCATACATATATATGGGGAGGTACAAGCTCCAACTCGGTTTTACAGTGAAAACTGCAGGAACTTGAAACCGGCACTAGGAAATAGACTGAGAAAGCAGAGAAAAAGTGTCTCCTGCAACCCGTTCCCTTGGTGCTAGATGAACGAACGTCTCTCCACTTGCTCAGTTCTGAGAGATAAGTGTGTGTGAAAGCCGTCCTTCAGCTAGCTTGTTGGGAACACCAAGTTTCTTTTCAGTTGCAAACACCATTCCATACATATATATGGGGAGGTACAAGCTCCAACTCGGTTTTACAGTGAAAACTGCAGGAACTTCAAACCGGCACTAGGAAACAGACTGAGAAAGCAGAGAAAAAGTGTCTCCTGCAACCCGTTCCCTTGGTGCTAGATGAACGAACGTCTCTCCACTTGCTCAGTTCTGAGAGATAAGTGTGTGTGAAAGCCGTCCTTCAGCTAGCTTGTTGGGAACACAAAGTTTCTATTCAGTTGCAAACTCCAATCCATACCTATATATGGGGAGGTACAAGCTCCAACTCGGTTTTACAGTGAAAACTGCAGGAACTTCAAACCGGCACTAGGAAATAGAATGAGAAAGCTGAGAAAAAGTGTCTCCTGCAACTCGTTCCCTTGGTGCTAGATGAACGAACGTCTCTCCACTTGCTCAGTTCTGAGAGATAAGTGTGTGTGAAAGCCGTCCTTCAGCTAGCTTGTTGGGAACACAAAGTTTCTTTTCAGTTGCAAACTCCATTCCATACATATATATGGGAGGTACAAGCTCCAACTCGGTTTTACAGTGAAAACTGCAGGAACTTCAAACCGGCACTAGGAAACAGACTGAGAAAGCAGAGAAAAAGTGTCTCCTGCAACCCGTTCCCTTGGTGCTAGATGAACGAACGTCTCTCCACTTGCTCAGTTCTGAGAGATAAGTGTGTGTGAAAGCCGTCCTTCAACTAGCTTGTTGGGAACACCAAGTTTCTTTTCAGTTGCAAAATCCATTCCATACATATATATGGGGAGGTACAAGCTCCAACTCGGTTTTACAGTGAAAACTGCAGGAACTTCAAACCGGCACTAGGAAATAGACTGAGAAAGCAGAGAAAAAGTGTCTCCTGCAACCCGTTCCCTTGGTGCTAGATGAACGAACGTCTCTCCACTTGCTCAGTTCTGAGAGATAAGTGTGTGTGAAAGCCGTCCTTCACCTAGCTTGTTGGGAACACAAAGTTTCTTTTCAGTTGCAAACTCCATTCCATACATATATATGGGGAGGTACAAGCTCCAACTCGGTTTTACAGTGAAAACTGCAGGAACTTCAAACCGGCACTAGGAAACAGACTGAGAAAGCAGAGAAAAAGTGTCTCCTGCAACCCGTTCCCTTGGTGCTAGATGAACGAACGTCTCTCCACTTGCTCAGTTCTGAGAGATAAGTGCGTGTGAAAGCCGTCCTTCAGCTAGCTTGTTGGGAACACAAAGTTTCTTTTCAGTTGCAAACTCCATTCCATACATATATATGGGGAGGTACAAGCTCCAACTCGGTTTTACAGTGAAAACTGCAGGAACTTCAAACCGGCACTAGCAAACAGACTGAGAAAGCAGAGAAAAAGTGTCTCCTGCAACCCGTTCCCTTGGTGCTAGATGAACGAACGTCTCTCCACTTGCTCAGTTCTGAGAGATAAGTGTGTGTGAAAGCCGTCCTTCAGCTAGCATGTTGGGAACACAAAGTTTCTTTTCAGTTGCAAACTCCATTCCATACATATATATGGGAGGTACAAGCTCCAACTCGGTTTTACAGTGAAAACTGCAGGAACTTCAAACCGGCACTAGGAAATACACTGAGAAAGCAGAGAAAAAGTGTCTCCTGCAACCCGTTCCCTTGGTGCTAGATGAACGAACGTCTCTCCACTTGCTCAGTTCTGAGAGATAAGTGTGTGTGAAAGCCGTACTTCAGCTAGCTTGTTGGGAACACAAAGTTTCTTTTCAGTTGCAAACTCCATTCCATACATATTTATGGGGAGGTACAAGCTCCAACTCGGTTTTACAGTGAAAACTGCAGGAACTTGAAACCGGCACTAGGAAATAGACTGAGAAAGCAGAGAAAAAGTGTCTCCTGCAACCCGTTCCCTTGGTGCTAGATGAACGAAAGTCTCTCCACTTGCTCAGTTCTGAGAAATAAGTGTGTGTGAAAGCCGTCCTTCAGCTAGCTTGTTGGGAACACCAAGTTTCTTTTCAGTTGCAAACTCCAATCCATACATATATATGGGGAGGTACAAGCTCCAACTCGGGTTTACAGTGAAAACTGCAGGAACTTCAAACCGGCACTAGCAAACAGAATGAGAAAGCAGAGAAATAGTGTCTCCTGCATCCCGTTCCCTTGGTGCTAGATGAACGAACGTCTCTCCACTTGCTCAGTTCTGAGAGATAAGTGTGTGTGAAAGCCGTCCTTCAGCTAGCTTGTTGGGAACACCAAGTTTCTTTTCAGTTGCAAACTCCAATCCATACATATATATGGGGAGGTACAAGCTCCAACTCGGGTTTACAGTGAAAACTGCAGGAACTTCAAACCGGCACTAGCAAACAGAATGAGAAAGCAGAGAAATAGTGTCTCCTGCAACCCGTTTCCTTGGTGCTAGATGAACGAACGTCTCTCCACTTGCTCAGTTCTGAGAGATAAGTGTGTGTGAAAGCCGTCCTTCAGGTAGCTTGTTGGGAACACAAAGTTTCTTTTCAGTTGCAAACTCCATTCCATACATATATATGGGGAGGTACAAGCTCCAACTCGGTTTTACAGTGAAAACTGCAGGAACTTCAAACCGGCACTAGGAAACAGACTGAGAAAGCAGAGAAAAAGTGTCTCCTGCAACCCGTTCCCTTGGTGCTAGATGAACGAACGTCTCTCCACTTGCTCAGTTCTGAGAGATAAGTGTGTGTGAAAGCCGTCCTTCAGCTAGCATGTTGGGAACACAAAGTTTCTTTTCAGTTGCAAACTCCATTCCATACATATATATGGGAGGTACAAGCTCCAACTCGGTTTTACAGTGAAAACTGCAGGAACTTCAAACCGGCACTAGGAAATACACTGAGAAAGCAGAGAAAAAGTGTCTCCTGCAACCCGTTCCCTTGGTGCTAGATGAACGAACGTCTCTCCACTTGCTCAGTTCTGAGAGATAAGTGTGTGTGAAAGCCGTACTTCAGCTAGCTTGTTGGGAACACCAAGTTTATTTTCAGTTGCAAACTCCATTCCATACATATATATGGGGAGGTACAAACTCCAACTCGGTTTTACAGTGAAAACTGCAGGAACTTCAAACCGGCACTAGGAAACAGACTGAGAAAGCTGAGAAAAAGTGTCTCCTGCAACCCGTTCCCTTGGTGCTAGATGAACGAACGTCTCTCCACTTGCTCAGTTCTGAGAGATAAGTTTGTGTGAAAGCCGCCCTTCAGCTAGCTTGTTGGGAACACAAAGTTTCTTTTCAGTTGCAAACTCCATTCCATACATATATATGGGAGGTACAAGCTCCAACTCGGTTTTACAGTGAAAACTGCAGGAACTTCAAACCGGCACTAGGAAATAGACTGAGAAAGCAGAGAAAAAGTGTCTCCTGCAATCCGTTCCCTTGGTGCTAGATGAACGAACGTCTCTCCACTTGCTCAGTTCTGAGAGATAAGTGTGTGTGAAAGCCATCCTTCAGCTAGCTTGTTGGGAACACCAAGTTCTTTTCAGTTGCAAACTCCATTCCATACATATATATGGGGAGGTACAAGCTCCAACTCGGTTTTACAGTGAAAACTGCAGGAACTTCAAACCGGCACTAGGAAACAGACTGAGAAAGCAGAGAAAAAGTGTCTCCTGCAACCCGTTCCCTTGGTGCTAGATGAACAAACGTCTCTCCACTTGCTCAGTTCTGAGGGATAAGTGTGTGTGAAAGCCGTTTTTCAGGTAGCTTGTTGGGAACACAAAGTTTCTTTTCAGATGCAAACTCCATTCCATACATATATATGGGGAGGTACAAGCTCCAACTCGGCTTTACAGTGAAAACTGCAGGAACTTCAAACCGGCACTAGCAAACAGACTGAGAAAGCAGAGAAATAGTGTCTCCTGCAACCCGTTCCCTTGGTGTTAGATGAACGAACGTCTCTCCACTTGCTCAGTTCTGAGAGATAAGTGTGTGTGAAAGCCGTCCTTCAACTAGCTTGTTGGGAACACCAAGTTTCTTTTCAGTTGCAAAATCCATTCCATACATATATATGGGGAGGTACAAGCTCCAACTCGGTTTTACAGTGAAAACTGCAGGAACTTCAAACCGGCACTAGGAAATAGACTGAGAAAGCAGAGAAAAAGTGTCTCCTGCAACCCGTTCCCTTGGTGCTAGATGAACGAACGTCTCTCCACTTGCTCAGTTCTGAGAGATAAGTGTGTGTGAAAGCCGTCCTTCACCTAGCTTGTTGGGAACACAAAGTTTCTTTTCAGTTGCAAACTCCATTCCATACATATATATGGGGAGGTACAAGCTCCAACTCGGTTTTACAGTGAAAACTGCAGGAACTTCAAACCGGCACTAGCAAACAGACTGAGAAAGCAGAGAAATAGTGTCTCCTGCAACCCGTTCCCTTGGTGTTAGATGAACGAACGTCTCTCCACTTGCTCAGTTCTGAGAGATAAGTGTGTGTGAAAGCCGTTCTTCAGCTAGCTTGTTGGGAACACAAAGTTTCTTTTCAGTTGCAAACTCCATTCCATACATATATATGGGGAGGTACAAGCTCCAACTCGGTTTTACAGTGAAAACTGCAGGAACTTCAAACCGGCACTAGGAAATAGACTGAGAAAGCAGAGAAAAAGTGTCTCCTGCAACCCGTTCCCTTGGTGCTAGGTGAACGAACGTCTCTCCACTTGCTCAGTTCTGAGAGATAAGTGTGTGTGAAAGCCGTCCTTCACCTAGCTTGTTGGGAACACAAAGTTTCTTTTCAGTTGCAAACTCCATTCCATACATATATATGGGGAGGTACAAGCTCCAACTCGGTTTTACAGTGAAAACTGCAGGAACTTGAAACCGGCACTAGGAAATAGACTGAGAAAGCAGAGAAAAAGTGTCTCCTGCAACCCGTTCCCTTGGTGCTAGATGAACGAACGTCTCTCCACTTGCTCAGTTCTGAGAGATAAGTGTGTGTGAAAGCCGTCCTTCACCTAGCTTGTTGGGAACACAAAGTTTCTTTTCAGTTGCAAACTCCATTCCATACATATATATGGGGAGGTACAAGCTCCAACTCGGTTTTACAGTGAAAACTGCAGGAACTTCAAACCGGCACTAGCAAACAGACTGAGAAAGCAGAGAAATAGTGTCTCCTGCAACCCGTTCCCTTGGTGTTAGATGAACGAACGTCTCTCCACTTGCTCAGTTCTGAGAGATAAGTGTGTGTGAAAGCCGTTCTTCAGCTAGCTTGTTGGGAACACAAAGTTTCTTTTCAGTTGCAAACTCCATTCCATACATATATATGGGGAGGTACAAGCTCCAACTCGGTTTTACAGTGAAAACTGCAGGAACTTCAAACCGGCACTAGGAAATAGACTGAGAAAGCAGAGAAAAAGTGTCTCCTGCAACCCGTTCCCTTGGTGCTAGGTGAACGAACGTCTCTCCACTTGCTCAGTTCTGAGAGATAAGTGTGTGTGAAAGCCGTCCTTCAGGTAGCTTGTTGGGAACACAAAGTTTCTTTTCAGTTGCAAACTCCATTCCATACATATATATGGGGAGGTACAAGCTCCAACTCGGTTTTACAGTGAAAACTGCAGGAACTTCAAACCGGCACTAGGAAACAGACTGAGAAAGCAGAGAAAAAGTGTCTCCTGCAACCCGTTCCCTTGGTGCTAGATGAACAAACGTCTCTCCACTTGCTCAGTTCTGAGGGATAAGTGTGTGTGAAAGCCGTTTTTCAGGTAGCTTGTTGGGAACACAAAGTTTCTTTTCAGATGCAAACTCCATTCCATACATATATATGGGGAGGTACAAGCTCCAACTCGGCTTTACAGTGAAAACTGCAGGAACTTCAAACCGGCACTAGCAAACAGACTGAGAAAGCAGAGAAATAGTGTCTCCTGCAACCCGTTCCCTTGGTGTTAGATGAACGAACGTCTCTCCACTTGCTCAGTTCTGAGAGATAAGTGTGTGTGAAAGCCGTCCTTCAACTAGCTTGTTGGGAACACCAAGTTTCTTTTCAGTTGCAAAATCCATTCCATACATATATATGGGGAGGTACAAGCTCCAACTCGGTTTTACAGTGAAAACTGCAGGAACTTCAAACCGGCACTAGGAAATAGACTGAGAAAGCAGAGAAAAAGTGTCTCCTGCAACCCGTTCCCTTGGTGCTAGATGAACGAACGTCTCTCCACTTGCTCAGTTCTGAGAGATAAGTGTGTGTGAAAGCCGTCCTTCACCTAGCTTGTTGGGAACACAAAGTTTCTTTTCAGTTGCAAACTCCATTCCATACATATATATGGGGAGGTACAAGCTCCAACTCGGTTTTACAGTGAAAACTGCAGGAACTTCAAACCGGCACTAGGAAACAGACTGAGAAAGCAGAGAAAAAGTGTCTCCTGCAACCCGTTCCCTTGGTGCTAGATGAACGAACGTCTCTCCACTTGCTCAGTTCTGAGAGATAAGTGCGTGTGAAAGCCGTCCTTCAGCTAGCTTGTTGGGAACACAAAGTTTCTTTTCAGTTGCAAACTCCATTCCATACATATATATGGGGAGGTACAAGCTCCAACTCGGTTTTACAGTGAAAACTGCAGGAACTTCAAACCGGCACTAGCAAACAGACTGAGAAAGCAGAGAAAAAGTGTCTCCTGCAACCCGTTCCCTTGGTGCTAGATGAACGAACGTCTCTCCACTTGCTCAGTTCTGAGAGATAAGTGTGTGTGAAAGCCGTCCTTCAGCTAGCATGTTGGGAACACAAAGTTTCTTTTCAGTTGCAAACTCCATTCCATACATATATATGGGAGGTACAAGCTCCAACTCGGTTTTACAGTGAAAACTGCAGGAACTTCAAACCGGCACTAGGAAATACACTGAGAAAGCAGAGAAAAAGTGTCTCCTGCAACCCGTTCCCTTGGTGCTAGATGAACGAACGTCTCTCCACTTGCTCAGTTCTGAGAGATAAGTGTGTGTGAAAGCCGTACTTCAGCTAGCTTGTTGGGAACACAAAGTTTCTTTTCAGTTGCAAACTCCATTCCATACATATTTATGGGGAGGTATAAGCTCCAACTCGGTTTTACAGTGAAAACTGCAGGAACTTGAAACCGGCACTAGGAAATAGACTGAGAAAGCAGAGAAAAAGTGTCTCCTGCAACCCGTTCCCTTGGTGCTAGATGAACGAAAGTCTCTCCACTTGCTCAGTTCTGAGAAATAAGTGTGTGTGAAAGCCGTCCTTCAGCTAGCTTGTTGGGAACACCAAGTTTCTTTTCAGTTGCAAACTCCATTCCATACATATATATGGGGAGGTACAAGCTCCAACTCGGGTTTACAGTGAAAACTGCAGGAACTTCAAACCGGCACTAGCAAACAGAATGAGAAAGCAGAGAAATAGTGTCTCCTGCAACCCGTTCCCTTGGTGCTAGATGAACGAACGTCTCTCCACTTGCTCAGTTCTGAGAGATAAGTGTGTGTGAAAGCCGTCCTTCAGGTAGCTTGTTGGGAACACAAAGTTTCTTTTCAGTTGCAAACTCCATTCCATACATATATATGGGGAGGTACAAGCTCCAACTCGGTTTTACAGTGAAAACTGCAGGAACTTCAAACCGGCACTAGGAAACAGACTGAGAAAGCAGAGAAAAAGTGTCTCCTGCAACCCGTTCCCTTGGTGCTAGATGAACGAACGTCTCTCCACTTGCTCAGTTCTGAGAGATAAGTGTGTGTGAAAGCCGTCCTTCAGCTAGCATGTTGGGAACACAAAGTTTCTTTTCAGTTGCAAACTCCATTCCATACATATATATGGGAGGTACAAGCTCCAACTCGGTTTTACAGTGAAAACTGCAGGAACTTCAAACCGGCACTAGGAAATACACTGAGAAAGCAGAGAAAAAGTGTCTCCTGCAACCCGTTCCCTTGGTGCTAGATGAACGAACGTCTCTCCACTTGCTCAGTTCTGAGAGATAAGTGTGTGTGAAAGCCGTACTTCAGCTAGCTTGTTGGGAACACCAAGTTTCTTTTCAGTTGCAAACTCCATTCCATACATATATATGGGGAGGTACAAACTCCAACTCGGTTTTACAGTGAAAACTGCAGGAACTTCAAACCGGCACTAGGAAACAGACTGAGAAAGCAGAGAAAAAGTGTCTCCTGCAACCCGTTCCCTTGGTGCTAGATGAACGAACGTCTCTCCACTTGCTCAGTTCTGAGAGATAAGTGTGTGTGAAAGCCGTACTTCAGCTAGCTTGTTGGGAACACAAAGTTTCTTTTCAGTTGCAAACTCCATTCCATACATATTTATGGGGAGGTACAAGCTCCAACTCGGTTTTACAGTGAAAACTGCAGGAACTTGAAACCGGCACTAGGAAATAGACTGAGAAAGCAGAGAAAAAGTGTCTCCTGCAACCCGTTCCCTTGGTGCTAGATGAACGAAAGTCTCTCCACTTGCTCAGTTCTGAGAAATAAGTGTGTGTGAAAGCCGTCCTTCAGCTAGCTTGTTGGGAACACCAAGTTTCTTTTCAGTTGCAAACTCCATTCCATACATATATATGGGGAGGTACAAGCTCCAACTCGGGTTTACAGTGAAAACTGCAGGAACTTCAAACCGGCACTAGCAAACAGAATGAGAAAGCAGAGAAATAGTGTCTCCTGCAACCCGTTCCCTTGGTGCTAGATGAACGAACGTCTCTCCACTTGCTCAGTTCTGAGAGAGAAGTGTGTGTGAAAGCCGTCCTTCAGCTAGCTTGTTGGGAACACAAAGTTTCTTTTCAGTTGCAAACTCCATTCCATACATATATATGGGAGGTACAAGCTCCAACTCGGTTTTACAGTGAAAACTGCAGGAACTTCAAACCGGCACTAGGAAACAGACTGAGAAAGCAGAGAAAAAGTGTCTCCTGCAACCCGTTCCCTTGGTGCTAGATGAACGAAAGTCTCTCCAGTTGCTCAGTTATGAGAGATAAGTGTGTGTGAAAGCCGTCCTTCACCTAGCTTGTTGGGAACACAAAGTTTCTTTTCAGTTGCAAACTCCATTCCATACATATATATGGGAGGTACAAGCTCCAACTCGGTTTTACAGTGAAAACTGCAGGAACTTCAAACCGGCACTAGGAAATAGACTGAGAAAGCAGAGAAAAAGTGTCTCCTGCAACCCGTTCCCTTGGTGCTAGATGAACGAACGTCTCTCCACTTGCTCAGTTCTGAGAGATAAGTGTGTGTGAAAGCCGTCCTTCAGCTAGCTTGTTGGGAACACAAAGTTTCTTTTCAGTTGCAAACTCCATTCCATACATATATATGGGAGGTACAAGCTCCAACTCGGTTTTACAGTGAAAACTGCAGGAACTTCAAACCGGCACTAGGAAACAGACTGAGAAAGCAGAGAAAAAGTGTCTCATGCAACCCGTTCCCTTGTTGATAGATGAACGAACGTCTCTCCACTTGCTCAGTTCTGAGAGATAAGTGTGTGTGAAAGCCGTCCTTCAGCTAGCTTGTTGGGAACACAAAGTTTCTTTTCAGTTGCAAACTCCATTCCATACATATATATGGGAGGTACAAGCTCCAACTCGGTTTTACAGTGAAAACTGCAGGAACTTCAAACCGGCACTAGGAAACAGACTGAGAAAGCAGAGAAAAAGTGTCTCCTGCAACCCGTTCCCTTGGTGCTAGATGAACGAACGTCTCTCCACTTGCTCAGTTCTGAGAGATAAGTGTGTGTGAAAGCCGTCCTTCAGCTAGATTGTTGGGAACACAAAGTTTCTTTTCAGTTGCAAACTCCATTCCATACATATATATGGGAGGTACAAGCTCCAACTCGGTTTTACAGTGAAAACTGCAGGAACTTGAAACCGGCACTAGGAAATAGACTGAGAAAGCAGAGAAAAAGTGTCTCCTACAACCCGTTCCCTTGGTGCTAGATGAACGAACGTCTCTCCACTTGCTCAGTTCTGAGAGATAAGTGGGTGTGAAAGCCGTCCTTCAGCTAGCTTGTTGGGAACACCAAGTTTCTTTTCAGTTGCTAACTCCATTCCATACATATATATGGGGAGGTACAAGCTCCAACTCGGTTTTACAGTGAAAACTGCAGGAACTTCAAACCGGCACTAGGAAATACACTGAGAAAGCAGAGAAAAAGTGTCTCCTGCAACCCGTTCCCTTGGTGCTAGATGAACGAACGTCTCTCCACTTGCTCAGTTCTGAGAGATAAGTGTGTGTGAAAGCCGTCCTTCACCTAGCTTGTTGGGAACACAAAGTTTCTTTTCAGTTGCAAACTCCATTCCATACATATATATGGGGAGGTACAAGCTCCAACTCGGTTTTACAGTGAAAACTGCAGGAACTTCAAACCGGCACTAGGAAACAGACTGAGAAAGCAGAGAAAAAGTGTCTCCTGCAAACCGTTCCCTTGGTGCTAGATGAACGAACGTCTCTCCACTTGCTCAGTTCTGAGAGAGAAGTATGTGTGAAAGCCGTCCTTCAGCTAGGTTGTTGGGAACACAAAGTTTCTTTTCAGTTGCAAACTCCATTCCATACATATATATGGGGAGGTACAAGCTCCAACTCGGTTTTACAGTGAAAACTGCAGGAACTTCAAACCGGCACTAGGAAACAGACTGAGAAAGCAGAGAAAAAGTGTCTCCTGCAACCCGTTCCCTTGGTGCTAGATGAACGAAAGTCTCTCCACTTGCTCAGTTCTGAGAGATAAGTGTGTGTGAAAGCCGTCCTTCACCTAGCTTGTAGGGAACACAAAGTTTCTTTTCAGTTGCAAACTCCATTCCATACATATATATGGGAGGTACAAGCTCCAACTCGGTTTTACAGTGAAAACCGCAGGAACTTGAAACCGGCAATAGGAAATAGACTGAGAAAGCAGAGAAAAAGTGTCTCCTGCAACCCGTTCCCTTGGTGCTAGATGAACGAACGTCTCTCCACTTGCTCAGTTCTGAGAGATAAGTGTGTGTGAAAGCCGTCCTTCAGCTAGCTTGTTGGGAACACCAAGTTTCTTTTCAGGTGCAAACTCCATTCCATACATATATATGGGAGGTACAAGCTCCAACTCGGTTTTACAGTGAAAACTGCAGGAACTTCAAACCGGCACTAGGAAACAGACTGAGAAAGCTGAGAAAAAGTGTCTCCTGCAACCCGTTCCCTTGGTGCTAGATGAACGAACATCTCTCCACTTGCTCAGTTCTGAGAGATAAGTGTGTGTGAAAGCCGTCCTTCAGCTAGCTTGTTGGGAACACAAAGTTTCTTTTCAGTTGCAAACTTCATTCCATACATATATATGGGGAGGTACAAGCTCCAACTCGGTTTTACAGTGAAAACTGCAGGAACTTCAAACCGGCCCTAGGAAACAGACTGAGAAAGCTGAGAAAAGTGTCTCCTGCAACCCGTTCCCTTGGTGCTAGATGAACGAACGTCTCTCCACCTGCTCAGTTCTGAGAGATAAGTGTGTGTGAAAGCCATCCTTCAGCTAGCTTGTTGGGAACACAAAGTTTCTTTTCAGTTGCAAACTCCATTCCATACATATATATGGGGAGGTACAAGCTCCAACTCGGTTTTACAGTGAAAACTGCAGGAACTTCAAACCGGCACTAGCAAACAGACTGAGAAAGCAGAGAAAAAGTGTCTCCTGCAACCCGTTCCCTTGGTGCTAGATGAACGAACGTCTCTCCACTTGCTCAGTTCTGAGAGATAAGTGTGTGTGAAAGCCGTTCTTCAGCTAGCTTGTTGGGAACACAAAGTTTCTTTTCAGTTGCAAACTCCATTCCATACATATATATGGGGAGGTACAAGCTCCAACTCGGTTTTACAGTGAAAACTGCAGGAACTTCAAACCGGCACTAGGAAATAGACTGAGAAAGCAGAGAAAAAGTGTCTCCTGCAACCCGTTCCCTTGGTGCTAGGTGAACGAACGTCTCTCCACTTGCTCAGTTCTGAGAGATAAGTGTGTGTGAAAGCCGTCCTTCACCTAGCTTGTTGGGAACACAAAGTTTCTTTTCAGTTGCAAACTCCATTCCATACATATATATGGGGAGGTACAAGCTCCAACTCGGTTTTACAGTGAAAACTGCAGGAACTTCAAAACGGCACTAGGAAACAGACTGAGAAAGCTGAGAAAAAGTGTCTCCTGCAACCCGTTCCCTTGGTGATAGATGAACGAACGTCTCTCGACTTGCTCAGTTCTGAGAGATAAGTGTGTGTGAAAGCCGTCCTTCAGCTAGCTTGTTGGGAACACAAAGTTTCTTTTCAGTTGCAAACTCCATTCCATACATATATATGGGGAGGTACAAGCTCCAACTCGGTTTTACAGTGAAAACTGCAGGAACTTCAAACCGGCACTAGGAAACAGACTGAGAAAGCAGAGAAAAAGTGTCTCCTGCAACACGTTCCCTTGGTGCTAGATGAACGAACGTCTCTCCACTTGCTCAGTTCTGAGAGATAAGTGTGTGTGAAAGCCGTCCTTCACCTAGCTTGTTGGGAACACAAAGTTTCTTTTCAGTTGCAAACTCCATTCCATACATATATATGGGGAGGTAAAAGCTCCAACTCGGTTTTACAGTGAAAACTGCAGGAACTTCAAACCGGCACTAGCAAACAGACTGAGAAAGCAGAGAAAAAGTGTCTCCTGCAACCCGTTCCCTTGGTGCTAGATGAACGAACGTCTCTCCACTTGCTCAGTTCTGAGAGATAAGTGTGTGTGAAAGCCGTTCTTCAGCTAGCTTGTTGGGAACACAAAGTTTCTTTTCAGTTGCAAACTCCATTCCATACATATATATGGGGAGGTACAAGCTCCAACTCGGTTTTACAGTGAAAACTGCAGGAACTTCAAACCGGCACTAGGAAATAGACTGAGAAAGCAGAGAAAAAGTGTCTCCTGCAACCCGTTCCCTTGGTGCTAGGTGAACGAACGTCTCTCCACTTGCTCAGTTCTGAGAGATAAGTGTGTGTGAAAGCCGTCCTTCACCTAGCTTGTTGGGAACACAAAGTTTCTTTTCAGTTGCAAACTCCATTCCATACATATATATGGGGAGGTACAAGCTCCAACTCGGTTTTACAGTGAAAACTGCAGGAACTTCAAAACGGCACTAGGAAACAGACTGAGAAAGCTGAGAAAAAGTGTCTCCTGCAACCCGTTCCCTTGGTGATAGATGAACGAACGTCTCTCGACTTGCTCAGTTCTGAGAGATAAGTGTGTGTGAAAGCCGTCCTTCAGCTAGCTTGTTGGGAACACAAAGTTTCTTTTCAGTTGCAAACTCCATTCCATACATATATATGGGGAGGTACAAGCTCCAACTCGGTTTTACAGTGAAAACTGCAGGAACTTCAAACCGGCACTAGGAAACAGACTGAGAAAGCAGAGAAAAAGTGTCTCCTGCAACCCGTTCCCTTGGTGCTAGATGAACGAACGTCTCTCCACTTGCTCAGTTCTGAGAGATAAGTGTGTGTGAAAGCCGTCCTTCACCTAGCTTGTTGGGAACACAAAGTTTCTTTTCAGTTGCAAACTCCATTCCATACATATATATGGGGAGGTACAAGCTCCAACTCGGTTTTACAGTGAAAACTGCAGGAACTTCAAACCGGCACTAGGAAACAGACTGAGAAAGCTGAGAAAAAATGTCTCCTGCAACCCGTTCCCTTGGTGATAGATGAACGAACGTCTCTCGACTTGCTCAGTTCTGAGAGATAAGTGTGTGTGAAAGCCGTCCTTCAGCTAGCTTGTTGGGAACACAAAGTTTCTTTTCAGTTGCAAACTCCATTCCATACATATATATGGGGAGGTACAAGCTCCAACTCGGTTTTACAGTGAAAACTGCAGGAACTTCAAACCGGCACTAGGAAACAGACTGAGAAAGCAGAGAAAAAGTGTCTCCTGCAACCCGTTCCCTTGGTGCTAGATGAACGAACGTCTCTCCACTTGCTCAGTTCTGAGAGAGAAGTGTGTGTGAAAGCCGCCCTTCAGCTAGCTTGTTGGGAACACAAAGTTTCTTTTCAGTTGCAAACTCCATTCCATACATATATATGGGAGGTACAAGCTCCAACTCGGTTTTACAGTGAAAACTGCAGGAACTTCAAACCGGCACTAGGAAACAGACTGAGAAAGCAGAGAAAAAGTGTCTCATGCAACCCGTTCCCTTGTTGATAGATGAACGAACGTCTCTCCACTTGCTCAGTTCTGAGAAATAAGTGTGTGTGAAAGCCGTCCTTCAGCTAGCTTGTTGGGAACACAAAGTTTCTTTTCAGTTGCAAACTCCATTCCATACATATATATGGGAGGTACAAGCTCCAACTCGGTTTTACAGTGAAAACTGCAGGAACTTCAAACCGGCACTAGGAAACAGACTGAGAAAGCAGAGAAAAAGTGTCTCCTGCAACCCGTTCCCTTGGTGCTAGATGAACGAACGTCTCTCCACTTGCTCAGTTCTGAGAGATAAGTGTGTGTGAAAGCCGTCCTTCACCTAGCTTGTTGGGAACACCAAGTTTCTTTTCAGTTGCAAACTCCATTCCATACATATATATGGGAGGTGCAAGCTCCAACTCGATTTTACAGTGAAAACTGCAGGAACTTCAAACCGGCACTAGGAAACAGACTGAGAAAGCAGAGAAAAAGTGTCTCCTGCAACCCGTTCCCTTGGTGCTAGATGAACGAACGTCTCTCCACTTGCTCAGTTCTGGGAGATAAGTGTGTGTGAAAGCCGTCCTTCAGCTAGCTTGTTGGGAACACAAAGTTTCTTTTCAGTTGCAAACTCCATTCCATACATATATATGGGGAGGTACAAGCTCCAACTCGGTTTTACAGTGAAAACTGCAGGAACTTGAAACCGGCACTAGGAAATAGACTGAGAAAGCAGAGAAAAAGTGTCTCCTGCAACCCGTTCCCTTGGTGCTAGATGAACGAAAGTCTCTCCACTTGCTCAGTTCTGAGAGATAAGTGTGTGTGAAAGCCGTCCTTCAGCTAGCTTGTTGGGAACACCAAGTTTCTTTTCAGTTGCAAACACCATTCCATACATATATATGGGGAGGTACAAGCTCCAACTCGGTTTCACAGTGAAAACTGCAGGAACTTCAAACCGGCACTAGGAAACAGACTGAGAAAGCAGAGAAAAAATGTCTCCTGCAACCCGTTCCCTTGGTGCTAGATGAACGAACGTCTCTCCACTTGCTCAGTTCTGAGAGAGAAGTGTGTGTGAAAGCCGCCCTTCAGCTAGCTTGTTGGGAACACAAAGTTTCTTTTCAGTTGCAAACTCCATTCCATACATATATATGGGAGGTACAAGCTCCAACTCGGTTTTACAGTGAAAACTGCAGGAACTTCAAACCGGCACTAGGAAACAGACTGAGAAAGCAGAGAAAAAGTGTCTCATGCAACCCGTTCCCTTGTTGATAGATGAACGAACGTCTCTCCACTTGCTCAGTTCTGAGAGATAAGTGTGTGTGAAAGCCGTCCTTCAGCTAGCTTGTTGGGAACACAAAGTTTCTTTTCAGTTGCAAACTCCATTCCATACATATATATGGGAGGTACAAGCTCCAACTCGGTTTTACAGTGAAAACTGCAGGAACTTCAAACCGGCACTAGGAAACAGACTGAGAAAGCAGAGAAAAAGTGTCTCCTGCAACCCGTTCCCTTGGTGCTAGATGAACGAACGTCTCTCCACTTGCTCAGTTCTGAGAGATAAGTGTGTGTGAAAGCCGTCCTTCACCTAGCTTGTTGGGAACACCAAGTTTCTTTTCAGTTGCAAACTCCATTCCATACATATATATGGGAGGTGCAAGCTCCAACTCGATTTTACAGTGAAAACTGCAGGAACTTCAAACCGGCACTAGGAAACAGACTGAGAAAGCAGAGAAAAAGTGTCTCCTGCAACCCGTTCCCTTGGTGCTAGATGAACGAACGTCTCTCCACTTGCTCAGTTCTGGGAGATAAGTGTGTGTGAAAGCCGTCCTTCAGCTAGCTTGTTGGGAACACAAAGTTTCTTTTCAGTTGCAAACTCCATTCCATACATATATATGGGGAGGTACAAGCTCCAACTCGGTTTTACAGTGAAAACTGCAGGAACTTGAAACCGGCACTAGGAAATAGACTGAGAAAGCAGAGAAAAAGTGTCTCCTGCAACCCGTTCCCTTGGTGCTAGATGAACGAAAGTCTCTCCACTTGCTCAGTTCTGAGAGATAAGTGTGTGTGAAAGCCGTCCTTCAGCTAGCTTGTTGGGAACACCAAGTTTCTTTTCAGTTGCAAACACCATTCCATACATATATATGGGGAGGTACAAGCTCCAACTCGGTTTTACAGTGAAAACTGCAGGAACTTCAAACCGGCACTAGGAAACAGACTGAGAAAGCAGAGAAAAAGTGTCTCCTGCAACCCGTTCCCTTGGTGCTAGATGAACGAACGTCTCTCCACTTGCTCAGTTCTGAGAGATAAGTGTGTGTGAAAGCCGTCCTTCAGCTAGCTTGTTGGGAACACAAAGTTTCTATTCAGTTGCAAACTCCAATCCATACCTATATATGGGGAGGTACAAGCTCCAACTCGGTTTTACAGTGAAAACTGCAGGAACTTCAAACCGGCACTAGTAAATAGAATGAGAAAGCTGAGAAAAAGTGTCTCCTGCAACTCGTTCCCTTGGTGCTAGATGAACGAACGTCTATCCACTTGCTCAGTTCTGAGAGATAAGTGTGTGTGAAAGCCGTCCTTCAGCTAGCTTGTTGGGAACACAAAGTTTCTTTTCAGTTGCAAACTCCATTCCATACATATATATGGGAGGTACAAGCTCCAACTCGGTTTTACAGTGAAAACTGCAGGAACTTCAAACCGGCACTAGGAAACAGACTGAGAAAGCAGAGAAAAAGTGTCTCCTGCAACCCGTTCCCTTGGTGCTAGATGAACGAACGTCTCTCCACTTGCTCAGTTCTGAGAGATAAGTTTGTGTGAAAGCCGCCCTTCAGCTAGCTTGTTGGGAACACAAAGTTTCTTTTCAGTTGCAAACTCCATTCCATACATATATATGGGAGGTACAAGCTCCAACTCGGTTTTACAGTGAAAACTGCAGGAACTTCAAACCGGCACTAGGAAATAGACTGAGAAAGCAGAGAAAAAGTGACTCCTGCAATCCGTTCCCTTGGTGCTAGATGAACGAACGTCTCTCCACTTGCTCAGTTCTGAGAGATAAGTGTGTGTGAAAGCCGTCCTTCAGCTAGCTTGTTGGGAACACCAAGTTCTTTTCAGTTGCAAACTCCATTCCATACATATATATGGGGAGGTACAAGCTCCAACTCGGTTTTACAGTGAAAACTGCAGGAACTTCAAACCGGCACTAGGAAACAGACTGAGAAAGCAGAGAAAAAGTGTCTCCTGCAACCCGTTCCCTTGGTGCTAGATGAACGAACGTCTCTCCACTTGCTCAGTTCTGAGGGATAAGTGTGTGTGAAAGCCGTTTTTCAGGTAGCTTGTTGGGAACACAAAGTTTCTTTTCAGTTGCAAACTCCATTCCATACATATATATGGGGAGGTACAAGCTCCAACTCGGCTTTACAGTGAAAACTGCAGGAACTTCAAACCGGCACTAGCAAACAGACTGAGAAAGCAGAGAAATAGTGTCTCCTGCAACCCGTTCCCTTGGTGTTAGATGAACGAACGTCTCTCCACTTGCTCAGTTCTGAGAGATAAGTGTGTGTGAAAGCCGTCCTTCAACTAGCTTGTTGGGAACACCAAGTTTCTTTTCAGTTGCAAACTCCATTCCATACATATATATGGGGAGGTACAAGCTCCAACTCGGTTTTACAGTGAAAACTGCAGGAACTTCAAACCGGCACTAGGAAATAGACTGAGAAAGCAGAGAAAAAGTGTCTCCTGCAACCCGTTCCCTTGGTGCTAGATGAACGAACGTCTCTCCACTTGCTCAGTTCTGAGAGATAAGTGTGTGTGAAAGCCGTCCTTCACCTAGCTTGTTGGGAACACAAAGTTTCTTTTCAGTTCCAAACTCCATTCCATATATATATATGGGGAGGTACAAGCTCCAACTCGGTTTTACAGTGAAAACTGCAGGAACTTCAAACCGGCACTAGGAAACAGACTGAGAAAGCAGAGAAAAAGTGTCTCCTGCAACCCGTTCCCTTGGTGCTAGATGAACGAACGTCTCTCCACTTGCTCAGTTCTGAGAGATAAGTGCGTGTGAAAGCCGTCCTTCAGCTAGCTTGTTGGGAACACAAAGTTTCTTTTCAGTTGCAAACTCCATTCCATACATATATATGGGGAGGTACAAGCTCCAACTCGGTTTTACAGTGAAAACTGCAGGAACTTCAAACCGGCACTAGCAAACAGACTGAGAAAGCAGAGAAAAAGTGTCTCCTGCAACCCGTTCCCTTGGTGCTAGATGAACGAACGTCTCTCCACTTGCTCAGTTCTGAGAGATAAGTGTGTGTGAAAGCCGTCCTTCAGCTAGCATGTTGGGAACACAAAGTTTCTTTTCAGTTGCAAACTCCATTCCATACATATATATGGGAGGTACAAGCTCCAACTCGGTTTTACAGTGAAAACTGCAGGAACTTCAAACCGGCACTAGGAAATACACTGAGAAAGCAGAGAAAAAGTGTCTCCTGCAACCCGTTCCCTTGGTGCTAGATGAACGAACGTCTCTCCACTTGCTCAGTTCTGAGAGATAAGTGTGTGTGAAAGCCGTACTTCAGCTAGCTTGTTGGGAACACAAAGTTTCTTTTCAGTTGCAAACTCCATTCCATACATATATATGGGAGGTACAAGCTCCAACTCGGTTTTACAGTGAAAACTGCAGGAACTTGAAACCGGCACTAGGAAATAGACTGAGAAAGCAGAGAAAAAGTGTCTCCTGCAACCCGTTCCCTTGGTGCTAGATGAACGAAAGTCTCTCCACTTGCTCAGTTCTGAGAAATAAGTGTGTGTGAAAGCCGTCCTTCAGCTAGCTTGTTGGGAACACCAAGTTTCTTTTCAGTTGCAAACTCCAATCCATACATATATATGGGGAGGTACAAGCTCCAACTCGGGTTTACAGTGAAAACTGCAGGAACTTCAAACCGGCACTAGCAAACAGAATGAGAAAGCAGAGAAATAGTGTCTCCTGCAACCCGTTCCCTTGGTGCTAGATGAACGAACGTCTCTCCACTTGCTCAGTTCTGAGAGATAAGTGTGTGTGAAAGCCGTCCTTCAGGTAGCTTGTTGGGAACACAAAGTTTCTTTTCAGTTGCAAACTCCATTCCATACATATATATGGGGAGGTACAAGCTCCAACTCGGTTTTACAGTGAAAACTGCAGGAACTTCAAACCGGCACTAGGAAACAGACTGAGAAAGCAGAGAAAAAGTGTCTCCTGCAACCCGTTCCCTTGGTGCTAGATGAACGAACGTCTCTCCACTTGCTCAGTTCTGAGAGATAAGTGTGTGTGAAAGCCGTCCTTCAGCTAGCATGTTGGGAACACAAAGTTTCTTTTCAGTTGCAAACTCCATTCCATACATATATATGGGAGGTACAAGCTCCAACTCGGTTTTACAGTGAAAACTGCAGGAACTTCAAACCGGCACTAGGAAATACACTGAGAAAGCAGAGAAAAAGTGTCTCCTGCAACCCGTTCCCTTGGTGCTAGATGAACGAACGTCTCTCCACTTGCTCAGTTCTGAGAGATAAGTGTGTGTGAAAGCCGTACTTCAGCTAGCTTGTTGGGAACACCAAGTTTATTTTCAGTTGCAAACTCCATTCCATACATATATATGGGGAGGTACAAACTCCAACTCGGTTTTACAGTGAAAACTGCAGGAACTTCAAACCGGCACTAGGAAACAGACTGAGAAAGCAGAGAAAAAGTGTCTCCTGCAACCCGTTCCCTTGGTGCTAGATGAACGAACGTCTCTCCACTTGCTCAGTTCTGAGAGATAAGTGTGTGTGAAAGCCGTCCTTCAGCTAGCTTGTTGGGAACACCAAGTTTCTTTTCAGTTGCAAACTCCATTCCATACATATATATGGGGAGGTACAAGCTGCTACTCGGTTTTACAGTGAAAACTGCAGGAACTTCAAACCGGCACTAGGAAACAGACTGAGAAAGCTGAGAAAAAGTGTCTCATGCAACCCGTTCACTTGCTGATAGATGAACTAACGTCTCTCCACTTGCTCAGTTCTGAGAGATAAGTGTGTTTGAAAGCCGTCCTTCAGCTAGCTTGTTGGGAACACAAAGTTTTTTTTCAGTTGCAAACTCCATTCCATACATATATATGGGAGGTACAAGCTCCAACTCGGTTTTACAGTGAAAACTGCAGGAACTTCAAACCGGCACTAGGAAACAGACTGAGAAAGCAAAGAAAAAGTGTCTCCTGCAACCCGTTCCCTTGGTGCTAGATGAACGAACGTCTCTCCACTTGCTCAGTTCTGAGAGATAAGTGTGTGTGAAAGCCGTCCTTCAGCTAGCTTGTTGGGAACACAAAGTTTCTTTTCAGTTGCAAACTCCAATCCATACATATATATGGGGAGGGACAAGCTCCAACACGGTTTTACAGTGAAAACTGCAGGAACTTCAAACCGGCACTAGGAAATAGACTGAGAAAGCTGAGAAAAAGTGTCTCCTGCAACTCGTTCCCTTGGTGCTAGATGAACGAACGTCTCTCCACTTGCTCAGTTCTGAGAGATAAGTGTGTGTGAAAGCCGTCCTTCAGCTAGCTTGTTGGGAACACAAAGTTTCTTTTCAGTTGCAAACTCCATTCCATACATATATATGGGAGGTACAAGCTCCAACTCGGTTTTACAGTGAAAACTGCAGGAACTTCAAACCGGCACTAGGAAACAGACTGAGAAAGCAGAGAAAAAGTGTCTCCTGCAACCCGTTCCCTTGGTGCTAGATGAACGAACGTCTCTCCACTTGCTCAGTTCTGAGAGATAAGTTTGTGTGAAAGCCGTCCTTCAGCTAGCTTGTTGGGAACACAAAGTTTCTTTTCAGTTGCAAACTCCATTCCATACATATATATGGGAGGTACAAGCTCCAACTCGGTTTTACAGTGAAAACTGCAGGAACTTCAAACCGGCACTAGGAAATAGACTGAGAAAGCAGAGAAAAAGTGTCTCCTGCAATCCGTTCCCTTGGTGCTAGATGAACGAACGTCTCTCCACTTGCTCAGTTCTGAGAGATAAGTGTGTGTGAAAGCCGTCCTTCAACTAGCTTGTTGGGAACACCAAGTTCTTTTCAGTTGCAAACTCCATTCCATACATATATATGGGGAGGTACAAGCTCCAACTCGGTTTTACAGTGAAAACTGCAGGAACTTCAAACCGGCACTAGGAAATAGACTGAGAAAGCAGAGAAAAAGTGTCTCCTGCAACCCGTTCTCTTGGTGCTAGATGAACGAACGTCTCTCCACTTGCTCAGTTCTGAGAGATAAGTGTGTGTGAAAGCCGTCCTTCAGCTAGCTTGTTGGGAACACAAAGTTTCTTTTCAGTTGCAAACTCCATTCCATACATATATATGGGGAGGTACAAGCTCCAACTCGGTTTTACAGTGAAAACTGCAGGAACTTCAAACCGGCACTAGGAAATACACTGAGAAAGCAGAGAAAAAGTGTCTCCTGCAACCCGTTCCCTTGGTGCTAGATGAACGAACGTCTCTCCACTTGCTCAGTTCTGAGAGATAAGTGTGTGTGAAAGCCGTACTTCAGCTAGCTTGTTGGGAACACCAAGTTTCTTTTCAGTTGCAAACTCCATTCCATACATATATATGGGGAGGTACAAGCTCCAACTCGGTTTTACAGTGAAAACTGCAGGAACTTCAAACCGGCACTAGCAAACAGACTGAGAAAGCAGAGAAAAAGTGTCTCCTGCAACCCGTTCCCTTGGTGCTAGATGAACGAACGTCTCTCCACTTGCTCAGTTCTGAGAGATAAGTGTGTGTGAAAGCCGTCCTTCAGCTAGCATGTTGGGAACACAAAGTTTCTTTTCAGTTGCAAACTCCATTCCATACATATATATGGGAGGTACAAGCTCCAACTCGGTTTTACAGTGAAAACTGCAGGAACTTCAAACCGGCACTAGGAAATACACTGAGAAAGCAGAGAAAAAGTGTCTCCTGCAACCCGTTCCCTTGGTGCTAGATGAACGAACGTCTCTCCACTTGCTCAGTTCTGAGAGATAAGTGTGTGTGAAAGCCGTACTTCAGCTAGCTTGTTGGGAACACAAAGTTTCTTTTCAGTTGCAAACTCCATTCCATACATATATATGGGAGGTACAAGCTCCAACTCGGTTTTACAGTGAAAACTGCAGGAACTTGAAACCGGCACTAGGAAATAGACTGAGAAAGCAGAGAAAAAGTGTCTCCTGCAACCCGTTCCCTTGGTGCTAGATGAACGAAAGTCTCTCCACTTGCTCAGTTCTGAGAAATAAGTGTGTGTGAAAGCCGTCCTTCAGCTAGCTTGTTGGGAACACCAAGTTTCTTTTCAGTTGCAAACTCCAATCCATACATATATATGGGGAGGTACAAGCTCCAACTCGGGTTTACAGTGAAAACTGCAGGAACTTCAAACCGGCACTAGCAAACAGAATGAGAAAGCAGAGAAATAGTGTCTCCTGCAACCCGTTCCCTTGGTGCTAGATGAACGAACGTCTCTCCACTTGCTCAGTTCTGAGAGATAAGTGTGTGTGAAAGCCGTCCTTCAGGTAGCTTGTTGGGAACACAAAGTTTCTTTTCAGTTGCAAACTCCATTCCATACATATATATGGGGAGGTACAAGCTCCAACTCGGTTTTACAGTGAAAACTGCAGGAACTTCAAACCGGCACTAGGAAACAGACTGAGAAAGCAGAGAAAAAGTGTCTCCTGCAACCCGTTCCCTTGGTGCTAGATGAACGAACGTCTCTCCACTTGCTCAGTTCTGAGAGATAAGTGTGTGTGAAAGCCGTCCTTCAGCTAGCATGTTGGGAACACAAAGTTTCTTTTCAGTTGCAAACTCCATTCCATACATATATATGGGAGGTACAAGCTCCAACTCGGTTTTACAGTGAAAACTGCAGGAACTTCAAACCGGCACTAGGAAATACACTGAGAAAGCAGAGAAAAAGTGTCTCCTGCAACCCGTTCCCTTGGTGCTAGATGAACGAACGTCTCTCCACTTGCTCAGTTCTGAGAGATAAGTGTGTGTGAAAGCCGTACTTCAGCTAGCTTGTTGGGAACACCAAGTTTATTTTCAGTTGCAAACTCCATTCCATACATATATATGGGGAGGTACAAACTCCAACTCGGTTTTACAGTGAAAACTGCAGGAACTTCAAACCGGCACTAGGAAACAGACTGAGAAAGCAGAGAAAAAGTGTCTCCTGCAACCCGTTCCCTTGGTGCTAGATGAACGAACGTCTCTCCACTTGCTCAGTTCTGAGAGATAAGTGTGTGTGAAAGCCGTCCTTCAGCTAGCTTGTTGGGAACACCAAGTTTCTTTTCAGTTGCAAACTCCATTCCATACATATATATGGGGAGGTACAAGCTGCTACTCGGTTTTACAGTGAAAACTGCAGGAACTTCAAACCGGCACTAGGAAACAGACTGAGAAAGCTGAGAAAAAGTGTCTCCTGCAACCCGTTCACTTGCTGATAGATGAACTAACGTCTCTCCACTTGCTCAGTTCTGAGAGATAAGTGTGTTTGAAAGCCGTCCTTCAGCTAGCTTGTTGGGAACACAAAGTTTTTTTTCAGTTGCAAACTCCATTCCATACATATATATGGGAGGTACAAGCTCCAACTCGGTTTTACAGTGAAAACTGCAGGAACTTCAAACCGGCACTAGGAAACAGACTGAGAAAGCAAAGAAAAAGTGTCTCCTGCAACCCGTTCCCTTGGTGCTAGATGAACGAACGTCTCTCCACTTGCTCAGTTCTGAGAGATAAGTGTGTGTGAAAGCCGTCCTTCAGCTAGCTTGTTGGGAACACAAAGTTTCTTTTCAGTTGCAAACTCCAATCCATACATATATATGGGGAGGGACAAGCTCCAACACGGTTTTACAGTGAAAACTGCAGGAACTTCAAACCGGCACTAGGAAATAGACTGAGAAAGCTGAGAAAAAGTGTCTCCTGCAACTCGTTCCCTTGGTGCTAGATGAACGAACGTCTCTCCACTTGCTCAGTTCTGAGAGATAAGTGTGTGTGAAAGCCGTCCTTCAGCTAGCTTGTTGGGAACACAAAGTTTCTTTTCAGTTGCAAACTCCATTCCATACATATATATGGGAGGTACAAGCTCCAACTCGGTTTTACAGTGAAAACTGCAGGAACTTCAAACCGGCACTAGGAAACAGACTGAGAAAGCAGAGAAAAAGTGTCTCCTGCAACCCGTTCCCTTGGTGCTAGATGAACGAACGTCTCTCCACTTGCTCAGTTCTGAGAGATAAGTTTGTGTGAAAGCCGTCCTTCAGCTAGCTTGTTGGGAACACAAAGTTTCTTTTCAGTTGCAAACTCCATTCCATACATATATATGGGAGGTACAAGCTCCAACTCGGTTTTACAGTGAAAACTGCAGGAACTTCAAACCGGCACTAGGAAATAGACTGAGAAAGCAGAGAAAAAGTGTCTCCTGCAATCCGTTCCCTTGGTGCTAGATGAACGAACGTCTCTCCACTTGCTCAGTTCTGAGAGATAAGTGTGTGTGAAAGCCGTCCTTCAACTAGCTTGTTGGGAACACCAAGTTCTTTTCAGTTGCAAACTCCATTCCATACATATATATGGGGAGGTACAAGCTCCAACTCGGTTTTACAGTGAAAACTGCAGGAACTTCAAACCGGCACTAGGAAATAGACTGAGAAAGCAGAGAAAAAGTGTCTCCTGCAACCCGTTCTCTTGGTGCTAGATGAACGAACGTCTCTCCACTTGCTCAGTTCTGAGAGATAAGTGTGTGTGAAAGCCGTCCTTCAGCTAGCTTGTTGGGAACACAAAGTTTCTTTTCAGTTGCAAACTCCATTCCATACATATATATGGGGAGGTACAAGCTCCAACTCGGTTTTACAGTGAAAACTGCAGGAACTTCAAACCGGCACTAGGAAATACACTGAGAAAGCAGAGAAAAAGTGTCTCCTGCAACCCGTTCCCTTGGTGCTAGATGAACGAACGTCTCTCCACTTGCTCAGTTCTGAGAGATAAGTGTGTGTGAAAGCCGTACTTCAGCTAGCTTGTTGGGAACACCAAGTTTCTTTTCAGTTGCAAACTCCATTCCATACATATATATGGGGAGGTACAAACTCCAACTCGGTTTTACAGTGAAAACTGCAGGAACTTCAAACCGGCACTAGGAAACAGACTGAGAAAGCAGAGAAAAAGTGTCTCCTGCAACCCGTTCCCTTGGTGCTAGATGAACGAACGTCTCTCCACTTGCTCAGTTCTGAGAGATAAGTGTGTGTGAAAGCCGTCCTTCAGCTAGCTTGTTGGGAACACCAAGTTTCTTTTCAGTTGCAAACTCCATTCCATACATATATATGGGGAGGTACAAGCTCCAACTCGGTTTTACAGTGAAAACTGCAGGAACTTCAAACCGGCACTAGGAAACAGACTGAGAAAGCTGAGAAAAAGTGTCTCATGCAACCCGTTCACTTGCTGATAGATGAACTAACGTCTCTCCACTTGCTCAGTTCTGAGAGATAAGTGTGTTTGAAAGCCGTCCTTCAGCTAGCTTGTTGGGAACACAAAGTTTTTTTTCAGTTGCAAACTCCATTCCATACATATATATGGGAGGTACAAGCTCCAACTCGGTTTTACAGTGAAAACTGCAGGAACTTCAAACCGGCACTAGGAAACAGACTGAGAAAGCAAAGAAAAAGTGTCTCCTGCAACCCGTTCCCTTGGTGCTAGATGAACGAACGTCTCTCCACTTGCTCAGTTCTGAGAGATAAGTGTGTGTGAAAGCCGTCCTTCAGCTAGCTTGTTGGGAACACAAAGTTTCTTTTCAGTTGCAAACTCCAATCCATACATATATATGGGGAGGGACAAGCTCCAACTCGGTTTTACAGTGAAAACTGCAGGAACTTCAAACCGGCACTAGGAAATAGACTGAGAAAGCAGAGAAAAAGTGTCTCCTGCAACCCGTTCCCTTGGTGCTAGATGAACGAACGTCTCTCCACTTGCTCAGTTCTGAGAGATAAGTGTGTGTGAAAGCCGTCCTTCAGCTAGCTTGTTGGGAACACAAAGTTTCTTTTCAGTTGCAAACTCCATTCCATACATATATATGGGGAGGTACAAGCTCCAACTCGGTTTTACAGTGAAAACTGCAGGAACTTCAAACCGGCACTAGCAAACAGACTGAGAAAGCAGAGAAAAAGTGTCTCCTGCAACCCGTTCCCTTGGTGCTAGATGAACGAACGTCTCTCCACTTGCTCAGTTCTGAGAGATATGTGTGTGTGAAAGCCGTCCTTCAGCTAGCATGTTGGGAACACAAAGTTTCTTTTCAGTTGCAAACTCCATTCCATACATATATATGGGAGGTACAAGCTCCAACTCGGTTTTACAGTGAAAACTGCAGGAACATCAAACCGGCACTAGGAAATACACTGAGAAAGCAGAGAAAAAGTGTCTCCTGCAACCCGTTCCCTTGGTGCTAGATGAACGAACGTCTCTCCACTTGCTCAGTTCTGAGAGATAAGTGTGTGTGAAAGCCGTCCTTCAGCTAGCTTGTTGGGAACACAAAGTTTCTTTTCAGTTGCAAACTCCATTCCATACATATATATGGGGAGGTACAAGCTCCAACTCGGTTTTACAGTGAAAACTGCAGGAACTTCAAACCGGCACTAGGAAATACACTGAGAAAGCAGAGAAAAAGTGTCTCCTGCAACCCGTTCCCTTGGTGCTAGATGAACGAACGTCTCTCCACTTGCTCAGTTCTGAGAGATAAGTGTGTGTGAAAGCCGTACTTCAGCTAGCTTGTTGGGAACACCAAGTTTATTTTCAGTTGCAAACTCCATTCCATACATATATATGGGGAGGTACAAACTCCAACTCGGTTTTACAGTGAAAACTGCAGGAACTTCAAACCGGCACTAGGAAACAGACTGAGAAAGCAGAGAAAAAGTGTCTCCTGCAACCCGTTCCCTTGGTGCTAGATGAACGAACGTCTCTCCACTTGCTCAGTTCTGAGAGATAAGTGTGTGTGAAAGCCGTCCTTCAGCTAGCTTGTTGGGAACACCAAGTTTCTTTTCAGTTGCAAACTCCATTCCATACATATATATGGGGAGGTACAAGCTGCTACTCGGTTTTACAGTGAAAACTGCAGGAACTTCAAACCGGCACTAGGAAACAGACTGAGAAAGCTGAGAAAAAGTGTCTCATGCAACCCGTTCACTTGCTGATAGATGAACTAACGTCTCTCCACTTGCTCAGTTCTGAGAGATAAGTGTGTTTGAAAGCCGTCCTTCAGCTAGCTTGTTGGGAACACAAAGTTTTTTTTCAGTTGCAAACTCCATTCCATACATATATATGGGAGGTACAAGCTCCAACTCGGTTTTACAGTGAAAACTGCAGGAACTTCAAACCGGCACTAGGAAACAGACTGAGAAAGCAAAGAAAAAGTGTCTCCTGCAACCCGTTCCCTTGGTGCTAGATGAACGAACGTCTCTCCACTTGCTCAGTTCTGAGAGATAAGTGTGTGTGAAAGCCGTCCTTCAGCTAGCTTGTTGGGAACACAAAGTTTCTTTTCAGTTGCAAACTCCAATCCATACATATATATGGGGAGGGACAAGCTCCAACACGGTTTTACAGTGAAAACTGCAGGAACTTCAAACTGGCACTAGGAAACAGACTGAGAAAGCTGAGAAAAAGTGTCTCCTGCAACTCGTTCCCTTGGTGCTAGATGAACGAACGTCTCTCCACTTGCTCAGTTCTGAGAGATAAGTGTGTGTGAAAGCCGTCCTTCAGCTAGCTTGTTGGGAACACAAAGTTTCTTTTCAGTTGCAAACTCCATTCCATACATATATATGGGAGGTACAAGCTCCAACTCGGTTTTACAGTGAAAACTGCAGGAACTTCAAACCGGCACTAGGAAACAGACTGAGAAAGCAGAGAAAAAGTGTCTCCTGCAACCCGTTCCCTTGGTGCTAGATGAACGAACGTCTCTCCACTTGCTCAGTTCTGAGAGATAAGTTTGTGTGAAAGCCGTCCTTCAGCTAGCTTGTTGGGAACACAAAGTTTCTTTTCAGTTGCAAACTCCATTCCATACATATATATGGGAGGTACAAGCTCCAACTCGGTTTTACAGTGAAAACTGCAGGAACTTCAAACCGGCACTAGGAAATAGACTGAGAAAGCAGAGAAAAAGTGTCTCCTGCAATCCGTTCCCTTGGTGCTAGATGAACGAACGTCTCTCCACTTGCTCAGTTCTGAGAGATAAGTGTGTGTGAAAGCCGTCCTTCAACTAGCTTGTTGGGAACACCAAGTTCTTTTCAGTTGCAAACTCCATTCCATACATATATATGGGGAGGTACAAGCTCCAACTCGGTTTTACAGTGAAAACTGCAGGAACTTCAAACCGGCACTAGGAAATAGACTGAGAAAGCAGAGAAACAGTGTCTCCTGCAACCCGTTCTCTTGGTGCTAGATGAACGAACGTCTCTCCACTTGCTCAGTTCTGAGAGATAAGTGTGTGTGAAAGCCGTCCTTCAGCTAGCTTGTTGGGAACACAAAGTTTCTTTTCAGTTGCAAACTCCATTCCATACATATATATGGGGAGGTACAAGCTCCAACTCGGTTTTACAGTGAAAACTGCAGGAACTTCAAACCGGCACTAGGAAATACACTGAGAAAGCAGAGAAAAAGTGTCTCCTGCAACCCGTTCCCTTGGTGCTAGATGAACGAACGTCTCTCCACTTGCTCAGTTCTGAGAGATAAGTGTGTGTGAAAGCCGTACTTCAGCTAGCTTGTTGGGAACACCAAGTTTCTTTTCAGTTGCAAACTCCATTCCATACATATATATGGGGAGGTACAAACTCCAACTCGGTTTTACAGTGAAAACTGCAGGAACTTCAAACCGGCACTAGGAAACAGACTGAGAAAGCAGAGAAAAAGTGTCTCCTGCAACCCGTTCCCTTGGTGCTAGATGAACGAACGTCTCTCCACTTGCTCAGTTCTGAGAGATAAGTGTGTGTGAAAGCCGTCCTTCAGCTAGCTTGTTGGGAACACCAAGTTTCTTTTCAGTTGCAAACTCCATTCCATACATATATATGGGGAGGTACAAGCTCCAACTCGGTTTTACAGTGAAAACTGCAGGAACTTCAAACCGGCACTAGGAAACAGACTGAGAAAGCAGAGAAAAAGTGTCTCATGCAACCCGTTCCCTTGCTGATAGATGAACTAACGTCTCTCCACTTGCTCAGTTCTGAGAGATAAGTGTGTTTGAAAGCCGTCCTTCAGCTAGCTTGTTGGGAACACAAAGTTTTTTTTCAGTTGCAAACTCCATTCCATACATATATATGGGAGGTACAAGCTCCAACTCGGTTTTACAGTGAAAACTGCAGGAACTTCAAACCGGCACTAGGAAACAGACTGAGAAAGCAAAGAAAAAGTGTCTCCTGCAACCCGTTCCCTTGGTGCTAGATGAACGAACGTCTCTCCACTTGCTCAGTTCTGAGAGATAAGTGTGTGTGAAAGCCGTCCTTCAGCTAGCTTGTTGGGAACACAAAGTTTCTTTTCAGTTGCAAACTCCAATCCATACATATATATGGGGAGGGACAAGCTCCAACTCGGTTTTACAGTGAAAACTGCAGGAACTTCAAACCGGCACTAGGAAATAGACTGAGAAAGCAGAGAAAAAGTGTCTCCTGCAACCCGTTCCCTTGGTGCTAGATGAACGAACGTCTCTCCACTTGCTCAGTTCTGAGAGATAAGTGTGTGTGAAAGCCGTCCTTCAGCTAGCTTGTTGGGAACACAAAGTTTCTTTTCAGTTGCAAACTCCATTCCATACATATATATGGGGAGGTACAAGCTCCAACTCGGTTTTACAGTGAAAACTGCAGGAACTTCAAACCGGCACTAGCAAACAGACTGAGAAAGCAGAGAAAAAGTGTCTCCTGCAACCCGTTCCCTTGGTGCTAGATGAACGAACGTCTCTCCACTTGCTCAGTTCTGAGAGATATGTGTGTGTGAAAGCCGTCCTTCAGCTAGCATGTTGGGAACACAAAGTTTCTTTTCAGTTGCAAACTCCATTCCATACATATATATGGGAGGTACAAGCTCCAACTCGGTTTTACAGTGAAAACTGCAGGAACATCAAACCGGCACTAGGAAATACACTGAGAAAGCAGAGAAAAAGTGTCTCCTGCAACCCGTTCCCTTGGTGCTAGATGAACGAACGTCTCTCCACTTGCTCAGTTCTGAGAGATAAGTGTGTGTGAAAGCCGTCCTTCAGCTAGCTTGTTGGGAACACAAAGTTTCTTTTCAGTTGCAAACTCCATTCCATACATATATATGGGGAGGTACAAGCTCCAACTCGGTTTTACAGTGAAAACTGCAGGAACTTAAAACCGGCACTAGGAAACAGACTGAGAAATCAGAGAAAAAGTGTCTCCTGCAACCCGTTCCCTTGGTGCTAGATGAACGAAAGTCTCTCCACTTGCTCAGTTCTGAGAAATAAGTGTGTGTGAAAGCCGTCTTTCAGCTAGCTTGTTGGGAACACCAAGTTTCTTTTCAGTTGCAAACTCCATTCCATACATATATATGGGGAGGTACAAGCTCCAACTCGGGTTTACAGTGAAAACTGCAGGAACTTCAAACCGGCACTAGCAAACAGACTGAGAAAGCAGAGAAATAGTGTCTCCTGCAACCCGTTCCCTTGGTGCTAGATGAACGAACGTCTCTCCACTTGCTCAGTTCTGAGAGATAAGTGTGTGTGAAAGCCGTCCTTCAGCTAGCTTGTTGGGAACACAAAGTTTCTTTTCAGTTGCAAACTCCATTCCATACATATATATGGGGAGGTACAAGCTCCAACTCGGTTTTACAGTGAAAACTGCAGGAACTTCAAACCGGCACTAGGAAATAGACTGAGAAAGCAGAGAAAAAGTGTCTCCTGCAACCCGTTCCCTTGGTGCTAGATGAACGAACGTCTCTCCACTTGCTCAGTTCTGAGAGATAAGTGTGTGTGAAAGCCGTCCTTCACCTAGCTTGTTGGGAACACAAAGTTTCTTTTCAGTTGCAAACTCCATTCCATACATATATATGGGGAGGTACAAGCTCCAACTCGGTTTTACAGTGAAAACTGCAGGAACTTCAAACCGGCACTAGGAAACAGACTGAGAAAGCAGAGAAAAAGTGTCTCCTGCAACCCGTTCCCTTGGTGCTAGATGAACGAACGTCTCTCCACTTGCTCAGTTCTGAGATATAAGTGTGTGTGAAAGCCGTCCTTCAGCTAGCTTGTTGGGAACACAAAGTTTCTTTTCAGTTGCAAACTCCATTCCATACATATATATGGGGAGGTACAAGCTCCAACTCGGTTTTACAGTGAAAACTGCAGGAACTTCAAACCGGCACTAGCAAACAGTCTGAGAAAGCAGAGAAAAAGTGTCTCCTGCAACCCGTTCCCTTGGTGCTAGATGAACGAACGTCTCTCCACTTGCTCAGTTCTGAGAGATAAGTGTGTGTGAAAGCCGTCCTTCAGCTAGCATGTTGGGAACACAAAGTTTCTTTTCAGTTGCAAACTCCATTCCATACATATATATGGGAGGTACAAGCTCCAACTCGGTTTTACAGTGAAAACTGCAGGAACTTCAAACCGGCACTAGGAAATACACTGAGAAAGCAGAGAAAAAGTGTCTCCTGCAACCCGTTCCCTTGGTGCTAGGTGAACGAACGTCTCTCCACTTGCTCAGTTCTGAAAGATAAGTGTGTGTGAAAGCCGTACTTCAGCTAGCTTGTTGGGAACACAAAGTTTCTTTTCAGTTGCAAACTCCATTCCATACATATATATGGGGAGGTACAAGCTCCAACTCGGTTTTACAGTGAAAACTGCAGGAACTTGAAACCGGCACTAGGAAATAGACTGAGAAAGCAGAGAAAAAGTGTCTCCTGCAACCCGTTCCCTTGGTGCTAGATGAACGAACGTCTCTCCACTTGCTCAGTTCTGAGAATTAAGTGTGTGTGAAAGCCGTCCTTCAGCTAGCTTGTTGGGAACACCAAGTTTCTTTTCAGTTGCAAACTCCATTCCATACATATATATGGGGAGGTACAAGCTCCAACTCGGTTTTACAGTGAAAACTGCAGGAACTTCAAACCGGCACTAGCAAACAGACTGAGAAAGCAGAGAAAAAGTGTCTCCTGCAACCCGTTCCCTTGGTGCTAGATGAACGAACGTCTCTCCACTTGCTCAGTTCTGAGAGATAAGTGTGTGTGAAAGCCGTCCTTCAGCTAGCATGTTGGGAACACAAAGTTTCTTTTCAGTTGCAAACTCCATTCCATACATATATATGGGAGGTACAAGCTCCAACTCGGTTTTACAGTGAAAACTGCAGGAACTTCAAACCGGCACTAGGAAATACACTGAGAAAGCAGAGAAAAAGTGTCTCCTGCAACCCGTTCCCTTGGTGCTAGATGAACGAACGTCTCTCCACTTGCTCAGTTCTGAAAGATAAGTGTGTGTGAAAGCCGTACTTCAGCTAGCTTGTTGGGAACACAAAGTTTCTTTTCAGTTGCAAACTCCATTCCATACATATATATGGGGAGGTACAAGCTCCAACTCGGTTTTACAGTGAAAACTGCAGGAACTTGAAACCGGCACTAGGAAATAGACTGAGAAAGCAGAGAAAAAGTGTCTCCTGCAACCCGTTCCCTTGGTGCTAGATGAACGAACGTCTCTCCACTTGCTCAGTTCTGAGAAATAAGTGTGTGTGAAAGCCGTCCTTCAGCTAGCTTGTTGGGAACACCAAGTTTCTTTTCAGTTGCAAACTCCATTCCATACATATATATGGGAGGTACAAGCTCCAACTCGGTTTTACAGTGAAAACTGCAGGAACTTCAAACCGGCACTAGGAAACAGACTGAGAAAGCAGAGAAAAAGTGTCTCATGCAACCCGTTCCCTTGGTGATAGATGAACGAACGTCTCTCCACTTGCTCAGTTCTGAGAGATAAGTGTGTTTGAAAGCCGTCCTTCAGCTAGCTTGTTGGGAACACAAAGTTTCTTTTCAGTTGCAAACTCCATTCCATACATATATATGGGAGGTACAAGCTCCAACTCGGTTTTACAGTGAAAACTGCAGGAACTTCAAACCGGCACTAGGAAACAGACTGAGAAAGCAGAGAAAAAGTGTCTCCTGCAACCCGTTCCCTTGGTGCTAGATGAACGAACGTCTCTCCACTTGCTCAGTTCTGAGAGATAAGTGTGTGTGAAAGCCGTCCTTCAGCTAGCTTGTTGGGAACACCAAGTTTCTTTTCAGTTGCAAACTCCATTCCATACATATATATGGGGAGGTACAAGCTCCAACTCGGTTTTACAGTGAAAACTGCAGGAACTTCAAACCGGCACTAGGAAACAGACTGAGAAAGCAGAGAAAAAGTGTCTCATGCAACCCGTTCCCTTGTTGATAGATGAACGAACGTCTCTCCACTTGCTCAGTTCTGAGAGATAAGTGTGTTTGAAAGCCGTCCTTCAGCTAGCTTGTTGGGAACACAAAGTTTCTTTTCAGTTGCAAACTCCATTCCATACATATATATGGGAGGTACAAGCTCCAACTCGGTTTTACAGTGAAAACTGCAGGAACTTCAAACCGGCACTAGGAAACAGACTGAGAAAGCAGAGAAAAAGTGTCTCATGCAACCCGTTCCCTTGTTGATAGATGAACGAACGTCTCTCCACTTGCTCAGTTCTGAGAGATAAGTGTGTTTGAAAGCCGTCCTTCAGCTAGCTTGTTGGGAACACAAAGTTTCTTTTCAGTTGCAAACTCCATTCCATACATATATATGGGAGGTACAAGCTCCAACTCGGTGTTACAGTGAAAACTGCAGGAACTTCAAACCGGCACTAGGAAACAGACTGAGAAAGCAGAGAAAAAGTGTCTCCTGCAACCCGTTCCCTTGGTGCTAGATGAACGAACGTCTCTCCACTTGCTCAATTCTGAGAGATAATTGTGTGTGAAAGCCGTCCTTCACCTAGCTTATTGGGAACACCAAGTTTCTTTTCAGTTGCAAACTCCATTCTATACATATATATGGGGAGGTACAAGCTCCAACTCGGTTTTACAGTGAAAACTGCAGGAACTTGAAACCGGCACTAGGAAATAGACTGAGAAAGCAGAGAAAAAGTGTCTCCTGCAACCCGTTCCCTTGGTGCTAGATGAACGAAAGTCTCTCCACTTGCTCAGTTCTGAGAAATAAGTGTGTGTGAAAGCCGTCCTTCAGCTAGCTTGTTGGGAACACCAAGTTTCTTTTCAGTTGCAAACTCCATTCCATACATATATATGGGGAGGTACAAGCTCCAACTCGGGTTTACAGTGAAAACTGCAGGAACTTCAAACCGGCACTAGCAAACAGACTGAGAAAGCAGAGAAATAGTGTCTCCTGCAACCCGTTCCCTTGGTGCTAGATGAACGAACGTCTCTCCACTTGCTCAGTTCTGAGAGATAAGTGTGTGTGAAAGCCGTCCTTCAGCTAGCTTGTTGGGAACACAAAGTTTCTTTTCAGTTGCAAACTCCATTCCATACATATATATGGGGAGGTACAAGCTCCAACTCGGTTTTACAGTGAAAACTGCAGGAACTTCAAACCGGCACTAGGAAATAGACTGAGAAAGCAGAGAAAAAGTGTCTCCTGCAACCCGTTCCCTTGGTGCTAGATGAACGAACGTCTCTCCACTTGCTCAGTTCTGAGAGATAAGTGTGTGTGAAAGCCGTCCTTCACCTAGCTTGTTGGGAACACAAAGTTTCTTTTCAGTTGCAAACTCCATTCCATACATATATATGGGGAGGTACAAGCTCCAACTCGGTTTTACAGTGAAAACTGCAGGAACTTCAAACCGGCACTAGGAAACAGACTGAGAAAGCAGAGAAAAAGTGTCTCCTGCAACCCGTTCCCTTGGTGCTAGATGAACGAACGTCTCTCCACTTGCTCAGTTCTGAGATATAAGTGTGTGTGAAAGCCGTCCTTCAGCTAGCTTGTTGGGAACACAAAGTTTCTTTTCAGTTGCAAACTCCATTCCATACATATATATGGGGAGGTACAAGCTCCAACTCGGTTTTACAGTGAAAACTGCAGGAACTTCAAACCGGCACTAGCAAACAGTCTGAGAAAGCAGAGAAAAAGTGTCTCCTGCAACCCGTTCCCTTGGTGCTAGATGAACGAACGTCTCTCCACTTGCTCAGTTCTGAGAGATAAGTGTGTGTGAAAGCCGTCCTTCAGCTAGCATGTTGGGAACACAAAGTTTCTTTTCAGTTGCAAACTCCATTCCATACATATATATGGGAGGTACAAGCTCCAACTCGGTTTTACAGTGAAAACTGCAGGAACTTCAAACCGGCACTAGGAAATACACTGAGAAAGCAGAGAAAAAGTGTCTCTTGCAACCCGTTCCCTTGGTGCTAGATGAACGAACGTCTCTCCACTTGCTCAGTTCTGAAAGATAAGTGTGTGTGAAAGCCGTACTTCAGCTAGCTTGTTGGGAACACAAAGTTTCTTTTCAGTTGCAAACTCCATTCCATACATATATATGGGGAGGTACAAGCTCCAACTCGGTTTTACAGTGAAAACTGCAGGAACTTGAAACCGGCACTAGGAAATAGACTGAGAAAGCAGAGAAAAAGTGTCTCCTGCAACCCGTTCCCTTGGTGCTAGATGAACGAACGTCTCTCCACTTGCTCAGTTCTGAGAATTAAGTGTGTGTGAAAGCCGTCCTTCAGCTAGCTTGTTGGGAACACCAAGTTTCTTTTCAGTTGCAAACTCCATTCCATACATATATATGGGGAGGTACAAGCTCCAACTCGGTTTTACAGTGAAAACTGCAGGAACTTCAAACCGGCACTAGCAAACAGACTGAGAAAGCAGAGAAAAAGTGTCTCCTGCAACCCGTTCCCTTGGTGCTAGATGAACGAACGTCTCTCCACTTGCTCAGTTCTGAGAGATAAGTGTGTGTGAAAGCCGTCCTTCAGCTAGCATGTTGGGAACACAAAGTTTCTTTTCAGTTGCAAACTCCATTCCATACATATATATGGGAGGTACAAGCTCCAACTCGGTTTTACAGTGAAAACTGCAGGAACTTCAAACCGGCACTAGGAAATACACTGAGAAAGCAGAGAAAAAGTGTCTCCTGCAACCCGTTCCCTTGGTGCTAGATGAACGAACGTCTCTCCACTTGCTCAGTTCTGAAAGATAAGTGTGTGTGAAAGCCGTACTTCAGCTAGCTTGTTGGGAACACAAAGTTTCTTTTCAGTTGCAAACTCCATTCCATACATATATATGGGGAGGTACAAGCTCCAACTCGGTTTTACAGTGAAAACTGCAGGAACTTGAAACCGGCACTAGGAAATAGACTGAGAAAGCAGAGAAAAAGTGTCTCCTGCAACCCGTTCCCTTGGTGCTAGATGAACGAACGTCTCTCCACTTGCTCAGTTCTGAGAAATAAGTGTGTGTGAAAGCCGTCCTTCAGCTAGCTTGTTGGGAACACCAAGTTTCTTTTCAGTTGCAAACTCCATTCCATACATATATATGGGAGGTACAAGCTCCAACTCGGTTTTACAGTGAAAACTGCAGGAACTTCAAACCGGCACTAGGAAACAGACTGAGAAAGCAGAGAAAAAGTGTCTCATGCAACCCGTTCCCTTGGTGATAGATGAACGAACGTCTCTCCACTTGCTCAGTTCTGAGAGATAAGTGTGTTTGAAAGCCGTCCTTCAGCTAGCTTGTTGGGAACACAAAGTTTCTTTTCAGTTGCAAACTCCATTCCATACATATATATGGGAGGTACAAGCTCCAACTCGGTTTTACAGTGAAAACTGCAGGAACTTCAAACCGGCACTAGGAAACAGACTGAGAAAGCAGAGAAAAAGTGTCTCCTGCAACCCGTTCCCTTGGTGCTAGATGAACGAACGTCTCTCCACTTGCTCAGTTCTGAGAGATAAGTGTGTGTGAAAGCCGTCCTTCAGCTAGCTTGTTGGGAACACCAAGTTTCTTTTCAGTTGCAAACTCCATTCCATACATATATATGGGGAGGTACAAGCTCCAACTCGGTTTTACAGTGAAAACTGCAGGAACTTCAAACCGGCACTAGGAAACAGACTGAGAAAGCAGAGAAAAAGTGTCTCATGCAACCCGTTCCCTTGTTGATAGATGAACGAACGTCTCTCCACTTGCTCAGTTCTGAGAGATAAGTGTGTTTGAAAGCCGTCCTTCAGCTAGCTTGTTGGGAACACAAAGTTTCTTTTCAGTTGCAAACTCCATTCCATACATATATATGGGAGGTACAAGCTCCAACTCGGTTTTACAGTGAAAACTGCAGGAACTTCAAACCGGCACTAGGAAACAGACTGAGAAAGCAGAGAAAAAGTGTCTCATGCAACCCGTTCCCTTGTTGATAGATGAACGAACGTCTCTCCACTTGCTCAGTTCTGAGAGATAAGTGTGTTTGAAAGCCGTCCTTCAGCTAGCTTGTTGGGAACACAAAGTTTCTTTTCAGTTGCAAACTCCATTCCATACATATATATGGGAGGTACAAGCTCCAACTCGGTGTTACAGTGAAAACTGCAGGAACTTCAAACCGGCACTAGGAAACAGACTGAGAAAGCAGAGAAAAAGTGTCTCCTGCAACCCGTTCCCTTGGTGCTAGATGAACGAACGTCTCTCCACTTGCTCAATTCTGAGAGATAATTGTGTGTGAAAGCCGTCCTTCACCTAGCTTATTGGGAACACCAAGTTTCTTTTCAGTTGCAAACTCCATTCTATACATATATATGGGGAGGTACAAGCTCCAACTCGGTTTTACAGTGAAAACTGCAGGAACTTGAAACCGGCACTAGGAAATAGACTGAGAAAGCAGAGAAAAAGTGTCTCCTGCAACCCGTTCCCTTGGTGCTAGATGAACGAAAGTCTCTCCACTTGCTCAGTTCTGAGAAATAAGTGTGTGTGAAAGCCGTCCTTCAGCTAGCTTGTTGGGAACACCAAGTTTCTTTTCAGTTGCAAACTCCATTCCATACATATATATGGGGAGGTACAAGCTCCAACTCGGGTTTACAGTGAAAACTGCAGGAACTTCAAACCGGCACTAGCAAACAGACTGAGAAAGCAGAGAAATAGTGTCTCCTGCAACCCGTTCCCTTGGTGCTAGATGAACGAACGTCTCTCCACTTGCTCAGTTCTGAGAGATAAGTGTGTGTGAAAGCCGTCCTTCAGCTAGCTTGTTGGGAACACAAAGTTTCTTTTCAGTTGCAAACTCCATTCCATACATATATATGGGGAGGTACAAGCTCCAACTCTGTTTTACAGTGAAAACTGCAGGAACTTCAAACCGGCACTAGGAAATAGACTGAGAAAGCAGAGAAAAAGTGTCTCCTGCAACCCGTTCCCTTGGTGCTAGATGAACGAACGTCTCTCCACTTGCTCAGTTCTGAGAGATAAGTGTGTGTGAAAGCCGTCCTTCACCTAGCTTGTTTTGAACACAAAGTTTCTTTTCAGTTGCAAACTCCATTCCATACATATATATGGGGAGGTACAAGCTCCAACTCGGTTTTACAGTGAAAACTGCAGGAACATCAAACCGGCACTAGGAAACAGACTGAGAAAGCAGAGAAAAAGTGTCTCCTGCAACCCGTTCCCTTGGTGCTAGATGAACGAACGTCTCTCCACTTGCTCAGTTCTGAGAGATAAGTGTGTGTGAAAGCCGTCCTTCAGCTAGCTTGTTGGGAACACAAAGTTTCTTTTCAGTTGCAAACTCCATTCCATACATATATATGGGGAGGTACAAGCTCCAACTCGGTTTTACAGTGAAAACTGCAGGAACTTCAAACCGGCACTAGCAAACAGACTGAGAAAGCAGAGAAAAAGTGTCTCCTGCAACCCGTTCCCTTGGTGCTAGATGAACGAACGTCTCTCCACTTGCTCAGTTCTGAGAGATAAGTGTGTGTGAAAGCCGTCCTTCAGCTAGCATGTTGGGAACACAAAGTTTCTTTTCAGTTGCAAACTCCATTCCATACATATATATGGGAGGTACAAGCTCCAACTCGGTTTTACAGTGAAAACTGCAGGAACTTCAAACCGGCACTAGGAAATACACTGAGAAAGCAGAGAAAAAGTGTCTCCTGCAACCCGTTCCCTTGGTGCTAGATGAACGAACGTCTCTCCACTTGCTCAGTTCTGAGAGATAAGTGTGTGTGAAAGCCGTACTTCAGCTAGCTTGTTGGGAACACAAAGTTTCTTTTCAGTTGCAAACTCCATTCCATACATATATATGGGGAGGTACAAGCTCCAACTCGGTTTTACAGTGAAAACTGCAGGAACTTGAAACCGGCACTAGGAAATAGACTGAGAAAGCAGAGAAAAAGTGTCTCCTGCAACCCGTTCCCTTGGTGCTAGATGAACGAACGTCTCTCCACTTTCTCAGTTCTGAGAAATAAGTGTGTGTGAAAGCCGTCCTTCAGCTAGCTTGTTGGGAACACCAAGTTTCTTTTCAGTTGCAAACTCCATTCCATACATATATATGGGGAGGTACAAGCTCCAACTCGGTTTTACAGTGAAAACTGCAGGAACTTCAAACCGGCACTAGGAAACAGACTGAGAAAGCAGAGAAAAAGTATCTCATGCAACCCGTTCCCTTGGTGATAGATGAACGAACGTCTCTCCACTTGCTCAGTTCTGAGAGATAAGTGTGTTTGAAAGCCGTCCTTCAGCTAGCTTGTTGGGAACACAAAGTTTCTTTTCAGTTGCAAACTCCATTCCATACATATATATGGGAGGTACAAGCTCCAACTCGGTTTTACAGTGAAAACTGCAGGAACTTCAAACCGGCACTAGGAAACAGACTGAGAAAGCAGAGAAAAAGTGCCTCCTGCAACCCGTTCCCTTGGTGCTAGATGAACGAACGTCTCTCCACTTGCTCAGTTCTGAGAGATAAGTGTGTGTGAAAGCCGTCCTTCAGCTAGCTTGTTGGGAACACCAAGTTTCTTTTCAGTTGCAAACTCCATTCCATACATATATATGGGGAGGTAGAAGCTCCAACTCGGTTTTACAGTGAAAACTGCAGGAACTTCAAACCGGCACTAGGAAACAGACTGAGAAAGCAGAGAAAAAGTGTCTCATGCAACCCGTTCCCTTGGTGATAGATGAACGAACGTCTCTCCACTTGCTCAGTTCTGAGAGATAAGTGTGTTTGAAAGCCATCCTTCAGCTAGCTTGTTGGGAACACAAAGTTTCTTTTCAGTTGCAAACTCCATTCCATACATATATATGGGGAGGTACAAGCTCCAACTCGGTTTTACAGTGAAAACTGCAGGAACTTCAAACCGGCACTAGGAAACAGAGTGAGAAAGCAGAGAAAAAGTGTCTCCTGCAACCCGTTCCCTTGGTGCTAGATGAACGAACGTCTCTCCACATGCTCAGTTCTGAGAGATAAGTGTGTGAAAAAGCCGTCCTTCACCTAGCTTGTTGGGAACACCAAGTTTCTTTTCAGTTGCAAACTCCATTCTATACATATATATGGGTAGGTACAAGCTCCAACTCGGTTTTACAGTGAAAACTGCAGGAACTTCAAACCGGCACTAGGAAACAGACTGAGAAAGCAGAGAAAAAGTGTCTCCTGCAACCCGTTCCCTTGGTGCTAGATGAACGAACGTCTCTCCACTTGCTCAGTTCTGAGAGATATGTGTGTGTGAAAGCCGTCCTTCAGCTAGCTTGTTGGGAACACCAAGTTTCTTTTCAGTTGCAAACTCCATTCCATACATATATATGGGGAGGTACAAGCTCCAACTCGGTTTTACAGTGAAAACTGCAGGAACTTGAAACCGGCACTAGGAAATAGACTGAGAAAGCAGAGAAAAAGTGTCTCCTGCAACCCGTTCCCTTGGTGCTAGATGAACGAACGTCTCTCCACTTGCTCAGTTCTGAGAAATAAGTGTGTGTGAAAGCCGTCGTTCAGCTAGCTTGTTGGGAACACCAAGTTTCTTTTCAGTTGCAAACTCCATTCCATACATATATATGGGGAGGTACAAGCTCCAACTCGGTTTTACAGTGAAAACTGCAGGAACTTCAAACCGGCACTAGGAAACAGACTGAGAAAGCAGAGAAAAAGTGTCTCATGCAACCCGTTCCCTTGGTGATAGATGAACGAACGTCTCTCCACTTGCTCAGTTCTGAGAGATAAGTGTGTTTGAAAGCCGTCCTTCAGCTAGCTTGTTGGGAACACAAAGTTTCTTTTCAGTTGCAAACTCCATTCCATACATATATATGGGAGGTACAAGCTCCAACTCGGTTTTACAGTGAAAACTGCAGGAACTTCAAACCGGCACTAGGAAACAGACTGAGAAAGCAGAGAAAAAGTGTCTCCTGCAACCCGTTCCCTTGGTGCTAGATGAACGAACGTCTCTCCACTTGCTCAGTTCTGAGAGATAAGTGTGTGTGAAAGCCGTCCTTCAGCTAGCTTGTTGGGAACACCAAGTTTCTTTTCAGTTGCAAACTCCATTCCATACATATATATGGGAGGTACAAGCTCCAACTCGGTTTTACAGTGAAAACTGCAGGAACTTCAAACCGGCACTAGGAAACAGACTGAGAAAGCAGAGAAAAAGTGTCTCCTGCAACCCGTTCCCTTGTTGATAGATGAACGAACGTCTCTCCACTTGCTCAGTTCTGAGAGATAAGTGTGTGTGAAAGCCGTCCTTCACCTAGCTTGTTGGGAACACAAAGTTTCTTTTCAGTTGCAAACTCCATTCCATACATATATATGGGGAGGTACAAGCTCCAACTCGGTTTTACAGTGAAAACTGCAGGAACTTCAAACCGGCACTAGGAAACAGACTGAGAAAGCAGAGAAAAAGTGTCTCCTGCAACCCGTTCCCTTGGTGCTAGATGAACGAACGTCTCTCCACTTGCTCAGTTCTGAGATATAAGTGTGTGTGAAAGCCGTCCTTCAGCTAGCTTGTTGGGAACACAAAGTTTCTTTTCAGTTGCAAACTCCATTCCATACATATATATGGGGAGGTACAAGCTCCAACTCGGTTTTACAGTGAAAACTGCAGGAACTTCAAACCGGCACTAGCAAACAGTCTGAGAAAGCAGAGAAAAAGTGTCTCCTGCAACCCGTTCCCTTGGTGCTAGATGAACGAACGTCTCTCCACTTGCTCAGTTCTGAGAGATAAGTGTGTGTGAAAGCCGTCCTTCAGCTAGCATGTTGGGAACACAAAGTTTCTTTTCAGTTGCAAACTCCATTCCATACATATATATGGGAGGTACAAGCTCCAACTCGGTTTTACAGTGAAAACTGCAGGAACTTCAAACCGGCACTAGGAAATACACTGAGAAAGCAGAGAAAAAGTGTCTCTTGCAACCCGTTCCCTTGGTGCTAGATGAACGAACGTCTCTCCACTTGCTCAGTTCTGAAAGATAAGTGTGTGTGAAAGCCGTACTTCAGCTAGCTTGTTGGGAACACAAAGTTTCTTTTCAGTTGCAAACTCCATTCCATACATATATATGGGGAGGTACAAGCTCCAACTCGGTTTTACAGTGAAAACTGCAGGAACTTGAAACCGGCACTAGGAAATAGACTGAGAAAGCAGAGAAAAAGTGTCTCCTGCAACCCGTTCCCTTGGTGCTAGATGAACGAACGTCTCTCCACTTGCTCAGTTCTGAGAATTAAGTGTGTGTGAAAGCCGTCCTTCAGCTAGCTTGTTGGGAACACCAAGTTTCTTTTCAGTTGCAAACTCCATTCCATACATATATATGGGGAGGTACAAGCTCCAACTCGGTTTTACAGTGAAAACTGCAGGAACTTCAAACCGGCACTAGCAAACAGACTGAGAAAGCAGAGAAAAAGTGTCTCCTGCAACCCGTTCCCTTGGTGCTAGATGAACGAACGTCTCTCCACTTGCTCAGTTCTGAGAGATAAGTGTGTGTGAAAGCCGTCCTTCAGCTAGCATGTTGGGAACACAAAGTTTCTTTTCAGTTGCAAACTCCATTCCATACATATATATGGGAGGTACAAGCTCCAACTCGGTTTTACAGTGAAAACTGCAGGAACTTCAAACCGGCACTAGGAAATACACTGAGAAAGCAGAGAAAAAGTGTCTCCTGCAACCCGTTCCCTTGGTGCTAGATGAACGAACGTCTCTCCACTTGCTCAGTTCTGAAAGATAAGTGTGTGTGAAAGCCGTACTTCAGCTAGCTTGTTGGGAACACAAAGTTTCTTTTCAGTTGCAAACTCCATTCCATACATATATATGGGGAGGTACAAGCTCCAACTCGGTTTTACAGTGAAAACTGCAGGAACTTGAAACCGGCACTAGGAAATAGACTGAGAAAGCAGAGAAAAAGTGTCTCCTGCAACCCGTTCCCTTGGTGCTAGATGAACGAACGTCTCTCCACTTGCTCAGTTCTGAGAAATAAGTGTGTGTGAAAGCCGTCCTTCAGCTAGCTTGTTGGGAACACCAAGTTTCTTTTCAGTTGCAAACTCCATTCCATACATATATATGGGAGGTACAAGCTCCAACTCGGTTTTACAGTGAAAACTGCAGGAACTTCAAACCGGCACTAGGAAACAGACTGAGAAAGCAGAGAAAAAGTGTCTCATGCAACCCGTTCCCTTGGTGATAGATGAACGAACGTCTCTCCACTTGCTCAGTTCTGAGAGATAAGTGTGTTTGAAAGCCGTCCTTCAGCTAGCTTGTTGGGAACACAAAGTTTCTTTTCAGTTGCAAACTCCATTCCATACATATATATGGGAGGTACAAGCTCCAACTCGGTTTTACAGTGAAAACTGCAGGAACTTCAAACCGGCACTAGGAAACAGACTGAGAAAGCAGAGAAAAAGTGTCTCCTGCAACCCGTTCCCTTGGTGCTAGATGAACGAACGTCTCTCCACTTGCTCAGTTCTGAGAGATAAGTGTGTGTGAAAGCCGTCCTTCAGCTAGCTTGTTGGGAACACCAAGTTTCTTTTCAGTTGCAAACTCCATTCCATACATATATATGGGGAGGTACAAGCTCCAACTCGGTTTTACAGTGAAAACTGCAGGAACTTCAAACCGGCACTAGGAAACAGACTGAGAAAGCAGAGAAAAAGTGTCTCATGCAACCCGTTCCCTTGTTGATAGATGAACGAACGTCTCTCCACTTGCTCAGTTCTGAGAGATAAGTGTGTTTGAAAGCCGTCCTTCAGCTAGCTTGTTGGGAACACAAAGTTTCTTTTCAGTTGCAAACTCCATTCCATACATATATATGGGAGGTACAAGCTCCAACTCGGTTTTACAGTGAAAACTGCAGGAACTTCAAACCGGCACTAGGAAACAGACTGAGAAAGCAGAGAAAAAGTGTCTCATGCAACCCGTTCCCTTGTTGATAGATGAACGAACGTCTCTCCACTTGCTCAGTTCTGAGAGATAAGTGTGTTTGAAAGCCGTCCTTCAGCTAGCTTGTTGGGAACACAAAGTTTCTTTTCAGTTGCAAACTCCATTCCATACATATATATGGGAGGTACAAGCTCCAACTCGGTGTTACAGTGAAAACTGCAGGAACTTCAAACCGGCACTAGGAAACAGACTGAGAAAGCAGAGAAAAAGTGTCTCCTGCAACCCGTTCCCTTGGTGCTAGATGAACGAACGTCTCTCCACTTGCTCAATTCTGAGAGATAATTGTGTGTGAAAGCCGTCCTTCACCTAGCTTATTGGGAACACCAAGTTTCTTTTCAGTTGCAAACTCCATTCTATACATATATATGGGGAGGTACAAGCTCCAACTCGGTTTTACAGTGAAAACTGCAGGAACTTGAAACCGGCACTAGGAAATAGACTGAGAAAGCAGAGAAAAAGTGTCTCCTGCAACCCGTTCCCTTGGTGCTAGATGAACGAAAGTCTCTCCACTTGCTCAGTTCTGAGAAATAAGTGTGTGTGAAAGCCGTCCTTCAGCTAGCTTGTTGGGAACACCAAGTTTCTTTTCAGTTGCAAACTCCATTCCATACATATATATGGGGAGGTACAAGCTCCAACTCGGGTTTACAGTGAAAACTGCAGGAACTTCAAACCGGCACTAGCAAACAGACTGAGAAAGCAGAGAAATAGTGTCTCCTGCAACCCGTTCCCTTGGTGCTAGATGAACGAACGTCTCTCCACTTGCTCAGTTCTGAGAGATAAGTGTGTGTGAAAGCCGTCCTTCAGCTAGCTTGTTGGGAACACAAAGTTTCTTTTCAGTTGCAAACTCCATTCCATACATATATATGGGGAGGTACAAGCTCCAACTCTGTTTTACAGTGAAAACTGCAGGAACTTCAAACCGGCACTAGGAAATAGACTGAGAAAGCAGAGAAAAAGTGTCTCCTGCAACCCGTTCCCTTGGTGCTAGATGAACGAACGTCTCTCCACTTGCTCAGTTCTGAGAGATAAGTGTGTGTGAAAGCCGTCCTTCACCTAGCTTGTTTTGAACACAAAGTTTCTTTTCAGTTGCAAACTCCATTCCATACATATATATGGGGAGGTACAAGCTCCAACTCGGTTTTACAGTGAAAACTGCAGGAACTTCAAACCGGCACTAGGAAACAGACTGAGAAAGCAGAGAAAAAGTGTCTCCTGCAACCCGTTCCCTTGGTGCTAGATGAACGAACGTCTCTCCACTTGCTCAGTTCTGAGAGATAAGTGTGTGTGAAAGCCGTCCTTCAGCTAGCTTGTTGGGAACACAAAGTTTCTTTTCAGTTGCAAACTCCATTCCATACATATATATGGGGAGGTACAAGCTCCAACTCGGTTTTACAGTGAAAACTGCAGGAACTTCAAACCGGCACTAGCAAACAGACTGAGAAAGCAGAGAAAAAGTGTCTCCTGCAACCCGTTCCCTTGGTGCTAGATGAACGAACGTCTCTCCACTTGCTCAGTTCTGAGAGATAAGTGTGTGTGAAAGCCGTCCTTCAGCTAGCATGTTGGGAACACAAAGTTTCTTTTCAGTTGCAAACTCCATTCCATACATATATATGGGAGGTACAAGCTCCAACTCGGTTTTACAGTGAAAACTGCAGGAACTTCAAACCGGCACTAGGAAATACACTGAGAAAGCAGAGAAAAAGTGTCTCCTGCAACCCGTTCCCTTGGTGCTAGATGAACGAACGTCTCTCCACTTGCTCAGTTCTGAGAGATAAGTGTGTGTGAAAGCCGTACTTCAGCTAGCTTGTTGGGAACACAAAGTTTCTTTTCAGTTGCAAACTCCATTCCATACATATATATGGGGAGGTACAAGCTCCAACTCGGTTTTACAGTGAAAACTGCAGGAACTTGAAACCGGCACTAGGAAATAGACTGAGAAAGCAGAGAAAAAGTGTCTCCTGCAACCCGTTCCCTTGGTGCTAGATGAACGAACGTCTCTCCACTTTCTCAGTTCTGAGAAATAAGTGTGTGTGAAAGCCGTCCTTCAGCTAGCTTGTTGGGAACACCAAGTTTCTTTTCAGTTGCAAACTCCATTCCATACATATATATGGGGAGGTACAAGCTCCAACTCGGTTTTACAGTGAAAACTGCAGGAACTTCAAACCGGCACTAGGAAACAGACTGAGAAAGCAGAGAAAAAGTATCTCATGCAACCCGTTCCCTTGGTGATAGATGAACGAACGTCTCTCCACTTGCTCAGTTCTGAGAGATAAGTGTGTTTGAAAGCCGTCCTTCAGCTAGCTTGTTGGGAACACAAAGTTTCTTTTCAGTTGCAAACTCCATTCCATACATATATATGGGAGGTACAAGCTCCAACTCGGTTTTACAGTGAAAACTGCAGGAACTTCAAACCGGCACTAGGAAACAGACTGAGAAAGCAGAGAAAAAGTGCCTCCTGCAACCCGTTCCCTTGGTGCTAGATGAACGAACGTCTCTCCACTTGCTCAGTTCTGAGAGATAAGTGTGTGTGAAAGCCGTCCTTCAGCTAGCTTGTTGGGAACACCAAGTTTCTTTTCAGTTGCAAACTCCATTCCATACATATATATGGGGAGGTACAAGCTCCAACTCGGTTTTACAGTGAAAACTGCAGGAACTTCAAACCGGCACTAGGAAACAGACTGAGAAAGCAGAGAAAAAGTGTCTCATGCAACCCGTTCCCTTGTTGATAGATGAACGAACGTCTCTCCACTTGCTCAGTTCTGAGAGATAAGTGTGTTTGAAAGCCATCCTTCAGCTAGCTTGTTGGGAACACAAAGTTTCTTTTCAGTTGCAAACTCCATTCCATACATATATATGGGGAGGTACAAGCTCCAACTCGGTTTTACAGTGAAAACTGCAGGAACTTCAAACCGGCACTAGGAAACAGAGTGAGAAAGCAGAGAAAAAGTGTCTCCTGCAACCCGTTCCCTTGGTGCTAGATGAACGAACGTCTCTCCACTTGCTCAGTTCTGAGAGATAAGTGTGTGAAAAAGCCGTCCTTCACCTAGCTTGTTGGGAACACCAAGTTTCTTTTCAGTTGCAAACTCCATTCTATACATATATATGGGTAGGTACAAGCTCCAACTCGGTTTTACAGTGAAAACTGCAGGAACTTCAAACCGGCACTAGGAAACAGACTGAGAAAGCAGAGAAAAAGTGTCTCCTGCAACCCGTTCCCTTGGTGCTAGATGAACGAACGTCTCTCCACTTGCTCAGTTCTGAGAGATATGTGTGTGTGAAAGCCGTCCTTCAGCTAGCTTGTTGGGAACACCAAGTTTCTTTTCAGTTGCAAACTCCATTCCATACATATATATGGGGAGGTACAAGCTCCAACTCGGTTTTACAGTGAAAACTGCAGGAACTTGAAACCGGCACTAGGAAATAGACTGAGAAAGCAGAGAAAAAGTGTCTCCTGCAACCCGTTCCCTTGGTGCTAGATGAACGAACGTCTCTCCACTTGCTCAGTTCTGAGAAATAAGTGTGTGTGAAAGCCGTCGTTCAGCTAGCTTGTTGGGAACACCAAGTTTCTTTTCAGTTGCAAACTCCATTCCATACATATATATGGGGAGGTACAAGCTCCAACTCGGTTTTACAGTGAAAACTGCAGGAACTTCAAACCGGCACTAGGAAACAGACTGAGAAAGCAGAGAAAAAGTGTCTCATGCAACCCGTTCCCTTGGTGATAGATGAACGAACGTCTCTCCACTTGCTCAGTTCTGAGAGATAAGTGTGTTTGAAAGCCGTCCTTCAGCTAGCTTGTTGGGAACACAAAGTTTCTTTTCAGTTGCAAACTCCATTCCATACATATATATGGGAGGTACAAGCTCCAACTCGGTTTTACAGTGAAAACTGCAGGAACTTCAAACCGGCACTAGGAAACAGACTGAGAAAGCAGAGAAAAAGTGTCTCCTGCAACCCGTTCCCTTGGTGCTAGATGAACGAACGTCTCTCCACTTGCTCAGTTCTGAGAGATAAGTGTGTGTGAAAGCCGTCCTTCAGCTAGCTTGTTGGGAACACCAAGTTTCTTTTCAGTTGCAAACTCCATTCCATACATATATATGGGAGGTACAAGCTCCAACTCGGTTTTACAGTGAAAACTGCAGGAACTTCAAACCGGCACTAGGAAACAGACTGAGAAAGCAGAGAAAAAGTGTCTCCTGCAACCCGTTCCCTTGTTGATAGATGAACGAACGTCTCTCCACTTGCTCAGTTCTGAGAGATAAGTGTGTGTGAAAGCCGTCCTTCAGCTAGCTTGTTGGGAACACAAAGTTTCTTTTCAGTTGCAAACTCCATTCCATACATATATATGGGGAGGTACAAGCTCCAACTCGGTTTTACAGTGAAAACTGCAGGAACTTCATACCGGCACTAGGAAACAGACTGAGAAAGCAGAGAAAAAGTGTCTCCTGCAACCCGTTCCCTTGGTGCTAGATGAACGAACGTCTCTCCACTTGCTCAGTTCTGAGAGATAAGTGTGTGTAAAAGCCGTCCTTCAGCTAGCTTGTTGGGAACACCAAGTTTCTTTTCAGTTGCAAACTCCATTCCATACATATATATGGGGAGGTACAAGCTCCAACTCGGTTTTACAGTGAAAACTGCAGGAACTTAAAACCGGCACTAGGAAACAGACTGAGAAAGCAGAGAAAAAGTGTCTCATGCAACCCGTTCCCTTGGTGATAGATGAACGAACGTCTCTCCACTTGCTCAGTTCTGAGAGATAAGTGTGTGTGAAAGCCGCCCTTCAGCTAGCTTGTTGGGAACACCAAGTTTCTTTTCAGTTGCAAACTCCATTCCATACATATATATGGGGAGGTACAAGCTCCAACTCGGGTTTACAGTGAAAACTGCAGGAACTTAAAACCGGCACTAGCAAACAGACTGAGAAAGCAGAGAAAAAGTGTCTCCTGCAACCCGTTCCCTTGGTGCTAGATGAACTAACGTCTCTCCACTTGCTCAGTTCTGAGAGATAAGTGTGTATGAAAGCCGTCCTTCACCTAGCTTGTTGGGAACACAAAGTTTCTTTTCAGTTGCAAACTCCATTCCATACATATATATGGGGAGGTACAAGCTCCAACTCGGTTTTACAGTGAAAACTGCAGGAACTTCAAACCGGCACTAGGAAACAGACTGAGAAAGCTGAGAAAAAGTGTCTCCTGCAACCCGTTCCCTCGGTGCTAGATGAACGAACGTCTCTCCACTTGCTCAGTTCTGAGAGATAAGTGTGTGTGAAAGCCGTCCTTCAGCTAGCATGTTGGGAACACAAAGTTTCTTTTCAGTTGCAAACTCCATTCCATACATATATATGGGGAGGTACAAGCTCCAACTCGGTTTTACAGTGAAAACTGCAGGAACTTCAAACCGGCACTAGGAAACAGACTGAGAAAGCAGAGAAAAAGTGTCTCCTGCAACCCGTTCCCTTGGTGCTAGATGAACGAACGTCTCTCCACTTGCTCAGTTCTGAGAGATAAGTGTGTGTGAAAGACGTCCTTCAGCTAGCTGGTTGGGAACACAAAGTTTCTTTTCAGTTGCAAACTCCATTCCATACATATATATGGGAAGTACAAGCTCCAACTCGGTTTTACAGTGAAAACTGCAGGAACTTCAAACCGGCACTAGGAAACAGACTGAGAAAGCAGAGAAAAAGTGTCTCCTGCAACCCGTTCCCTTGGTGCTAGATGAACGAACGTCTCTCCACTTGCTAAGTTCTGAGAGATAATTGTGTGTGAAAGCCGTCCTTCAGCTAGCTTGTTGGGAACACCAAGTTTCTTTTCAGTTGCAAACTCCATTCCATACATATATATGGGGAGGTACAAGCTCCAACTCGGTTTTACAGTGAAAACTGCAGGAACTTGAAACCGGCACTAGGAAATAGACTGAGAAAGCAGAGAAAAAGTGTCTCCTGCAACCCGTTCCCTTGGTGCTAGATGAACGAAAGTCTCTCCACTTGCTCAGTTCTGAGAGATAAGTGTGTGTGAAAGCCGTCCTTCAGCTAGCTTGTTGGGAACACCAAGTTTCTTTTCAGTTGCAAACTCCATTCCATACATATATATGGGGAGGTACAAGCTCCAACTCGTTTTTACAGTGAAAACTGCAGGAACTTCAAACCGGCACTAGGAAACAAACTGAGAAAGCAGAGAAAAAGTGTCTCCTGCAACCCGTTCCCTTGGTGCTAGATGAACGAACGTCTCTCCACTTGCTCAGTTCTGAGAGATAAGTGTGTGTGAAAGACGTCCTTCAGCTAGCTTGTTGGGAACACAAAGTTTCTTTTCAGTTGCAAACTCCATTCCATACATATATATGGGAGGTACAAGCTCCAACTCGGTTTTACAGTGAAAACTGCAGGAACTTCAAACCGGCACTAGGAAATACACTGAGAAAGCAGAGAAAAAGTGTCTCCTGCAACCCGTTCCCTTGGTGCTAGATGAACGAACGTCTCTCCACTTGCTCAGTTCTGAGAGATAAGTGTGTGTGAAAGCCGTACTTCAGCTAGCTTGTTGGGAACACAAAGTTTCTTTTCAGTTGCAAACTCAATTCCATAAATATATATGGGGAGGTACAAGCTCCAACTCGGTTTTACAGTGAAAACTGCAGGAACTTGAAACCGGCACTAGGAAATAGACTGAGAAAGCAGAGAAAAAGTGTCTCCTGCAACCCGTTCCCTTGGTGCTAGATGAACGAACGTCTCTCCACTTGCTCAGTTCTGAGAAATAAGTGTGTGTGAAAGCCGTCCTTCAGCTACCTTGTTGGGAACACCAAGTTTCTTTTCAGTTGCAAACTCCATTCCATACATATATATGGGGAGGTACAAGCTCCAACTCGGTTGTACAGTGAAAACTGCAGGAACTTCAAACCGGCACTAGGAAACAGACTGAGAAAGCAGAGAAAAAGTGTCTCATGCAACCCGTTCCCTTGGTGATAGATGAACGAACGTCTCTCCACTTGCTCAGTTCTGAGAGATATGTGTGTTTGAAAGCCGTCCTTCAGCTAGCTTGTTGGGAACACAAAGTTTCTTTTCAGTTGCAAACTCCATTCCATACATATATATGGGAGGTACAAGCTCCAACTAGGTTTTACAGTGAAAACTGCAGGAACTTCAAACCGGCACTAGGAAACAGACTGAGAAAGCAGAGAAAAAGTGTCTCCTGCAACCCGTTCCCTTGGTGCTAGATGAACGAACGTCTCTCCACTTGCTCAGTTCTGAGAGATAAGTGTGTGTGAAAGCCGTCCTTCAGCTAGCTTGTTGGGAACACCAAGTTTCTTTTCAGTTGCAAACTCCATTCCATACATATATATGGGGAGGTACAAGCTCCAACTCGGTTTTACAGTGAAAACTGCAGGAACTTCAAACCGGCACTAGGAAACAGACTGAGAAAGCAGAGAAAAAGTGTCTCATGCCACCCGTTCCCTTGTTGATAGATGAACGAACGTCTCTCCACTTGCTCAGTTCTGAGAGATAAGTGTGTTTGAAAGCCGTCCTTCAGCTAGCTTGTTGGGAACACAAAGTTTCTTTTCAGTTGCAAACTCCATTCCATACATACATATGGGAGGTACAAGCTCCAACTCGGTTTTACAGTGAAAACTGCAGGAACTTCAAACCGGCACTAGGAAACAGACTGAGAAAGCAGAGAAAAAGTGTCTCCTGCAACCCGTTCCCTTGGTGCTAGATGAACGAACGTCTCTCCACTTGCTCAGTTCTGAGAGATAAGTGTGTGTGAAAGCCGTCCTTCACCTAGCTTGTTGGGAACACCAAGTTTCTTTTCAGTTGCAAACTCCATTCTATACATATATATGGGGAGGTACAAGCTCCAAATCGGTTTTACAGTGAAAACTGCAGGAACTTCAAACCGGCACTAGGAAACAGACTGAGAAAGCAGAGAAAAAGTGTCTCCTGCAACCCGTTCCCTTGGTGCTAGATGAACGAACGTCTCTCCACTTGCTCAGTTCTGAGAGATAAGTGTGTGTGAAAGCCGTCCTTCAGCTAGCTTGTTGGGAACACAAAGTTTCTTTTCAGTTGCAAACTCCATTCCATACATATATATGGGGAGGTACAAGCTCCAACTCGGTTTTACAGTGAAAACTGCAGGAACTTGAAACCGGCACTAGGAAATAGACTGAGAAAGCAGAGAAAAAGTGTCTCCTGCAACCCGTTCCCTTGGTGCTAGATGAACGAACGTCTCTCCACTTGCTCAGTTCTGAGAAATAAGTGTGTGTGAAAGCCGTCCTTCAGCTAGCTTGTTGGGAACACCAAGTTTCTTTTCAGTTGCAAACTCCATTCCATACATATATATGGGGAGGTACAAGCTCCAACTCGGTTTTACAGTGAAAACTGCAGGAACTTCAAACCGGCACTAGGAAACAGACTGAGAAAGCAGAGAAAAAGTGTCTCATGCAACCCGTTCCCTTGGTGATAGATGAACGAACGTCTCTCCACTTGCTCAGTTCTGAGAGATAAGTGTGTGTGAAAGCCGTCCTTCACCTAGCTTGTTGGGAACCCAAAGTTTCTTTTCAGTTGCAAACTCCATTCCATACATATATATGGGAGGTACAAGCTCCAACTCGGTTTTACAGTGAAAACTGCAGGAACTTCAAACCGGCACTAGGAAACAGACTGAGAAAGCAGAGAAAAAGTGTCTCCTGCAACCCGTTCCCTTGGTGCTAGATGAACGAACGTCTCTCCACTTGCTCAGTTCTGAGAGATAAGTGTGTGTGAAAGCCGTCCTTCAGCTAGCTTGTTGGGAACACAAAGTTTCTTTTCAGTTGCAAACTCCATTCCATACATATATATGGGGAGGTACAAGCTCCAACTCGGTTTTACAGTGAAAACTGCAGGAACTTCAAACCGGCACTAGGAAACAGACTGAGAAAGCAGAGAAAAAGTGTCTCATGCAACCCGTTCCCTTGTTGATAGATGAACGAACGTCTCTCCACTTGCTCAGTTCTGAGAGATAAGTGTGTGTGAAAGCCGTCCTTCAGCTAGCTTTTTGGGAACACAAAGTTTCTTTTCAGTTGCAAACTCCATTCCATACATATATATGGGGAGGTACAAGCTCCAACTCTGTTTTACAGTGAAAACTGCAGGAACTTGAAACCGGCACTAAGAAATAGACTGAGAAAGCAGAGAAAAAGTGTCTGCTGCAAACCGTTCCCTTGGTGCTAGATGAACGAACGTCTCTCCACTTGCTCAGTTCTGAGAGATAAGTGTGTGTGAAAGCCGTCCTTCAGCTAGCTTGTTGGGAACACCAAGTTTCTTTTCAGTTGCAAACTCCATTCCATACATATATATGGGGAGGTACAAGCTCCAACTCGGGTTTACAGTGAAAACTGCAGGAACTTCAAACCGGCACTAGCAAACAGACTGAGAAAGCAGAGAAAAAGTGTCTCCTGCAACCCGTTCCCTTGGTGCTAGATGAACGAACGTCTCTCCACTTGCTCAGTTCTGAGAGATAAGTGTGTGTGAAAGCCGTCCTTCAGCTAGCTTGTTGGGAACACAAAGTTTCTTTTCAGTTGCAAACTCCATTCCATACATATATATGGGGAGGTACAAGCTCCAACTCGGTTTTACAGTGAAAACTGCAGGAACTTCAAACCGGCACTAGGAAACAGACTGAGAAAGCAGAGAAAAAGTGTCTCCTGCAACCCGTTCCCTTGGTGCTAGATGAACGAACGTCTCTCCACTTGCTCAGTTCTGAGAGATAATTGTGTGTGAAAGCCGTCCTTCAGCTAGCTTGTTGGGAACACAAAGTTTCTTTTCAGTTGCAAACTCCATTCCATACATATATATGGGGAGGTACAAGCTCCAACTCGGTTTTACAGTGAAAACTGCAGGAACTTCAAACCGGCACTAGGAAACAGACTGAGAAAGCAGAGAAAAAGTGTCTCATGCAACCCGTTCCCTTGTTGATAGATGAACGAACGTCTCTCCACTTGCTCAGTTCTGAGAGATAAGTGTGTGTGAAAGCCGTCCTTCAGCTAGCTTGTTGGGAACACAAAGTTTCTTTTCAGTTGCAAACTCCATTCCATACATATATATGGGGAGGTACAAGCTCCAACTCTGTTTTACAGTGAAAACTGCAGGAACTTGAAACCGGCACTAAGAAATAGACTGAGAAAGCAGAGAAAAAGTGTCTGCTGCAAACCGTTCCCTTGGTGCTAGATGAACGAACGTCTCTCCACTTGCTCAGTTCTGAGAGATAAGTGTGTGTGAAAGCCGTCCTTCAGCTAGCTTGTTGGGAACACCAAGTTTCTTTTCAGTTGCAAACTCCATTCCATACATATATATGGGGAGGTACAAGCTCCAACTCGGGTTTACAGTGAAAACTGCAGGAACTTCAAACCGGCACTAGCAAACAGACTGAGAAAGCAGAGAAAAAGTGTCTCCTGCAACCCGTTCCCTTGGTGCTAGATGAACGAACGTCTCTCCACTTGCTCAGTTCTGAGAGATAAGTGTGTGTGAAAGCCGTCCTTCAGCTAGCTTGTTGGGAACACAAAGTTTCTTTTCAGTTGCAAACTCCATTCCATACATATATATGGGGATGTACAAGCTCCAACTCGGTTTTACAGTGAAAACTGCAGGAACTTCAAACCGGCACTAGGAAATAGACTGAGAAAGCAGAGAAAAAGTGTCTCCTGCAACCCGTTCCCTTGGTGCTAGATGAACGAACGTCTCTCCACTTGCTCAGTTCTGAGAGATAAGTGTGTGTGAAAGCCGTCCTTCAGCTAGCTTGTTGGGAACACAAAGTTTCTTTTCAGTTGCAAACTCCATTCCATACATATATATGGGGAGGTACAAGCTCCAACTCGGTTTTACAGTGAAAACTGCAGGAACTTCAAACCGGCACTAGGAAACAGACTGAGAAAGCAGAGAAAAAGTGTCTCCTGCAACCCGTTCCCTTGGTGCTAGATGAACGAACGTCTCTCCACTTGCTCAGTTCTGAGAGATAATTGTGTGTGAAAGCCGTCCTTCAGCTAGCTTGTTGGGAACACAAAGTTTCTTTTCAGTTGCAAACTCCATTCCATACATATATATGGGGAGGTACAAGCTCCAACTCGGTTTTACAGTGAAAACTGCAGGAACTTCAAACCGGCACTAGGAAACAGACTGAGAAAGCAGAGAAAAAGTGTCTCATGCAACCCGTTCCCTTGTTGATAGATGAACGAACGTCTCTCCACTTGCTCAGTTCTGAGAGATAAGTGTGTGTGAAAGCCGTCCTTCAGCTAGCTTGTTGGGAACACAAAGTTTCTTTTCAGTTGCAAACTCCATTCCATACATATATATGGGGAGGTACAAGCTCCAACTCTGTTTTACAGTGAAAACTGCAGGAACTTGAAACCGGCACTAAGAAATAGACTGAGAAAGCAGAGAAAAAGTGTCTGCTGCAAACCGTTCCCTTGGTGCTAGATGAACGAACGTCTCTCCACTTGCTCAGTTCTGAGAGATAATTGTGTGTGAAAGCCGTCCTTCAGCTAGCTTGTTGGGAACACAAAGTTTCTTTTCAGTTGCAAACTCCATTCCATACATATATATGGGGAGGTACAAGCTCCAACTCGGTTTTACAGTGAAAACTGCAGGAACTTCAAACCGGCACTAGGAAACAGACTGAGAAAGCAGAGAAAAAGTGTCTCATGCAACCCGTTCCCTTGTTGATAGATGAACGAACGTCTCTCCACTTGCTCAGTTCTGAGAGATAAGTGTGTGTGAAAGCCGTCCTTCAGCTAGCTTGTTGGGAACACAAAGTTTCTTTTCAGTTGCAAACTCCATTCCATACATATATATGGGGAGGTACAAGCTCCAACTCTGTTTTACAGTGAAAACTGCAGGAACTTGAAACCGGCACTAAGAAATAGACTGAGAAAGCAGAGAAAAAGTGTCTGCTGCAAACCGTTCCCTTGGTGCTAGATGAACGAACGTCTCTCCACTTGCTCAGTTCTGAGAGATAAGTGTGTGTGAAAGCCGTCCTTCAGCTAGCTTGTTGGGAACACCAAGTTTCTTTTCAGTTGCAAACTCCATTCCATACATATATATGGGGAGGTACAAGCTCCAACTCGGGTTTACAGTGAAAACTGCAGGAACTTCAAACCGGCACTAGCAAACAGACTGAGAAAGCAGAGAAAAAGTGTCTCCTGCAACCCGTTCCCTTGGTGCTAGATGAACGAACGTCTCTCCACTTGCTCAGTTCTGAGAGATAAGTGTGTGTGAAAGCCGTCCTTCAGCTAGCTTGTTGGGAACACAAAGTTTCTTTTCAGTTGCAAACTCCATTCCATACATATATATGGGGATGTACAAGCTCCAACTCGGTTTTACAGTGAAAACTGCAGGAACTTCAAACCGGCACTAGGAAATAGACTGAGAAAGCAGAGAAAAAGTGTCTCCTGCAACCCGTTCCCTTGGTGCTAGATGAACGAACGTCTCTCCACTTGCTCAGTTCTGAGAGATAAGTGTGTGTGAAAGCCGTCCTTCAGCTAGCTTGTTGGGAACACAAAGTTTCTTTTCAGTTGCAAACTCCATTCCATACATATATATGGGGAGGTACAAGCTCCAACTCGGTTTTACAGTGAAAACTGCAGGAACTTCAAACCGGCACTAGGAAACAGACTGAGAAAGCAGAGAAAAAGTGTCTCCTGCAACCCGTTCCCTTGGTGCTAGATGAACGAACGTCTCTCCACTTGCTCAGTTCTGAGAGATAAGTGTGTGTGAAAGCCGTCCTTCAGCTAGCATGTTGGGAACACCAAGTTTCTTTTCAGTTGCAAACTCCATTCCATACATATATATGGGGAGGTACAAGCTCCAACTCGGTTTTACAGTGAAAACTGCAGGAACTTCAAACCGGCACTAGGAAACAGACTGAGAAAGCAGAGAAAAAGTGTCTCCTGCAACCCGTTCCCTTGGTGCTAGATGAACGAACGTCTCTCCACTTGCTCAGTTCTGAGAGATAAGTGTGTGTGAAAGCCGTCCTTCAGCTAGCTGGTTGGGAACACAAAGTTTCTTTTCAGTTGCAAACTCCATTCCATACATATATATGGGAAGTACAAGCTCCAACTCGGTTTTACAGTGAAAACTGCAGGAACTTCAAACCGGCACTAGGAAACAGACTGAGAAAGCAGAGAAAAAGTGTCTCCTGCAACCCGTTCCCTTGGTGCTAGATGAACGAACGTTTCTCCACTTGCTAAGTTCTGAGAGATAAGTGTGTGTGAAAGCCGTCCTTCAGCTAGCTTGTTGGGAACACAAAGTTTCTTTTCAGTTGCAAACTCCATTCCATACATATATAAGGGGAGGTACAAGCTCCAACTCGATTTTACAGTGAAAACTGCAGGAACTTGAAACCGGCACTAGGAAATAGACTGAGAAAGCAGAGAAAAAGTGTCTCCTGCAACCCGTTCCCTTGGTGCTAGATGAACGAAAGTCTCTCCACTTGCTCAGTTCTGAGAGATAAGTGTGTGTGAAAGCCGTCCTTCAGCTAGCTTGTTGGGAACACCAAGTTTCTTTTCAGTTGCAAACTCCATTCCATACATATATATGGGGAGGTACAAGCTCCAACTCGATTTTACAGTGAAAACTGCAGGAACTTCAAACCGGCACTAGGAAACAGACTGAGAAAGCAGAGGAAAAGTGTCTCATGCAACCCGTTCCCTTGGTGATAGATGAACGAACGTCTCTCCACTTGCTGAGTTCCGAGAGATAAGTGTGTTTGAAAGCCTTCCTTCAGCTAGCTTGTTGGGAACACAAAGTTTCTTTTCAGTTTCCAACTCCATTCCATACATATATATGATAGGTACAAGCTCCAACTCGGTTTTACAGTGAAAACTGCAGGAACTTCAAACCGGCACTAGGAAACAGACTGAGAAAGCAGAGAAAAAGTGTCTCCTGCAACCCGTTCCCTTGGTGCTAGATGAACGAACGTCTCTCCACTTGCTCAGTTCTGAGAGATAAGTGTGTGTGAAAGCCGTCCTTCACCTAGCTTGTTGGGAACACAAAGTTTCTTTTCAGTTGCAAACTCCATTCCATACATATATATGGGAGGTACAAGCTCCAACTCGGTTTTACAGTGAAAACTGCAGGAACTTCAAACCGGCACTAGGAAACAGACTGAGAAAGCAGAGAAAAAGTGTCTCATGCAACCCGTTCCCTTGGTGCTAGATGAACGAACGTCTCTCCACTTGCTCAGTTCTGAGAGATAAGTGTGTGTGAAAGCCGTCCTTCACCTAGCTTGTTGGGAACACAAAGTTTCTTTTCAGTTGCAAACTCCATTCCATACATATATATGGGGAGGTACAAGCTCCAACTCGGTTTTACAGTGAAAACTGCAGGAACTTCAAACCGGCACTAGGAAACAGATTGAGAAAGCAGAGAAAAATTGTCTCCTGCAACCCGTTCCCTTGGTGATAGATGAACGAACGTCTCTCCACTTGCTCAGTTCTGAGAGATAAGTGTGTGTGAAAGCCGTCCTTCAGCTAGCTTGTTGGGAACACAAAGTTTCTTTTCAGTTGCAACCTTCATTCCATACATATATATGAGGAGGTACAAGCTCCAACTCGGTTTTACAGTGAAAACTGCAGGAACTTCAAACCGGCACTAGGAAACAGACTGAGAAAGCAGAGAAAAAGTGTCTCCTGCAACCCGTTCCCTTGGTGCTAGATGAACGAACGTCTCTCCACTTGCTCAGTTCTGATTCATAAGTGTGTGTGAAAGCCGTCCTTCAGCTAGCTTTTTGGGAATACAAAGTTTCTTTTCAGGTGCAAACTCCACTCCATACATATATATGGGGAGGTAACTAGTTCCAACTCGGTTTTATAGTGAAAACTGCAGGAACTTCAAACCGGCACTAGGAAACAGACTGAGAAAGCAGAGAAAAAGTGTCTCCTGCAACCCGTTCCCTTGGTGCTAGATGAACGAACGTCTCTCCACTTGCTCAGTTCTGAGAGATAAGTGTGTGTGAAAGCCGTCCTTCAGCTAGCTTGTTGGGAACACAAAGTTTCTTTTCAGTTGCAAACTCCATTCCATACATATATATGGGGAGGTACAAGCTCCAACTCGGGTTTACAGTGAAAACTGCTGGAACTTCAAACCGGCACTAGCAAACAGACTGAGAAAGCAGAGAAAAAGTGTCTCCTGCAACCCGTTCCCTTGGTGCTAGATGAACGAACGTCTCTCCACTTGCTCAGTTCTGAGAGATAAGTGTGTGTGAAAGCCGTCCTTCACCTAGCTTGTTGGGAACACAAAGTTTCTTTTCAGTTGCAAACTCCATTCCATACATATATATGGGGAGGTACAAGCTCCAACTCGGGTTTACAGTGAAAACTTCAGGAACTTCAAACCGGCACTAGGAAACAGATTGAGAAAGCAGAGAAAAAGTGTCTCCTGCAACCCGTTCCCTTGGTGATAGATGAACGAACGTCTCTCCACTTGCTCAGTTCTGAGAGATAAGTGTGTGTGAAAGCCGTCCTTCAATTAGCTTGTTGGGAACACAAAGTTTCTTTTCAGAAGCAAACTCCACTCCATGCATATATATGGGGAAGTACTAGTTCCAACTCGGTTTTACAGTGAAAACTGAAGGAAATTCAAACCGGCACTAGGAATCAGAATGAGAAACCAGAGTAAAGTTTCTCCTGCAACCCGTTCCCTTGGTGCTAGATGAACGAACATCTCTCCACTTGCCCATTTCTGAGAGATAAGTGTGTGTGAAAGCCGTCCTTCACCTAGCTTGTTGGGAACACAAAGTTTCTTTTCAGTTCCAAAATCCATTCCATAAATTTATATGGGGAGGTACAAGTCCAACTCGGTTTTACAGTGAAAACTGCAGGAACTTCAAACCGGCACTAGGAAACAGACTGAAATGGAGAGAAAAAGTGTCTCCTGCAACCCGTTCCCTTGGTGCTAGATGAACGAACGTCTCTCCATTTGCTCAGTTCTGAGACATAAGTGTGTGTGAAAGCCATCCTTCAGCTAGCTTGTTGGGAGCACAAAGTTTCTTTTCAGTTGCAAACTCCATTCCATACATATATATGGGGAGGTACAAGCTCCAACTCGGTTTTACAGTGAAAACTGTAGGAACTTCAAACCGGCACTAGGAAACAGACTGAGAAAGCAGAGAAAAAGTGTCTACTGCAACCCGTTCCCTTGGTGCTAGATGAACGAAAGTCTCTCCACTTGCTCAGTTCTGAGAGATAAGTGTGTGTGAAAGCCATCCTTCAGCTAGCTTGTTGGGAACACAAAGTTTCTTTTCAGTTTCAAACTCCATTCCATACATATATATGGGAGGTACAAGCTCCAACTCGGTTTTACAGTGAAAACTGCAGGAACTTGAAACCGGCACTAGGAAATAGACTGAGAAAGCAGAGAAAAAGTGTCTCCTGCAACCCGTTCCCTTGGTGCTAGATGAACGAACGTCTCTCCATTTGCTCAGTTCTGAGACATAAGTGTGTGTGAAAGCCATCCTTCAGCTAGCTTGTTGGGAGCACAAAGTTTCTTTTCAGTTGCAAACTCCATTCCATACATATATATGGGAGGTACAAGCTCCAACTCGGTTTTACAGTGAAAACTGCAGGAACTTGAAACCGGCACTAGGAAATAGACTGAGAAAGCAGAGAAAAAGTGTCTCCTGCAACCCGTTCCCTTGGTGCTAGATGAACGAACGTCTCTCCACTTGCTCAGTTCTGAGAGATAAGTGTGTGTGAAAGCCGTCCTTCAGCTAGCTTGTTGGGAACACAAAGTTTCTTTTCAGTTGCAAACTCCATTCCATACATATATATGGGGAGGTACAAGCTCCAACTCGGGTTTACAGTGAAAACTGCTGGAACTTCAAACCGGCACTAGCAAACAGACTGAGAAAGCAGAGAAAAAGTGTCTCCTGCAACCCGTTCCCTTGGTGCTAGATGAACGAATGTCTCTCCACTTGCTCAGTTCTGAGAGATAAGTGTGTGTGAAAGCCGTCCTTCACCTAGCTTGTTGGGAACACAAAGTTTCTTTTCAGTTGCAAACTCCATTCCATACATATATATGGGGAGGTACAAGCTCCAACTCTGGTTTACAGTGAAAACTGCAGGAACTTCAAACCGGCACTAGGAAACAGATTGAGAAAGCAGAGAAAAAGTGTCTCCTACAACCCGTTCCCTTGGTGATAGATGAACGAACGTCTCTCCACTTGCTCAGTTCTGAGAGATAAGTGTGTGTGAAAGCCGTCCTTCAATTAGCTTGTTGGGAACACAAAGTTTCTTTTCAGAAGCAAACTCCACTCCATGCATATATATGGGGAAGTACTAGTTCCAACTCGGTTTTACAGTGAAAACTGAAGGAAATTCAAACCGGCACTAGGAATCAGAATGAGAAACCAGAGTAAAGTTTCTCCTGCAACCCGTTCCCTTGGTGCTAGATGAACGAACATCTCTCCACTTGCCCATTTCTGAGAGATAAGTGTGTGTGAAAGCCGTCCTTCACCTAGCTTGTTGGGAACACAAAGTTTCTTTTCAGTTCCAAAATCCATTCCATAAATTTATATGGGGAGGTACAAGTCCAACTCGGTTTTACAGTGAAAACTGCAGGAACTTCAAACCGGCACTAGGAAACAGACTGAGAAAGGAGAGAAAAAGTGTCTCCTGCAACCCGTTCCCTTGGTGCTAGATGAACGAACGTCTCTCCATTTGCTCAGTTCTGAGACATAAGTGTGTGTGAAAGCCATCCTTCAGCTAGCTTGTTGGGAGCACAAAGTTTCTTTTCAGTTGCAAACTCCATTCCATACATATATATGGGGAGGTACAAGCTCCAACTCGGTTTTACAGTGAAAACTGTAGGAACTTCAAACCGGCACTAGGAAACAGACTGAGAAAGCAGAGAAAAAGTGTCTACTGCAACCCGTTCCCTTGGTGCTAGATGAACGAAAGTCTCTCCACTTGCTCAGTTCTGAGAGATAAGTGTGTGTGAAAGCCATCCTTCAGCTAGCTTGTTGGGAACACAAAGTTTCTTTTCAGTTTCAAACTCCATTCCATACATATATATGGGAGGTACAAGCTCCAACTCGGTTTTACAGTGAAAACTGCAGGAACTTGAAACCGGCACTAGGAAATAGACTGAGAAAGCAGAGAAAAAGTGTCTCCTACAACCCGTTCCCTTGGTGCTAGATGAACGAACGTCTCTCCATTTGCTCAGTTCTGAGACATAAGTGTGTGTGAAAGCCATCCTTCAGCTAGCTTGTTGGGAGCACAAAGTTTCTTTTCAGTTGCAAACTCCATTCCATACATATATATGGGAGGTACAAGCTCCAACTCGGTTTTACAGTGAAAACTGCAGGAACTTGAAACCGGCACTAGGAAATAGACTGAGAAAGCAGAGAAAAAGTGTCTCCTGCAACCCGTTCCCTTGGTGCTAGATGAACGAACGTCTCTCCATTTGCTCAGTTCTGAGACATAAGTGTGTGTGAAAGCCATCCTTCAGCTAGCTTGTTGGGAGCACAAAGTTTCTTTTCAGTTGCAAACTCCATTCCATACATATATATGGGGAGGTACAGGCTCCAACTCGGTTTTACAGTGAAAACTGTAGGAACTTCAAACCGGCACTAGGAAACAGACTGAGAAAGCAGAGAAAAAGTGTCTACTGCAACCCGTTCCCTTGGTGCTAGATGAACGAAAGTCTCTCCACTTGCTCAGTTCTGAGAGATAAGTGTGTGTGAAAGCCATCCTTCAGCTAGCTTGTTGGGAACACAAAGTTTCTTTTCAGTTTCAAACTCCATTCCATACATATATATGGGAGGTACAAGCTCCAACTCGGTTTTACAGTGAAAACTGCAGGAACTTGAAACCGGCACTAGGAAATAGACTGAGAAAGCAGAGAAAAAGTGTCTCCTGCAACCCGTTCCCTTGGTGCTAGATGAACGAACGTCTCTCCACTTGCTCAGTTCTGAGAGATAAGTGTGTGTGAAAGCCGTACTTCAGCTAGCTTGTTGGGAACACAAAGTTTCTTTTCAGTTGCAAACTCCATTCCATACATATATATGGGAGGTACAAGCTCCAACTCGGTTTTACAGTGAAAACTGCAGGAACTTGAAACCGGCACTAGGAAATAGACTGAGAAAGCAGAGAAAAACGGTCTCCTGCAACCCGTTCCCTTGGTGCTAGATGAACGAACGTCTCTCCACTTGCTCAGTTCTGAGAGATAAGTGTGTGTGAAAGCCGTCCTTCAGCTAGCTTGTTGGGAACACAAAGTTTCTTTTCAGTTGCAAACTCCATTCCATACATATATATGGGAGGTACAAGCTCCAACTCGGTTTTACAGTGAAAACTGCAGGAACTTCAAACCGGCACTAGGAAATAGACTGAGAAAGCAGAGAAAAACGGTCTCCTGCAACCCGTTCCCTTGGTGCTAGATGAACGAACGTCTCTCCACTTGCTCAGTTCTGAGAGATAAGTGTGTGTGAAAGCCGTCCTTCAGCTAGCTTCTTGGGAACACAAAGTTTCTTTTCAGTTGCAAACTCCATTCCATACATATATATGGGAGGTACAAGCTCCAACTCGGTTTTACAGTGAAAACTGCAGGAACTTCAAACCGGCACTAGGAAATAGACTGAGAAAGCAGAGAAAAATGGTCTCCTGCAACCCGTTCCCTTGGTGCTAGATGAACGAACGTCTCTCCACTTGCTCAGTTCTGAGAGATAAGTGTGTGTGAAAGCCGTCCTTCAGCTAGCTTCTTGGGAACACAAAGTTTCTTTTCAGTTGCAAACTTCATTCCATACATATATATGGGGAGGTACAAGCTCCAACTCGGTTTTACAGTGAAAACTGCAGGAACTTGAAACCGGCACTAGGAAATAGACTGAGAAAGCAGAGAAAAAGTGTCTCCTGCAACCCGTTCCCTTGGTGCTAGATGAACGAACGTCTCTCCACTTGCTCAGTTCTGAGAGATAAGTGTGTGTGAAAGCCGTCCTTCACCTAGCTTGTTGGGAACACCAAGTTTCTTTTCAGTTGCAAACTCCATTCCATACATATATATGGGGAGGTACAAGCTCCAACTCGGTTTTACAGTAAAAACTGCAGGAACTTCAAACCGGCACTAGGAAACAGACTGAGAAAGCAGAGAAAAAGTGTCTCCTGCAACCCGTTCCCTTGGTGCTAGATGAACGAACGTCTCTCCACTTGCTCAGTTCTGAGAGATAAGTGTGTGTGAAAGCCGTCCTTCACCTAGCTTGTTGGGAACACAAAGTTTCTTTTCAGTTGCAAACTCCATTCCATACATATATATGGGGAGGTACAAGCTCCAACTAGGTTTTACAGTGAAAACTGCAGGAACTTCAAACCGGCACAAGGAAACAGACTGAGAAAGCTGAGAAAAAGTGTCTCCTGCAACCCGTTCCCTTGGTGCTAGATGAACGAACGTCTCTCCACTTGCTCAGTTCTGAGAGATAAGTGTGTGTGAAAGCCGTCCTTCAGCTAGCTTGTTGGGAACACAAAGTTTCTTTTCAGGTGCAAACTCCATTCCATACATATATATGGGAGGTACAAGCTCCAACTCGGTTTTACAGTGAAAACCGCAGGAACTTGAAACCGGCAATAGGAAATAGACTGAGAAAGCAGAGAAAAAGTGTCTCCTGCAACCCGTTCCCTTGGTGCTAGATGAACGAACGTCTCTCCACTTGCTCAGTTCTGAGAGATAAGTGTGTGTGAAAGCCGTCCTTCAGCTAGCTTGTTGGGAACACCAAGTTTCTTTTCAGGTGCAAACTCCATTCCATACATATATATGGGAGGTACAAGCTCCAACTCGGTTTTACAGTGAAAACTGCAGGAACTTCAAACCGGCACTAGGAAACAGACTGAGAAAGCTGAGAAAAAGTGTCTCCTGCAACCCGTTCCCTTGGTGCTAGATGAACGAACGTCTCTCCACCTGCTCAGTTCTGAGAGATAAGTGTGTGTGAAAGTCATCCTTCAGCTAGCTTGTTGGGAACACAAAGTTTCTTTTCAGTTGCAAACTCCATTCCATACATATATATGGGGAGGTACAAGCTCCAACTCGGTTTTACAGTGAAAACTGCAGGAACTTGAAACCGGCACTAGGAAATAGACTGAGAAAGCAGAGAAAAAGTGTCTCCTGCAACCCGTTCCCTTGGTGCTAGATGAACGAACGTCTCTCCACTTGCTCAGTTCTGAGAGATAAGTGTGTGTGAAAGCCGTTCTTCAGCTAGCTTGTTGGGAACACAAAGTTTCTTTTCAGTTGCAAACTCCATTCCATACATATATATGGGGAGGTACAAGCTCCAACTCGGTTTTACAGTGAAAACTGCAGGAACTTCAAACCGGCACTAGGAAATAGACTGAGAAAGCAGAGAAAAAGTGTCTCCTGCAACCCGTTCCCTTGGTGCTAGGTGAACGAACGTCTCTCCACTTGCTCAGTTCTGAGAGATAAGTGTGTGTGAAAGCCGTCCTTCACCTAGCTTGTTGGGAACACAAAGTTTCTTTTCAGTTGCAAACTCCATTCCATACATATATATGGGGAGGTACAAGCTCCAACTCGGTTTTACAGTGAAAACTGCAGGAACTTCAAACCGGCACTAGGAAACAGACTGAGAAAGCTGAGAAAAAGTGTCTCCTGCAACCCGTTCCCTTGGTGATAGATGAACGAACGTCTCTCGACTTGCTCAGTTCTGAGAGATAAGTGTGTGTGAAAGCCGTCCTTCAGCTAGCTTGTTGGGAACACAAAGTTTCTTTTCAGTTGCAAACTCCATTCCATACATATATATGGGGAGGTACAAGCTCCAACTCGGTTTTACAGTGAAAACTGCAGGAACTTCAAACCGGCACTAGGAAACAGACTGAGAAAGCAGAGAAAAAGTGTCTCCTGCAACCCGTTCCCTTGGTGCTAGATGAACGAACGTCTTTCCACTTGCTCAGTTCTGAGAGATAAGTGTGTGTGAAAGCCGTCCTTCACCTAGCTTGTTGGGAACACAAAGTTTCTTTTCAGTTGCAAACTCCATTCCATACATATATATGGGGAGGTACAAGCTCCAACTCGGTTTTACAGTGAAAACTGCAGGAACTTCAAACCGGCACTAGGAAACAGACTGAGAAAGCAGAGAAAAAGTGTCTCCTGCAACCCGTTCCCTTGGTGCTAGATGAACGAACGTCTCTCCACTTGCTCAGTTCTGAGAGATAAGTGTGTGTGAAAGCCGTCCTTCAGCTAGCTTGTTGGGAACACAAAGTTTCTCTTCAGTTGCAAACTCCATTCCATACATATATATGGGGAGGTACAAGCTCCAACTCGGTTTTACAGTGAAAACTGCAGGAACTTCAAACCGGCACTAGGAAACAGACTGAGAAAGCAGAGAAAAAGTGTCTCCTGCAACCCGTTCCCTTGGTGCTAGATGAACGAACGTCTCTCCACTTGCTCAGTTCTGAGAGATAAGTGTGTGTGAAAGCCGTCCTTCAGCTAGCTTGTTGGGAACACAAAGTTTCTCTTCAGTTGCAAACTCCATTCCATACATATATATGGGGAGGTACAAGCTCCAACTCGGTTTTACAGTGAAAACTGCAGGAACTTCAAACCGGCACTAGGAAACAGACTGAGAAAGCAGAGAAAAAGTGTCTCCTGCAACCCGTTCCCTTGGTGCTAGATGAACGAACGTCTCTCCACTTGCTCAGTTCTGAGAGATATGTGTGTGTGAAAGCCATCCTTCAGCTAGCTTGTTGGGAACACAAAGTTTCTTTTCAGTTGCAAACTCCATTCCATACATATATATGGGAGGTACAAGCTCCAACTCGGTTTTACAGAGAAAACTGCAGGAACTTCAAACCGGCACTAGGAAAGAGACTGAGAAAGCAGAGAAAAAGTGTCTCCTGCAACCCGTTCCCTTGGTGCTAGATGAACGAACGTCTCTCCACTTGCTCAGTTCTGAGAGATAAGTGTGTGTGAAAGCCGTCCTTCAGCTAGCTTGTTGGGAACACAAAGTTTCTTTTCAGTTGCAAACTCCATTCCATACATATATATGGGAGGTAGAAGCTCCAACTCGGTTTTACAGTGAAAACTGCAGGAACTTGAAACCGGCACAAGGAAATAGACTGAGAAAGCAGAGAAAAAGTGTCTCCTGCAACCCGTTCCCTTGGTGCTAGATGAACGAACGTCTCTCCACTTGCTCAGTTCTGAGAGATAAGTGTGTGTGAAAGCCGTCCTTCAGCTAGCTTCTTGGGAACACAAAGTTTCTTTTCAGTTGCAAACTCCATTCCATACATATATATGGGGAGGTACAAGCTCCAACTAGGTTTTACAGTGAAAACTGCAGGAACTTCAAACCGGCACTAGGAAACAGACTGAGAAAGCTGAGAAAAAGTGTCTCCTGCAACCCGTTCCCTTGGTGCTAGATGAACGAACGTCTCTCCATTTGCTCAGTTCTGAGAGATAAGTGTGTGTGAAAGCCGTCCTTCAGCTAGCTTGTTGGGAACACAAAGTTTCTTTTCTGTTGCAAACTCCATTCCATACATATATATGGGAGGTACAAGCTCCAACTCGGTTTTACAGTGAAAACTGCAGGAACTTGAAACCGGCTCTAGGAAATAGACTGAGAAAGCAGAGAAAAAGTGTCTCCTGCAACCCGTTCCCTTGGTGCTAGATGAACGAACGTCTCTCCACTTGCTCAGTTCTGAGAGATAAGTGTGTGTGAAAGCCGTCCTTCAGCTAGCTTGTTGGGAACACCAAGTTTCTTTTCAGTTGCAAACTCCATTCCATACATATATATGGGAGGTACAAGCTCCAACTCGGTTTTACAGTGAAAACTGCAGGAACTTCAAACCGGCACTAGGAAACAGACTGAGAAAGCTGAGAAAAAGTGTCTCCTGCAACCCGTTCCCTTGGTGCTAGATGAACAAACGTCTCTCCACTTGCTCAGTTCTGAGAGATAAGTGTGTGTGAAAGCCATTCTTCAGCTAGCTTGTTGGGAACACAAAGTTTCTTTTCAGTTGCAAACTTCATTCCATACATATATATGGGGAGGTACAAGCTCCAACTCGGTTTTACAGTGAAAACTGCAGGAACTTCAAACCGGCACTAGGAAACAGACTGAGAAAGCTGAGAAAAAGTGTCTCCTGCAACCCGTTCCCTTGGTGCTAGATGAACGAACGTCTCTCAACTTGCTCAGTTCTGAGAGATAAGTGTGTGTGAAAGCCGTCCTTCAGCTAGCTTGTTGGGAACACAAAGTTTCTTTTCAGTTGCAAACTCCATTCCATACATATATATGGGGAGGTACAAGCTCCAACTCGGTTTTACAGTGAAAACTGCAGGAACTTCAAACCGGCACTAGGAAACAGACTGAGAAAGCTGAGAAAAAGTGTCTCCTGCAACCCGTTCCCTTGGTGCTAGATGAACGAACGTCTCTCCACTTGCTCAGTTCTGAGAGATAAGTGTGTGTGAAAGCCGTCCTTCAGCTAGCTTGTTGGGAACACAAAGTTTCTTTTCAGTTGCAAACTCCATTCCATACATATATATGGGGAGGTACAAGCTCCAACTCGGTTTTACAGTGAAAACTGCAGGAACTTCAAACCGGCACTAGGAAACAGACTGAGAAAGCTGAGAAAAAGTGTCTCCTGCAACCCGTTCCCTTGGTGCTAGATGAACGAACGTCTCTCCACTTGCTCAGTTCTGAGAGATAAGTGTGTGTGAAAGCCGTCCTTCAGCTAGCTTGTTGCGAACACAAAGTTTCTTTTCAGTTGCAAACTCCATTCCATACATATATATGGGAAGTACAAGCTCCAACTCGGTTTTACAGTGAAAACTGCAGGAACTTCAAACCGGCACTAGGAAATAGACTGAGAAAGCAGAGAAAAAGTGTCTCCTGCAACCCGTTCCCTTGGTGCTAGATGAACGAACGTCTCTCCACTAGCTCAGTTCTGAGAGATAAGTGTGTTTGAAAGCCGTCCTTCAGCTAGCTTGTTGGGAACACAAAGTTTCTTTTCAGTTGCAAACTCCATTCCATACATATATAGGGGAGGTACAAGCTCCAACTCGGTTTTACAGTGAAAACTGCAGGAACTTCAAACCGGCACTAGGAAACAGACTGAGAAAGCTGAGAAAAAGTGTCTCCTGCAACCCGTTCCCTTGGTGCTAGATGAACGAACGTCTCTCCACTTGCTCAGTTCTGAGAGATAAGTGTGTGTGAAAGCCGTCCTTCAGCTAGCTTGTTGGGAACACAAAGTTTCTTTTCAGTTGCAAACTCCATTCCATACATATATATGGGAGGTACAAGCTCCAACTCGGTTTTACAGTGAAAACTGCAGGAACTTGAAACCGGCACTAGGAAATAGACTGAGAAAGCAGAGAAACAGTGTCTCCTGCAACCCGTTCCCTTGGTGCTAGATGAACGAACGTCTCTCCACTTGCTCAGTTCTGAGAGATAAGTGTGTGTGAAAGCCGTCCTTCAGCTAGCTTGTTGGGAACACCAAGTTTCTTTTCAGTTGCAAACTCCATTCCATACATATATATGGGGAGGTACCAGCTCCAACTCGGTTTTACAGTGAAAACTGCAGGAACTTCAAACCGGCACTAGGAAACAGACTGAGAAAGCAGAGAAAAAGTGTCTCCTGCAACCCGTTCCATTGGTGCTAGATGAACGAACGTCTCTCCACTTGCTCAGTTCTGAGAGATAAGTGTGTGTGAAAGCCGTCCTTCACCTAGCTTGTTGGGAACACAAAGTTTCTTTTCAGTTGCAAACTCCATTCCATACATATATAACGGGAGGTACAAGCTCCAACTAGGTTTTACAGTGAAAACTGCAGGAACTTCAAACCGGCACTAGGAAACAGACTGAGAAAGCTGAGAAAAAGTGTCTCCTGCAACCCGTTCCCTTGGTGCTAGATGAACGAACGTCTCTCCACTTGCTCAGTTCTGAGAGATAAGTGTGTGTGAAGGCCGTCCTTCAGCTAGCTTGTTGGGAACACAAAGTTTCTTTTCAGTTGCAAACTCCATTCCATACATATATATGGGAGGTACAAGCTCCAACTCGGTTTTACAGTGAAAACTGCAGGAACTTCAAACCGGCACTAGGAAACAGACTGAGAAAGCTGAGAAAAAGTGTCTCCTGCAACCCGTTCCCTTGGTGCTAGATGAACGAACGTCTCTCCACCCTTTCAGTTCTGAGAGATAAGTGTGTGTGAAAGCCATCCTTCAGCTAGCTTGTTGGGAACACAAAGTTTCTTTTCAGTTGCAAACTTCATTCCATACATATATATGGGGAGGTACAAGCTCCAACTCGGTTTTACAGTGAAAACTGCAGGAACTTCAAACCGGCACTAGGAAACAGACTGAGAAAGCTGAGAAAAAGTGTCTCCTGCAACCCGTTCCCTTGGTGCTAGATGAACGAACGTCTCTCCACTTGCTCAGTTCTGAGAGATAAGTGTGTGTGAAGGCCGTCCTTCAGCTAGCTTGTTGGGAACACAAAGTTTCTTTTCAGTTGCAAACTCCATTCCATACATATATATGGGAGGTACAAGCTCCAACTCGGTTTTACAGTGAAAACTGCAGGAACTTCAAACCGGCACTAGGAAACAGACTGAGAAAGCTGAGAAAAAGTGTCTCCTGCAACCCGTTCCCTTGGTGCTAGATGAACGAACGTCTCTCCACCCTTTCAGTTCTGAGAGATAAGTGTGTGTGAAAGCCATCCTTCAGCTAGCTTGTTGGGAACACAAAGTTTCTTTTCAGTTGCAAACTTCATTCCATACATATATATGGGGAGGTACAAGCTCCAACTCGGTTTTACAGTGAAAACTGCAGGAACTTCAAACCGGCACTAGGAAACAGACTGAGAAAGCTGAGAAAAAGTGTCTCCTGCAACCCGTTCCCTTGGTGCTAGATGAACGAACGTCTCTCCACTTGCTCAGTTCTGAGAGATAAGTGTGTGTGAAAGCCGTCCTTCAGCTAGCTTGTTGGGAACACAAAGTTTCTTTTCAGTTGCAAACTCCATTCCATACATATATATGGGGAGGTACAAGCTCCAACTCGGTTTTACAGTGAAAACTGCAGGAACTTCAAACCGGCACTAGGAAACAGACTGAGAAAGCAGAGAAAAAGTGTCTCCTGCAACCCGTTCCCTTGGTGCTAGATGAACGAACGTCTCTCCACTTGCTCAGTTCTGAGAGATAAGTGTGTGTGAAAGCCGTCCTTCAGCTAGCTTGTTGGGAACACAAAGTTTCTCTTCAGTTGCAAACTCCATTCCATACATATATATGGGGAGGTACAAGCTCCAACTCGGTTTTACAGTGAAAACTGCAGGAACTTCAAACCGGCACTAGGAAACAGACTGAGAAAGCAGAGAAAAAGTGTCTCCTGCAACCCGTTCCCTTGGTGCTAGATGAACGAACGTCTCTCCACTTGCTCAGTTCTGAGAGATAAGTGTGTGTGAAAGCCATCCTTCAGCTAGCTTGTTGGGAACACAAAGTTTCTTTTCAGTTGCAAACTCCATTCCATACATATATATGGGAGGTACAAGCTCCAACTCGGTTTTACAGTGAAAACTGCAGGAACTTCAAACCGGCACTAGGAAAGAGACTGAGAAAGCAGAGAAAAAGTGTCTCCTGCAACCCGTTCCCTTGGTGCTAGATGAACGAACGTCTCTCCACTTGCTCAGTTCTGAGATATAAGTGTGTGTGAAAGCCGTCCTTCAGCTAGCTTGTTGGGAACACAAAGTTTCTTTTCAGTTGCAAACTCCATTCCATACATATATATGGGAGGTAGAAGCTCCAACTCGGTTTTACAGTGAAAACTGCAGGAACTTGAAACCGGCACAAGGAAATAGACTGAGAAAGCAGAGAAAAAGTGTCTCCTGCAACCCGTTCCCTTGGTGCTAGATGAACGAACGTCTCTCCACTTGCTCAGTTCTGAGAGATAAGTGTGTGTGAAAGCCGTCCTTCAGCTAGCTTCTTGGGAACACAAAGTTTCTTTTCAGTTGCAAACTCCATTCCATACATATATATGGGGAGGTACAAGCTCCAACTAGGTTTTACAGTGAAAACTGCAGGAACTTCAAACCGGCACTAGGAAACAGACTGAGAAAGCTGAGAAAAAGTGTCTCCTGCAACCCGTTCCCTTGGTGCTAGATGAACGAACGTCTCTCCACTTGCTCAGTTCTGAGAGATAAGTGTGTGTGAAAGCCGTCCTTCAGCTAGCTTGTTGGGAACACAAAGTTTCTTTTCAGTTGCAAACTCCATTCCATACATATATATGGGAGGTACAAGCTCCAACTCGGTTTTACAGTGAAAACTGCAGGAACTTGAAACCGGCTCTAGGAAATAGACTGAGAAAGCAGAGAAAAAGTGTCTCCTGCAACCCGTTCCCTTGGTGCTAGATGAACGAACGTCTCTCCACTTGCTCAGTTCTGAGAGATAAGTGTGTGTGAAAGCCGTCCTTCAGCTAGCTTGTTGGGAACACAAAGTTTCTTTTAAGTTGCAAACTCCATTCCATACATATATATGGGAGGTACAAGCTCCAACTCGGTTTTACAGTGAAAACTGCAGGAACTTCAAACCGGCACTAGGAAACAGACTGAGAAAGCTGAGAAAAAGTGTCTCCTGCAACCCGTTCCCTTGGTGCTAGATGAACGAACGTCTCTCCACTTGCTCAGTTCTGAGAGATAAGTGTGTGTGAAAGCCATCCTTCAGCTAGCTTGTTGGGAACACATAGTTTCTTTTCAGTTGCAAACTTCATTCCATACATATATATGGGGAGGTACAAGCTCCAACTCGGTTTTACAGTGAAAACTGCAGGAACTTCAAACCGGCACTAGGAAACAGACTGAGAAAGCTGAGAAATAGTGTCTCCTGCAACCCGTTCCCTTGGTGCTAGATGAACGAACGTCTCTCAACTTGCTCAGTTCTGAGAGATAAGTGTGTGTGAAAGCCGTCCTTCAGCCAGCTTGTTGGGAACACAAAGTTTCTTTTCAGTTGCAAACTCCATTCCATACGTATATATGGGGAGGTACAAGCTCCAACTCGGTTTTACAGTGAAAACTGCAGGAACTTCAAACCAGCACTAGGAAACAGACTGAGAAAGCTGAGAAAAAGTGTCTCCGGCAACCCGTTCCCTTGGTGCTAGATGAACGAACGTCTCTCCACTTGCTCAGTTCTGAGAGATAAGTGTGTGTGAAAGCCGTCCTTCAGATAACTTGTTGGGAACACAAAGTTTCTTTTCAGTTGCAAACTCCATTCCATACATATATATGGGGAGGTACAAGCTCCAACTCGGTTTTACAGTGAAAACTGCAGGAACTTCAAACCGGCACTAGGAAACAGACTGAGAAAGCAGAGAAAAAGTGTCTCCTGCAACCCGTTCCCTTGGTGCTAGATGAACGAACGTCTCTCCACTTGCTCAGTTCTGAGAGATAAGTGTGTGTGAAAGCCGTCCTTCAGCTAGCTTGTTGGGAACACAAAGTTTCTTTTCAGTTGCAAACTCCATTCCATACATATATATGGGGAGGTACAAGCTCCAACTCGGTTTTACAGTGAAAACTGCAGGAACTTCAAACCGGCACTAGGAAATAGACTGAGAAAGCAGAGAAAAAGTGTCTCCTGCAACCCGTTCCCTTGGTGCTAGATGAACGAACGTCTCTCCACTTGCTCAGTTCTGAGAGATAAGTGTGTGTGAAAGCCGTCCTTCAGCTAGCTTGTTGGGAACACAAAGTTTCTTTTCAGTTGCAAACTCCATTCCATACATATATATGGGAGGTACAAGCTCCAACTCGGTTTTACAGTGAAAACTGCAGGAACTTCAAACCGGCACTAGGAAACAGACTGAGAAAGCTGAGAAAAAGTGTCTCCTGCAACCCGTTCCCTTGGTGCTAGATGAACGAACGTCTCTCCACTTGCTCAGTTCTGAGAGATAAGTGTGTGTGAAAGCCATCCTTCAGTTAGCTTGTTGGGAACACATAGTTTCTTTTCAGTTGCAAACTTCATTCCATACATATATATGGGGAGGTACAAGCTCCAACTCGGTTTTACAGTGAAAACTGCAGGAACTTCAAACCGGCACTAGGAAACAGACTGAGAAAGCTGAGAAATAGTGTCTCCTGCAACCCGTTCCCTTGGTGCTAGATGAACGAACGTCTCTCAACTTGCTCAGTTCTGAGAGATAAGTGTGTGTGAAAGCCGTCCTTCAGCCAGCTTGTTGGGAACACAAAGTTTCTTTTCAGTTGCAAACTCCATTCCATACGTATATATGGGGAGGTACAAGCTCCAACTCGGTTTTACAGTGAAAACTGCAGGAACTTCAAACCAGCACTAGGAAACAGACTGAGAAAGCTGAGAAAAAGTGTCTCCTGCAACCCGTTCCCTTGGTGCTAGATGAACGAACGTCTCTCCACTTGCTCAGTTCTGAGAGATAAGTGTGTGTGAAAGCCGTCCTTCAGATAACTTGTTGGGAACACAAAGTTTCTTTTCAGTTGCAAACTCCATTCCATACATATATATGGGGAGGTACAAGCTCCAACTCGGTTTTACAGTGAAAACTGCAGGAACTTCAAACCGGCACTAGGAAACAGACTGAGAAAGCAGAGAAATAGTGTCTCCTGCAACCCGTTCCCTTGGTGCTAGATGAACGAACGTCTCTCCACTTGCTCAGTTCTGAGAGATAAGTGTGTGTGAAAGCCGTCCTTCAGCTAGCTTGTTGGGAACACAAAGTTTCTTTTCAGTTGCAAACTCCATTCCATACATATATATGGGGAGGTACAAGCTCCAACTCGGTTTTACAGTGAAAACTGCAGGAACTTCAAACCGGCACTAGGAAATAGACTGAGAAAGCAGAGAAAAAGTGTCTCCTGCAACCCGTTCCCTTGGTGCTAGATGAACGAACGTCTCTCCACTTGCTCAGTTCTGAGACATAAGTGTGTTTGAAAGCCGTCCTTCAGCTAGCTTCTTGGGAACACAAAGTTTCTTTTCAGTTGCAAACTGCATTCCATACATATATATGGGGAGGTACAAGCTCCAACTCGGTTTTACAGTGAAAACTGCAGGAATTTCAAACCGGCACTAGGAAACAGACTGAGAAGCAGAGAAAAAGTGTCTCCTGCAACCCGTTCCCTTGGTGCTAGATGAACGAACGTCTCTCCACTTGCTCAGTTCTGAGAGATAAGTGTGTGTGAAAGCCGTCCTTCAGCTAGCTTGTTGGGAACACAAAGTTTCTTTTCAGTTGCAAACTGCATTCCATACATATATATGGGAGGTACAAGCTCCAACTCGGTTTTACAGTGAAAACTGCAGGAACTTCAAACCGGCACTAGGAAACAGACTGAGAAAGCTGAGAAAAAGTGTCTCCTGCAACCCGTTCCCTTGGTGCTAGATGAACGAACGTCTCTCCACTTGCTCAGTTCTGAGAGATAAGTGTGTGTGAAAGCCGTCATTCAGCTAGCTTGTTTGGAATACCATGTTTCTTTTCAGTTGCAAACTCCATTCCATACATATATATGGGGAGGTACAAGCTCCAACTCGGTTTTACAGTGAAAACTGCAGGAACTTCAAATCGGCACTAGGAAATAGACTGAGAAAGCAGAGAAAAAGTGTCTCCTGCAACCCGTTCCCTTGGTGCTAGATGAACGAACGTCTCTCCACTTGCTCAGTTCTGATAGATAAGTGTGTGTGAAAGCCGTCCTTCAGATAGCTTGTTGGGAACACAAAGTTTCTTTTCAGTTGCAAACTCCATTCCATACATATATATGGGGAGGTACAAGCTCCAACTCGGTTTTACAGTGAAAACTGCAGGAACTTCAAACCGGCACTAGGAAACAGACTGAGAAAGCTGAGAAAAAGTGTCTCCTGCAACCCGTTACCTTGGTGATAGATGAACGAACGTCTCTCCTCTTGCTCAGTTCTGAGAGATAAGTGTGGGTGAAAGCTGTCCTTCAGCTAGCTTGTTGGGAACACCAAGTTTCTTTTCAGTTGCAAACTCCATTCCATACATATATATGGGGAGGTACAAGCTCCAACTCGGTTTTACAGTGAAAACTGCAGGAACTTAAAACCGGCACTAGGAAATAGACTGAGAAAGCAGAGAAAAAGTGTCTCCTGCAACCCGTTCCCTTGGTGCTAGATGAACGAACGTCTCTCCACTTGCTCAGTTCTGAGAGATAAGTGTGTTTGAAAGCCGTCCTTCAGCTAGCTTCTTGGGAACACAAAGTTTCTTTTCAGTTGCAAACTGCATTCCATACATATATATGGGAGGTACAAGCTCCAACTCGGTTTTACACTGAAAACTGCAGGAACTTCAAACCGGCACTAGGAAATAGACTGAGAAAGCAGAGAAAAAGTGTCTCCTGCAACCCGTTCCCTTGGTGCTAGATGAACGAACGTCTCTCCACTTGCTCAGTTCTGAGAGATAAGTGTGTTTGAAAGCCGTCCTTCAGCTAGCTTCTTGGGAACACAAAGTTTCTTTTCAGTTGCAAACTCCATTCCATACATATATATGGGAGGTACAAGCTCCAACTCGGTTTTACACTGAAAACTGCAGGAACTTCAAACCGGCACTAGGAAATAGACTGAGAAAGCAGAGAAAAAGTGTCTCCTGCAACCCGTTCCCTTGGTGCTAGATGAACGAACGTCTCTCCACTTGCTCAGTTCTGAGAGATAAGTGTGTGTGAAAGCCGTCCTTCAGCTAGCTTGTTGGGAACACAAAGTTTCTTTTCAGTTGCAAACTCCATTCCATACATATATATGGGGAGGTACAAGCTCCAACTCGGTTTTACAGTGAAAACTGCAGGAACTTCAAACCGGCACTAGGAAACAGACTGAGAAAGCTGAGAAAAAGTGTCTCCTGCAACCCGTTACCTTGGTGATAGATGAACGAACGTCACTCCACTTGCTCATTTCTGAGAGATAAGTGTGTGTGAAAGCCGTCCTTCAGCTAGCTTGTTGGGAACACCAAGTTTCTTTTCAGTTGCAAACTCCATTCCATACATATACATGGGGAGGTACAAGCTCCAACTCGGTTTTACAGTGAAAACTGCAGGAACTTGAAACCGGCACTAGGAAACAGATTGAGAAAGCAGAGAAAAAGTGTCTCCTGCAACCCGTTCCCTTGGTGCTAGATGAACGAACGTCTCTCAACTTGCTCAGTTCTGAGAGATAAGTGTGTGTGAAAGCCGTCCTTCACCTAGCTTGTTGGGAACACAAAGTTTCTTTTCAGTTGCAAACTCCATTCCATACATATATATGGGGAGGTACAAGCTCCAACTAGGTTTTACAGTGAAAACTGCAGGAACTTCAAACCGGCACTAGGAAACAGACTGAGAAAGCTGAGAAAAAGTGTCTCCTGCAACCCGTTCCCTTGGTGCTAGATGAACGAACGTCTCTCCATTTGCTCATTTCTGAGAGATAAGTGTGTGTGAAAGCCGTCCTTCAGATAGCTTGTTGGGAACACAAAGTTTCTTTTCAGTTGCAAACTCCATTCCATACATATATAGGGGAGGTACAAGCTCCAACTCGGTTTTACACTGAAAACTGCAGGAACTTCAAACCGGCACTAGGAAATAGACTGAGAAAGCAGAGAAAAAGTGTCTCCTGCAACCCGTTCCCTTGGTGCTAGATGAACGAACGTCTCTCCACTTGCTCAGTTCTGAGAGATAAGTGTGTGTGAAAGCCGTCCTTCAGCTAGCTTGTTGGGAACACAAAGTTTCTTTTCAGTTGCAAACTCCATTCCGTACATATATATGGGAGGTACCAGCTCCAACTCGGTTTTACAGTGAAAACTGCAGGAACTTCAAACCGGCACTAGGAAACAGACTGAGAAAGCTGAGAAAAAGTGTCTCCTGCAACCCGTTCCCTTGGTGCTAGATGAACGAACGTCTCTCCACTTGCTCAGTTCTGAGAGATAAGTGTGTGTGAAAGCCATCCTTCAGCTAGCTTGTTGGGAACACAAAGTTTCTTTTCAGTTGCAAACTTCATTCCATACATATATATGGGGAGGTACAAGCTCCAACTCGGTTTTACAGTGAAAACTGCAGGAACTTCAAACCGGCACTAGGAAACAGACTGAGAAAGCTGAGAAAAAGTGTCTCCTGCAACCCGTTCCCTTGGTGCTAGATGAACGAACGTCTCTCCACTTGCTCAGTTCTGAGAGATAAGTGTGTGTGAAAGCCGTCCTTCAGATAGCTTGTTGGGAACACAAAGTTTCTTTTCAGTTGCAAACTCCATTCCATACATATATATGGGGAGGTACAAGCTCCAACTCGGTTTTACAGTGAAAACTGCAGGAACTTCAAACCGGCACTAGGAAACAGACTGAGAAAGCAGAGAAAAAGTGTCTCCTGCAACCCGTTCCCTTGGTGCTAGATGAACGAACGTCTCTCCACTTGCTCAGTTCTGAGAGATAATTGTGTGAAAGCCGTCCTTCAGCTACCTTTTTGGGAACACAAAGTTTCTTTTCAGTTGCAAACTCCATTCCATACATATATAAGGGGAGGTACAAGCTCCAACTAGGTTTTACAGTGAAAACTGCAGGAACTTCAAACCGGCACTAGGAAACAGACTGAGAAAGCTGAGAAAAAGTGTCTCCTGAAACCCGTTCCCTTGGTGCTAGATGAACGAACGTCTCTCCACTTGCTCAGTTCTGAGAGATAAGTGTGTGTGAAAGCCGTCCTTCAGCTAGCTTGTTGGGAACACAAAGTTTCTTTTCAGTTGCAAACTCCATTCCATACATATATATGGGAGGTACAAGCTCCAACTCGGTTTTACAGTGAAAACTGCAGGAACTTCAAACCGGCACTAGGAAACAGACTGAGAAAGCTGAGAAAAAGTGTCTCCTGCAACCCGTTCCCTTGGTGCTAGATGAACGAACGTCTCTCCACTTGCTCAGTTCTGAGAGATAAGTGTGTGTGAAAGCCATCCTTCAGCTAGCTTGTTGGGAACACAAAGTTTCTTTTCAGTTGCAAACTTCATTCCATACATATATATGGGGAGGTACAAGCTCCAACTCGGTTTTACAGTGAAAACTGCAGGAACTTCAAACCGGCACTAGGAAACAGACTGAGAAAGCAGAGAAAAAGTGTCTCCTGCAACCCGTTCCCTTGGTGCTAGATGAACGAACGTCTCTCCACTTGCTCAGTTCTGAGAGATATGTGTGTGTGAAAGCCGTCCTTCAGCTAGCTTGTTGGGAACACAAAGTTTCTTTTCAGTTGCAAACTGCATTCCATACATATATATGGGAGGTACAAGCTCCAACTCGGTTTTACAGTGAAAACTGCAGGAACTTCAAACCGGCACTAGGAAACAGACTGAGAAAGCTGAGAAAAAGTGTCTCCTGCAACCCGTTCCCTTGGTGCTAGATGAACGAACGTCTCTCCACTTGCTCAGTTCTGAGAGATAAGTGTGTGTGAAAGCCGTCATTCAGCTAGCTTGTTTGGAATACCATGTTTCTTTTCAGTTGCAAACTCCATTCCATACATATATATGGGGAGGTACAAGCTCCAACTCGGTTTTACAGTGAAAACTGCAGGAACTTCAAATCGGCACTAGGAAATAGACTGAGAAAGCAGAGAAAAAGTGTCTCCTGCAACCCGTTCCCTTGGTGCTAGATGAACGAACGTCTCTCCACTTGCTCAGTTCTGATAGATAAGTGTGTGTGAAAGCCGTCCTTCAGATAGCTTGTTGGGAACACAAAGTTTCTTTTCAGTTGCAAACTCCATTCCATACATATATATGGGGAGGTACAAGCTCCAACTCGGTTTTACAGTGAAAACTGCAGGAACTTCAAACCGGCACTAGGAAACAGACTGAGAAAGCTGAGAAAAAGTGTCTCATGCAACCCGTTACCTTGGTGATAGATGAACGAACGTCTCTCCACTTGCTCAGTTCTGAGAGATAAGTGTGGGTGAAAGCCGTCCTTCAGCTAGCTTGTTGGGAACACCAAGTTTCTTTTCAGTTGCAAACTCCATTCCATACATATATATGGGGAGGTACAAGCTCCAACTCGGTTTTACAGTGAAAACTGCAGGAACTTAAAACCGGCACTAGGAAATAGACTGAGAAAGCTGAGAAAAAGTGTCTCCTGCAACCCGTTCCCTTGGTGCTAGATGAACGAACGTCTCTCCACTTGCTCAGTTCTGAGAGATAAGTGTGTTTGAAAGCCGTCCTTCAGCTAGCTTCTTGGGAACACAAAGTTTCTTTTCAGTTGCAAACTGCATTCCATACATATATATGGGAGGTACAAGCTCCAACTCGGTTTTACACTGAAAACTGCAGGAACTTCAAACCGGCACTAGGAAATAGACTGAGAAAGCAGAGAAAAAGTGTCTCCTGCAACCCGTTCCCTTGGTGCTAGATGAACGAACGTCTCTCCACTTGCTCAGTTCTGAGAGATAAGTGTGTTTGAAAGCCGTCCTTCAGCTAGCTTCTTGGGAACACAAAGTTTCTTTTCAGTTGCAAACTCCATTCCATACATATATATGGGAGGTACAAGCTCCAACTCGGTTTTACACTGAAAACTGCAGGAACTTCAAACCGGCACTAGGAAATAGACTGAGAAAGCAGAGAAAAAGTGTCTCCTGCAACCCGTTCCCTTGGTGCTAGATGAACGAACGTCTCTCCACTTGCTCAGTTCTGAGAGATAAGTGTGTGTGAAAGCCGTCCTTCAGCTAGCTTGTTGGGAACACAAAGTTTCTTTTCAGTTGCAAACTCCATTCCATACATATATATGGGGAGGTACAAGCTCCAACTCGGTTTTACAGTGAAAACTGCAGGAACTTCAAACCGGCACTAGGAAACAGACTGAGAAAGCTGAGAAAAAGTGTCTCCTGCAACCCGTTACCTTGGTGATAGATGAACGAACGTCACTCCACTTGCTCATTTCTGAGAGATAAGTGTGTGTGAAAGCCGTCCTTCAGCTAGCTTGTTGGGAACACCAAGTTTCTTTTCAGTTGCAAACTCCATTCCATACATATACATGGGGAGGTACAAGCTCCAACTCGGTTTTACAGTGAAAACTGCAGGAACTTGAAACCGGCACTAGGAAACAGATTGAGAAAGCAGAGAAAAAGTGTCTCCTGCAACCCGTTCCCTTGGTGCTAGATGAACGAACGTCTCTCAACTTGCTCAGTTCTGAGAGATAAGTGTGTGTGAAAGCCGTCCTTCACCTAGCTTGTTGGGAACACAAAGTTTCTTTTCAGTTGCAAACTCCATTCCATACATATATATGGGGAGGTACAAGCTCCAACTAGGTTTTACAGTGAAAACTGCAGGAACTTCAAACCGGCACTAGGAAACAGACTGAGAAAGCTGAGAAAAAGTGTCTCCTGCAACCCGTTCCCTTGGTGCTAGATGAACGAACGTCTCTCCATTTGCTCATTTCTGAGAGATAAGTGTGTGTGAAAGCCGTCCTTCAGATAGCTTGTTGGGAACACAAAGTTTCTTTTCAGTTGCAAACTCCATTCCATACATATATAGGGGAGGTACAAGCTCCAACTCGGTTTTACACTGAAAACTGCAGGAACTTCAAACCGGCACTAGGAAATAGACTGAGAAAGCAGAGAAAAAGTGTCTCCTGCAACCCGTTCCCTTGGTGCTAGATGAACGAACGTCTCTCCACTTGCTCAGTTCTGAGAGATAAGTGTGTGTGAAAGCCGTCCTTCAGCTAGCTTGTTGGGAACACAAAGTTTCTTTTCAGTTGCAAACTCCATTCCGTACATATATATGGGAGGTACCAGCTCCAACTCGGTTTTACAGTGAAAACTGCAGGAACTTCAAACCGGCACTAGGAAACAGACTGAGAAAGCTGAGAAAAAGTGTCTCCTGCAACCCGTTCCCTTGGTGCTAGATGAACGAACGTCTCTCCACTTGCTCAGTTCTGAGAGATAAGTGTGTGTGAAAGCCATCCTTCAGCTAGCTTGTTGGGAACACAAAGTTTCTTTTCAGTTGCAAACTTCATTCCATACATATATATGGGGAGGTACAAGCTCCAACTCGGTTTTACAGTGAAAACTGCAGGAACTTCAAATCGGCACTAGGAAATAGACTGAGAAAGCAGAGAAAAAGTGTCTCCTGCAACCCGTTCCCTTGGTGCTAGATGAACGAACGTCTCTCCACTTGCTCAGTTCTGATAGATAAGTGTGTGTGAAAGCCGTCCTTCAGATAGCTTGTTGGGAACACAAAGTTTCTTTTCAGTTGCAAACTCCATTCCATACATATATATGGGGAGATACAAGCTCCAACTCGGTTTTACAGTGAAAACTGCAGGAACTTCAAACCGGCACTAGGAAACAGACTGAGAAAGCTGAGAAAAAGTGTCTCCTGCAACCCGTTACCTTGGTGATAGATGAACGAACGTCTCTCCACTTGCTCAGTTCTGAGAGATAAGTGTGGGTGAAAGCCGTCCTTCAGCTAGCTTGTTGGGAACACCAAGTTTCTTTTCAGTTGCAAACTCCATTCCATACATATATATGGGGAGGTACAAGCTCCAACTCGGTTTTACAGTGAAAACTGCAGGAACTTAAAACCGGCACTAGGAAATAGACTGAGAAAGCTGAGAAAAAGTGTCTCCTGCAACCCGTTCCCTTGGTGCTAGATGAACGAACGTCTCTCCACTTGCTCAGTTCTGAGAGATAAGTGTGTTTGAAAGCCGTCCTTCAGCTAGCTTCTTGGGAACACAAAGTTTCTTTTCAGTTGCAAACTGCATTCCATACATATATATGGGAGGTACAAGCTCCAACTCGGTTTTACACTGAAAACTGCAGGAACTTCAAACCGGCACTAGGAAATAGACTGAGAAAGCAGAGAAAAAGTGTCTCCTGCAACCCGTTCCCTTGGTGCTAGATGAACGAACGTCTCTCCACTTGCTCAGTTCTGAGAGATAAGTGTGTTTGAAAGCCGTCCTTCAGCTAGCTTCTTGGGAACACAAAGTTTCTTTTCAGTTGCAAACTCCATTCCATACATATATACGGGAGGTACAAGCTCCAAATCGGTTTTACACTGAAAACTGCAGGAACTTCAAACCGGCACTAGGAAATAGACTGAGAAAGCAGAGAAAAAGTGTCTCCTGCAACCCGTTCCCTTGGTGCTAGATGAACGAACGTCTCTCCACTTGCTCAGTTCTGAGAGATAAGTGTGTGTGAAAGCCGTCCTTCAGCTAGCTTGTTGGGAACACAAAGTTTCTTTTCAGTTGCAAACTCCATTCCATACATATATATGGGGAGGTACAAGCTCCAACTCGGTTTTACAGTGAAAACTGCAGGAACTTCAAAGCGGCACTAGGAAACAGACTGAGAAAGCTGAGAAAAAGTGTCTCCTGCAACCCGTTACCTTGGTGATAGATGAACGAACGTCACTCCACTTGCTCATTTCTGAGAGATACGTGTGTGTGAAAGCCGTCCTTCAGCTAGCTTGTTGGGAACACCAAGTTTCTTTTCAGTTGCAAACTCCATTCCATACATATATATGGGGAGGTACAAGCTCCAACTCGGTTTTACAGTGAAAACTGCAGGAACTTGAAACCGGCACTAGGAAACAGATTGAGAAAGCAGAGAAAAAGTGTCTCCTGCAACCCGTTCCCTTGGTGCTAGATGAACGAACGTCTCTCAACTTGCTCAGTTCTGAGAGATAAGTGTGTGTGAAAGCCGTCCTTCACCTAGCTTGTTGGGAACACAAAGTTTCTTTTCAGTTGCAAACTCCATTCCATACATATATATGGGGAGGTACAAGCTCCAACTAGGTTTTACAGTGAAAACTGCAGGAACTTCAAACCGGCACTAGGAAACAGACTGAGAAAGCTGAGAAAAAGTGTCTCCTGCAACCCGTTCCCTTGGTGCTAGATGAACGAACGTCTCTCCATTTGCTCATTTCTGAGAGATAAGTGTGTGTGAAAGCCGTCCTTCAGATAGCTTGTTGGGAACACAAAGTTTCTTTTCAGTTGCAAACTCCATTCCATACATATATAGGGGAGGTACAAGCTCCAACTCGGTTTTACACTGAAAACTGCAGGAACTTCAAACCGGCACTAGGAAATAGACTGAGAAAGCAGAGAAAAAGTGTCTCCTGCAACCCGTTCCCTTGGTGCTAGATGAACGAACGTCTCTCCACTTGCTCAGTTCTGAGAGATAAGTGTGTGTGAAAGCCGTCCTTCAGCTAGCTTGTTGGGAACACAAAGTTTCTTTTCAGTTGCAAACTCCATTCCGTACATATATATGGGAGGTACCAGCTCCAACTCGGTTTTACAGTGAAAACTGCAGGAACTTCAAACCGGCACTAGGAAACAGACTGAGAAAGCTGAGAAAAAGTGTCTCCTGCAACCCGTTCCCTTGGTGCTAGATGAACGAACGTCTCTCCACTTGCTCAGTTCTGAGAGATAAGTGTGTGTGAAAGCCATCCTTCAGCTAGCTTGTTGGGAACACAAAGTTTCTTTTCAGTTGCAAACTTCATTCCATACATATATATGGGGAGGTACAAGCTCCAACTCGGTTTTACAGTGAAAACTGCAGGAACTTCAAACCGGCACTAGGAAACAGACTGAGAAAGCTGAGAAAAAGTGTCTCCTGCAACCCGTTCCCTTGGTGCTAGATGAACGAACGTCTCTCCACTTGCTCAGTTCTGAGAGATAAGTGTGTGTGAAAGCCGTCCTTCAGATAGCTTGTTGGGAACACAAAGTTTCTTTTCAGTTGCAAACTCCATTCCATACATATATATGGGGAGGTACAAGCTCCAACTCGGTTTTACAGTGAAAACTGCAGGAACTTCAAACCGGCACTAGGAAACAGACTGAGAAAGCAGAGAAAAAGTGTCTCCTGCAACCCGTTCCCTTGGTGCTAGATGAACGAACGTCTCTCCACTTGCTCAGTTCTGAGAGATAAGTGTGTGTGAAAGCCATCCTTCAGCTAGCTTGTTGGGAACACAAAGTTTCTTTTCAGTTGCAAACTTCATTCCATACATATATATGGGGAGGTACAAGCTCCAACTCGGTTTTACAGTGAAAACTGCAGGAACTTCAAATCGGCACTAGGAAACAGACTGAGAAAGCAGAGAAAAAGTGTCTCCTGCAACCCGTTCCCTTGGTGCTAGATGAACGAACGTCTCTCCACTTGCTCAGTTCTGAGAGATAAGTGTGTGTGAAAGCCGTCCTTCACCTAGCTTGTTGGGAACACAAAGTTTCTTTTCAGTTGCAAACTCCATTCCATACATATATATGGGAGGTACAAGCTCCAAATCGGTTTTACAGTGAAAACTGCAGGAACTTCAAACCGGCACTAGGAAACAGACTGAGAAAGCAGAGAAAAAGTGTCTCCTGCAACCCGTTCCCTTGGTGCTAGATGAACGAACGTCTCTCCACTTGCTCAGTTCTGAGAGATAAGTGTGTGTGAAAGCCGTCCTTCAGCTAGCTTGTTGGGAACACAAAGTTTCTTTTCAGTTGCAAACTCCATTCCATACATATATAAGGGGAGGTACAAGCTCCAACTAGGTTTTACAGTGAAAAGTGCAGGAACTTCAAACCGGCACTAGGAAACAGACTGAGAAAGCTGAGAAAAAGTGTCTCCTGCAACCCGTTCCCTTGGTGCTAGATGAACGAACGTCTCTCCACTTGCTCAGTTCTGAGAGATAAGTGTGTGTGAAAGCCGTCCTTCAGCTAGCTTGTTGGGAACACAAAGTTTCTTTTCAGTTGCAAACTCCATTCCATACATATATATGGGAGGTACAAGCTCCAACTCGGTTTTACAGTGAAAACTGCAGGAACTTCAAACCGGCACTAGGAAACAGACTGAGAAAGCTGAGAAAAAGTGTCTCCTGCAACCCGTTCCCTTGGTGCTAGATGAAGGAACGTCTCTCCACTTGCTCAGTTCTGAGAGATAAGTGTGTGTGAAAGCCATCCTTCAGCTAGCTTGTTGGGAACACAAAGTTTCTTTTCAGTTGCAAACTCCATTCCATACATATATAAGGGGAGGTACAAGCTCCAACTCGGTTTTACAGTGAAAACTGCAGGAACTTCAAACCGGCACTAGGAAACAGACTGAGAAAGCTGAGAAAAAGTGTCTCCTGCAACCCGTTCCCTTGGTGCTAGATGAACGAACGTCTCTCCACTTGCTCAGTTCTGAGAGATAAGTGTGTGTGAAAGCCGTCCTTCAGCTAGCTTGTTGGGAACACAAAGTTTCTTTTCAGTTGCAAACTCCATTCCATACATATATATGGGAGGTACAAGCTCCAACTCGGTTTTACAGTGAAAACTGCAGGAACTTCAAACCGGCACTAGGAAACAGACTGAGAAAGCTGAGAAAAAGTGTCTCCTGCAACCCGTTCCCTTGGTGCTAGATGAACGAACGTCTCTCCACTTGCTCAGTTCTGAGAGATAAGTGTGTGTGAAAGCCATCCTTCAGCTAGCTTGTTGGGAACACAAAGTTTCTTTTCAGTTGCAAACTTCATTCCATACATATATATGGGGAGGTACAAGCTCCAACTCGGTTTTACAGTGAAAACTGCAGGAACTTCAAACCGGCACTAGGAAACAGACTGAGAAAGCAGAGAAAAAGTGTCTCCTGCAACCCGTTCCCTTGGTGCTAGATGAACGAACGTCTCTCCACTTGCTCAGTTCTGAGAGATATGTGTGTGTGAAAGCCGTCCTTCACCTAGCTTGTTGGGAACACAAAGTTTCTTTTCAGTTGCAAACTCCATTCCATACATATATATGGGAGGTACAAGCTCCAACTCGGTTTTACAGTGAAAACTGCAGGAACTTCAAACCGGCACTAGGAAACAGACTGAGAAAGCTGAGAAAAAGTGTCTCCTGCAACCCGTTCCCTTGGTGCTAGATGAACGAACGTCTCTCCACTTGCTCAGTTCTGAGAGATAAGTGTGTTTGAAAGCCGTCCTTCAGCTAGCTTCTTGGGAACACAAAGTTTCTTTTCAGTTGCAAACTGCATTCCATACATATATATGGGAGGTACAAGCTCCAACTCGGTTTTACACTGAAAACTGCAGGAACTTCAAACCGGCACTAGGAAATAGACTGAGAAAGCAGAGAAAAAGTGTCTCCTGCAACCCGTTCCCTTGGTGCTAGATGAACGAAAGTCTCTCCACTTGCTCAGTTCTGAGAGATAAGTGTGTTTGAAAGCCGTCCTTCAGCTAGCTTCTTGGGAACACAAAGTTTCTTTTCAGTTGCAAACTTCATTCCATACATATATATGGGGAGGTACAAGCTCCAACTCGGTTTTACAGTGAAAACTGCAGGAACTTCAAACCGGCACTAGGAAACAGACTGAGAAAGCTGAGAAAAAGTGTCTCCTGCAACCCGTTCCCTTGGTGCTAGATGAACGAACGTCTCTCAACTTGCTCAGTTCTGAGAGATAAGTGTGTGTGAAAGCCGTCCTTCAGCTAGCTTGTTGGGAACACAAAGTTTCTTTTCAGTTGCAAACTGCATTCCATACATATATATGGGGAGGTACAAGCTCCAACTCGGTTTTACAGTGAAAACTGCAGGAACTTCAAACCGGCACTAGGAAACAGACTGAGAAAGCTGAGAAAAAGTGTCTCCTGCAACCCGTTCCCTTGGTGCTAGATGAACGAACGTCTCTCCACTTGCTCAGTTCTGAGAGATAAGTGTGTGTGAAAGCCGTCCTTCAGATAGCTTGTTGGGAACACAAAGTTTCTTTTCAGTTGCAAACTCCATTCCATACATATATATGGGAGGTACAAGCTCCAACTCGGTTTTACAGTGAAAACTGCAGGAACTTCAAACCGGCACTAGGAAACAGACTGAGAAAGCTGAGAAAAAGTGTCTCCTGCAACCCGTTCCCTTGGTGCTAGATGAACGAACGTCTCTCCACTTGCTCAGTTCTGAGAGATAAGTGTGTTTGAAAGCCGTCCTTCAGCTAGCTTCTTGGGAACACAAAGTTTCTTTTCAGTTGCAAACTGCATTCCATACATATATATGGGAGGTACAAGCTCCAACTCGGTTTTACACTGAAAACTGCAGGAACTTCAAACCGGCACTAGGAAATAGACTGAGAAAGCAGAGAAAAAGTGTCTCCTGCAACCCGTTCCCTTGGTGCTAGATGAACGAAAGTCTCTCCACTTGCTCAGTTCTGAGAGATAAGTGTGTTTGAAAGCCGTCCTTCAGCTAGCTTCTTGGGAACACAAAGTTTCTTTTCAGTTGCAAACTTCATTCCATACATATATATGGGGAGGTACAAGCTCCAACTCGGTTTTACAGTGAAAACTGCAGGAACTTCAAACCGGCACTAGGAAACAGACTGAGAAAGCTGAGAAAAAGTGTCTCCTGCAACCCGTTCCCTTGGTGCTAGATGAACGAACGTCTCTCAACTTGCTCAGTTCTGAGAGATAAGTGTGTGTGAAAGCCGTCCTTCAGCTAGCTTGTTGGGAACACAAAGTTTCTTTTCAGTTGCAAACTGCATTCCATACATATATATGGGGAGGTACAAGCTCCAACTCGGTTTTACAGTGAAAACTGCAGGAACTTCAAACCGGCACTAGGAAACAGACTGAGAAAGCTGAGAAAAAGTGTCTCCTGCAACCCGTTCCCTTGGTGCTAGATGAACGAACGTCTCTCCACTTGCTCAGTTCTGAGAGATAAGTGTGTGTGAAAGCCGTCCTTCAGATAGCTTGTTGGGAACACAAAGTTTCTTTTCAGTTGCAAACTCCATTCCATACATATATATGGGGAGGTACAAGCTCCAACTCGGTTTTACAGTGAAAACTGCAGGAACTTCAAACCGGCACTAGGAAACAGACTGAGAAAGCAGAGAAAAAGTGTCTCCTGCAACCCGTTCCCTTGGTGCTAGATGAACGAACGTCTCTCCACTTGCTCAGTTCTGAGAGATAAGTGTGTGAAAGCCGTCCTTCAGCTACCTTTTTGGGAACACAAAGTTTCTTTTCAGTTGCAAACTCCATTCCATACATATATAAGGGGAGGTACAAGCTCCAACTAGGTTTTACAGTGAAAACTGCAGGAACTTCAAACCGGCACTAGGAAACAGACTGAGAAAGCTGAGAAAAAGTGTCTCCTGCAACCCGTTCCCTTGGTGCTAGATGAACGAACGTCTCTCAACTTGCTCAGTTCTGAGAGATAAGTGTGTGTGAAAGCCGTCCTTCAGCTAGCTTGTTGGGAACACAAAGTTTCTTTTCAGTTGCAAACTGCATTCCATACATATATATGGGGAGGTACAAGCTCCAACTCGGTTTTACAGTGAAAACTGCAGGAACTTCAAACCGGCACTAGGAAACAGACTGAGAAAGCTGAGAAAAAGTGTCTCCTGCAACCCGTTCCCTTGGTGCTAGATGAACGAACGTCTCTCCACTTGCTCAGTTCTGAGAGATAAGTGTGTGTGAAAGCCGTCCTTCAGATAGCTTGTTGGGAACACAAAGTTTCTTTTCAGTTGCAAACTCCATTCCATACATATATATGGGGAGGTACAAGCTCCAACTCGGTTTTACAGTGAAAACTGCAGGAACTTCAAACCGGCACTAGGAAACAGACTGAGAAAGCAGAGAAAAAGTGTCTCCTGCAACCCGTTCCCTTGGTGCTAGATGAACGAACGTCTCTCCACTTGCTCAGTTCTGAGAGATAAGTGTGTGAAAGCCGTCCTTCAGCTACCTTTTTGGGAACACAAAGTTTCTTTTCAGTTGCAAACTCCATTCCATACATATATAAGGGGAGGTACAAGCTCCAACTAGGTTTTACAGTGAAAACTGCAGGAACTTCAAACCGGCACTAGGAAACAGACTGAGAAAGCTGAGAAAAAGTGTCTCCTGCAACCCGTTCCCTTGGTGCTAGATGAACGAACGTCTCTCCACTTGCTCAGTTCTGAGAGATAAGTGTGTGTGAAAGCCGTCCTTCAGCTAGCTTGTTGGGAACACAAAGTTTCTTTTCAGTTGCAAACTCCATTCCATACATATATATGGGAGGTACAAGCTCCAACTCGGTTTTACAGTGAAAACTGCAGGAACTTCAAACCGGCACTAGGAAACAGACTGAGAAAGCTGAGAAAAAGTGTCTCCTGCAACCCGTTCCCTTGGTGCTAGATGAACGAACGTCTCTCCACTTGCTCAGTTCTGAGAGATAAGTGTGTGTGAAAGCCATCCTTCAGCTAGCTTGTTGGGAACACAAAGTTTCTTTTCAGTTGCAAACTTCATTCCATACATATATATGGGGAGGTACAAGCTCCAACTCGGTTTTACAGTGAAAACTGCAGGAACTTCAAATCGGCACTAGGAAACAGACTGAGAAAGCAGAGAAAAAGTGTCTCCTGCAACCCGTTCCCTTGGTGCTAGATGAACGAACGTCTCTCCACTTGCTCAGTTCTGAGAGATAAGTGTGTGTGAAAGCCGTCCTTCACCTAGCTTGTTGGGAACACAAAGTTTCTTTTCAGTTGCAAACTCCATTCCATACATATATATGGGAGGTACAAGCTCCAAATCGGTTTTACAGTGAAAACTGCAGGAACTTCAAACCGGCACTAGGAAACAGACTGAGAAAGCTGAGAAAAAGTGTCTCCTGCAACCCGTTCCCTTGGTGCTAGATGAACGAACGTCTCTCCACTTGCTCAGTTCTGAGAGATAAGTGTGTGTGAAAGCCGTCCTTCAACTACCTTTTTGGGAACACAAAGTTTCTTTTCAGTTGCAAACTCCATTCCATACATATATAAGGGGAGGTACAAGCTCCAACTAGGTTTTACAGTGAAAACTGCAGGAACTTCAAACCGGCACTAGGAAACAGACTGAGAAAGCTGAGAAAAAGTGTCTCCTGCAACCCGTTCCCTTGGTGCTAGATGAACGAACGTCTCTCCACTTGCTCAGTTCTGAGAGATAAGTGTGTGTGAAAGCCATCCTTCAGCTAGCTTGTTGGGAACACAAAGTTTCTTTTCAGTTGCAAACTTCATTCCATACATATATATGGGGAGGTACAAGCTCCAACTCGGTTTTACAGTGAAAACTGCAGGAACTTCAAACCGGCACTAGGAAACGGACTGAGAAAGCAGAGAAAAAGTGTCTCCTGCAACCCGTTCCCTTGGTGCTAGATGAACGAACGTCTCTCCACTTGCTCAGTTCTGAGAGATAAGTGTGTGTGAAAGCCGTCCTTCACCTAGCTTGTTGGGAACACAAAGTTTCTTTTCAGTTGCAAACTCCATTCCATACATATATATGGGAGGTACAAGCTCCAACTCGGTTTTACAGTGAAAACTGCAGGAACTTCAAACCGGCACTAGGAAACAGACTGAGATAGCTGAGAAAAAGTGTCTCCTGCAACCCGTTCCCTTGGTGCTAGATGAACGAACGTCTCTCCACTTGCTCAGTTCTGAGAGATAAGTGTGTGTGAAAGCCGTCCTTCAGCTAGCTTGTTGGGAACACAAAGTTTCTTTTCAGTTGCAAACTCCATTCCATACATATATATGGGGAGGTACCAGCTCCAACTCGGTTTTACAGTGAAAACTGCAGGAACTTCAAACCGGCACTAGGAAACAGACTGAGAAAGCTGAGAAAAAGTGTCTCCTGCAACCCGTTCCCTTGGTGCTAGATGAACGAACGTCTCTCCACTTGCTCAGTTCTGAGAGATAAGTGTGTGTGAAAGCCGTCCTTCAGATAGCTTGTTGGGAACACAAAGTTTCTTTTCAGTTGCAAACTCCATTCCATACATATATATGGGGAGGTACAAGCTCCAACTCGGTTTTACAGTGAAAACTGCAGGAACTTCAAACCGGCACTAGGAAACAGACTGAGAAAGCAGAGAAAAAGTGTCTCCTGCAACCCGTTCCCTTGGTGCTAGATGAACGAACGTCTCTCCACTTGCTCAGTTCTGAGAGATAAGTGTGTGTGAAAGCCGTCCTTCAGCTAGCTTGTTGGGAACACAAAGTTTCTTTTCAGTTGCAAACTCCATTCCATACATATATATGGGGAGGTACAAGCTCCAACTAGGTTTTACAGTGAAAACTGCAGGAACTTCAAACCGGCACTAGGAAACAGACTGAGAAAGCTGAGAAAAAGTGTCTCCTGCAACCCGTTCCCTTGGTGCTAGATGAACGAACGTCTCTCCACTTGCTCAGTTCTGAGAGATAAGTGTGTGTGAAAGCCGTCCTTCAGCTAGCTTGTTGGGAACACAAAGTTTCTTTTCAGTTGCAAACTCCATTCCATACATATATATGGGAGGTACAAGCTCCAACTCGGTTTTACAGTGAAAACTGCAGGAACTTCAAACCGGCACTAGGAAACAGACTGAGAAAGCTGAGAAAAAGTGTCTCCTGCAACCCGTTCCCTTGGTGCTAGATGAACGAACGTCTCTCCACTTGCTCAGTTCTGAGAGATAAGTGTGTGTGAAAGCCATCCTTCAGCTAGCTTGTTGGGAACACAAAGTTTCTTTTCAGTTGCAAACTCCATTCCATACATATATAAGGGGAGGTACAAGCTCCAACTAGGTTTTACAGTGAAAACTGCAGGAACTTCAAACCGGCACTAGGAAACAGACTGAGAAAGCTGAGAAAAAGTGTCTACTGCAACCCGTTCCCTTGGTGCTAGATGAACGAACGTCTCTCCACTTGCTCAGTTCTGAGAGATAAGTGTGTGTGAAAGCCGTCCTTCAGCTAGCTTGTTGGGAACACAAAGTTTCTTTTCAGTTGCAAACTCCATTCCATACATATATATGGGAGGTACAAGCTCCAACTCGGTTTTACAGTGAAAACTGCAGGAACTTCAAACCGGCACTAGGAAACAGACTGAGAAAGCTGAGAAAAAGTGTCTCCTGCAACCCGTTCCCTTGGTGCTAGATGAACGAACGTCTCTCCACTTGCTCAGTTCTGAGAGATAAGTGTGTGTGAAAGCCATCCTTCAGCTAGCTTGTTGGGAACACAAAGTTTCTTTTCAGTTGCAAACTTCATTCCATACATATATATGGGGAGGTACAAGCTCCAACTCGGTTTTACAGTGAAAACTGCAGGAACTTCAAACCGGCACTAGGAAACAGACTGAGAAAGCAGAGAAAAAGTGTCTCCTGCAACCCGTTCCCTTGGTGCTAGATGAACGAACGTCTCTCCACTTGCTCAGTTCTGAGAGATATGTGTGTGTGAAAGCCGTCCTTCACCTAGCTTGTTGGGAACACAAAGTTTCTTTTCAGTTGCAAACTCCATTCCATACATATATATGGGAGGTACAAGCTCCAACTCGGTTTTACAGTGAAAACTGCAGGAACTTCAAACCGGCACTAGGAAACAGACTGAGAAAGCTGAGAAAAAGTGTCTCCTGCAACCCGTTCCCTTGGTGCTAGATGAACGAACGTCTCTCCACTTGCTCAGTTCTGAGAGATAAGTGTGTGTGAAAGCCATCCTTCAGCTAGCTTGTTGGGAACACAAAGTTTCTTTTCAGTTGCAAACTTCATTTTATACATATATATGGGGAGGTACAAGCTCCAACTCGGTTTTACAGTGAAAACTGCAGGAACTTAAAACCGGCACTAGGAAACAGACTGAGAAAGCAGAGAAAAAGTGTCTCCTGCAACCCGTTCCCTTGGTGCTAGATGAACGAACGTCTCTCCACTTGCTCAGTTCTGAGAGATAAGTGTGTGTGAAAGCCGTCCTTCAGCTAGCTTGTTGGGAACACAAAGTTTCTTTTCAGTTGCAAACTCCATTCCATACATATATATGGGAGGTACAAGCTCCAACTCGGTTTTACAGTGAAAACTGCAGGAACTTCAAACCGGCACTAGGAAACAGACTGAGAAAGCTGAGAAAAAGTGTCTCCTGCAACCCGTTCCCTTGGTGCTAGATGAACGAACGTCTCTCCACTTGCTCAGTTCTGAGAGATAAGTGTGTGTGAAAGCCATCCTTCAGCTAGCTTGTTGGGAACACAAAGTTTCTTTTCAGTTGCAAACTTCATTCCATACATATATATGGGGAGGTACAAGCTCCAACTCGGTTTTACAGTGAAAACTGCAGGAACTTCAAACCGGCACTAGGAAACAGACTGAGAAAGCAGAGAAAAAGTGTCTCCTGCAACCCGTTCCCTTGGTGCTAGATGAACGAACGTCTCTCCACTTGCTCAGTTCTGAGAGATATGTGTGTGTGAAAGCCGTCCTTCACCTAGCTTGTTGGGAACACAAAGTTTCTTTTCAGTTGCAAACTCCATTCCATACATATATATGGGAGGTACAAGCTCCAACTCGGTTTTACAGTGAAAACTGCAGGAACTTCAAACCGGCACTAGGAAACAGACTGAGAAAGCTGAGAAAAAGTGTCTCCTGCAACCCGTTCCCTTGGTGCTAGATGAACGAACGTCTCTCCACTTGCTCAGTTCTGAGAGATAAGTGTGTGTGAAAGCCATCCTTCAGCTAGCTTGTTGGGAACACAAAGTTTCTTTTCAGTTGCAAACTTCATTTTATACATATATATGGGGAGGTACAAGCTCCAACTCGGTTTTACAGTGAAAACTGCAGGAACTTAAAACCGGCACTAGGAAACAGACTGAGAAAGCAGAGAAAAAGTGTCTCCTGCAACCCGTTCCCTTGGTGCTAGATGAACGAACGTCTCTCCACTTGCTCAGTTCTGAGAGATAAGTGTGTGTGAAAGCCGTCCTTCAGCTAGCTTGTTGGGAACACAAAGTTTCTTTTCAGTTGCAAACTGCATTCCATACATATATATGGGAGGTACAAGCTCCAACTCGGTTTTACAGTGAAAACTGCAGGAACTTCAAACCGGCACTAGGAAACAGACTGAGAAAGCTGAGAAAAAGTGTTTCCTGCAAACCGTTCCCTTGGTGCTAGATGAACGAACGTCTCTCCACTTGCTCAGTTCTGAGAGATAAGTGTGTGTGAAAGCCGTCATTCAGCTAGCTTGTTTGGAATACCAAGTTTCTTTTCAGTTGCAAACTCCATTCCATACATATATATGGGGAGGTACAAGCTCCAACTTGGTTTTACAGTGAAAACTGCAGGAACTTCAAACCGGCACTAGGAAACAGACTGAGAAAGCAGAGAAAAAGTGTCTCCTGCAACCCGTTCCCTTGGTGCTAGATGAACGAACGTCTCTCCACTTGCTCAGTTCTGGGAGATAAGTGTGTGTGAAAGCCGTCCTTCAGCTAGCTTGTTGGGAACACAAAGTTTCTTTTCAGTTGCAAACTCCATTCCATACATATATATGGGGAGGTACAAGCTCCAACTCGGTTTTACAGTGAAAACTGCAGGAACTTCAAACCGGCACTAGGAAATAGACTGAGAAAGCAGAGAAAAAGTGTCTCCTGCAACCCGTTCCCTTGGTGCTAGATGAACGAACGTCTCTCCACTTGCTCAGTTCTGAGAGATAAGTGTGTGTGAAAGCCGTCCTTCAGCTAGCTTGTTGGGAACACAAAGTTTCTTTTCAGTTGCAAACTCCATTCCATACATATATATGGGGAGGTACAAGCTCCAACTCGGTTTTACAGTGAAAACTGCAGGAACTTCAAACCGGCACTAGGAAACAGACTGAGAAAGCAGAGAAAAAGTGTCTCCTGCAACCCGTTCCCTTGGTGCTAGATGAACGAACGTCTCTCCACTTGCTCAGTTCTGAGAGATAAGTGTGTGTGAAAGCCGTCCTTCAGCTACCTTTTTGGGAACACAAAGTTTCTTTTCAGTTGCAAACTCCATTCCATACATATATATGGGGAGGTACAAGCTCCAACTCGGTTTTACAGTGAAAACTGCAGGAACTTCAAACCGGCACTAGGAAATAGACTGAGAAAGCAGAGAAAAAGTGTCTCCTGCAACCCGTTCCCTTGGTGCTAGATGAACGAACGTCTCTCCACTTGCTCAGTTCTGAGAGATAAGTGTGTGTGAAAGCCGTCCTTCAGCTAGCTTGTTGGGAACACAAAGTTTCTTTTCAGTTGCAAACTCCATTCCATACCTATATATGGGGAGGTACAAGCTCCAACTCGGTTTTACAGTGAAAACTGCAGGAACTTCAAACCGGCACTAGGAAACAGACTGAGAAAGCAGAGAAAAAGTGTCTCCTGCAACCCGTTCCCTTGGTGCTAGATGAACGAACGTCTCTCCACTTGCTCAGTTCTGAGAGATAAGTGTGTGTGAAAGCCGTCCTTCAGCTACCTTTTTGGGAACACAAAGTTTCTTTTCAGTTGCAAACTCCATTCCATACATATATAAGGGGAGGTACAAGCTCCAACTAGGTTTTACAGTGAAAAGTGCAGGAACTTCAAACCGGCACTAGGAAACAGACTGAGAAAGCTGAGAAAAAGTGTCTCCTGCAACCCGTTCCCTTGGTGCTAGATGAACGAACGTCTCTCCACTTGCTCAGTTCTGAGAGATAAGTGTGTGTGAAAGCCGTCCTTCAGCTAGCTTGTTGGGAACACAAAGTTTCTTTTCAGTTGCAAACTCCATTCCATACATATATATGGGAGGTACAAGCTCCAACTCGGTTTTACAGTGAAAACTGCAGGAACTTCAAACCGGCACTAGGAAACAGACTGAGAAAGCTGAGAAAAAGTGTCTCCTGCAACCCGTTCCCTTGGTGCTAGATGAACGAACGTCTCTCCACTTGCTCAGTTCTGAGAGATAAGTGTGTGTGAAAGCCATCCTTCAGCTAGCTTGTTGGGAACACAAAGTTTCTTTTCAGTTGCAAACTCCATTCCATACATATATAAGGGGAGGTACAAGCTCCAACTAGGTTTTACAGTGAAAACTGCAGGAACTTCAAACCGGCACTAGGAAACAGACTGAGAAAGCTGAGAAAAAGTGTCTACTGCAACCCGTTCCCTTGGTGCTAGATGAACGAACGTCTCTCCACTTGCTCAGTTCTGAGAGATAAGTGTGTGTGAAAGCCGTCCTTCAGCTAGCTTGTTGGGAACACAAAGTTTCTTTTCAGTTGCAAACTCCATTCCATACATATATATGGGAGGTACAAGCTCCAACTCGGTTTTACAGTGAAAACTGCAGGAACTTCAAACCGGCACTAGGAAACAGACTGAGAAAGCTGAGAAAAAGTGTCTCCTGCAACCCGTTCCCTTGGTGCTAGATGAACGAACGTCTCTCCACTTGCTCAGTTCTGAGAGATAAGTGTGTGTGAAAGCCATCCTTCAGCTAGCTTGTTGGGAACACAAAGTTTCTTTTCAGTTGCAAACTTCATTCCATACATATATATGGGGAGGTACAAGCTCCAACTCGGTTTTACAGTGAAAACTGCAGGAACTTCAAACCGGCACTAGGAAACAGACTGAGAAAGCAGAGAAAAAGTGTCTCCTGCAACCCGTTCCCTTGGTGCTAGATGAACGAACGTCTCTCCACTTGCTCAGTTCTGAGAGATATGTGTGTGTGAAAGCCGTCCTTCACCTAGCTTGTTGGGAACACAAAGTTTCTTTTCAGTTGCAAACTCCATTCCATACATATATATGGGAGGTACAAGCTCCAACTCGGTTTTACAGTGAAAACTGCAGGAACTTCAAACCGGCACTAGGAAACAGACTGAGAAAGCTGAGAAAAAGTGTCTCCTGCAACCCGTTCCCTTGGTGCTAGATGAACGAACGTCTCTCCACTTGCTCAGTTCTGAGAGATAAGTGTGTGTGAAAGCCATCCTTCAGCTAGCTTGTTGGGAACACAAAGTTTCTTTTCAGTTGCAAACTTCATTTTATACATATATATGGGGAGGTACAAGCTCCAACTCGGTTTTACAGTGAAAACTGCAGGAACTTAAAACCGGCACTAGGAAACAGACTGAGAAAGCAGAGAAAAAGTGTCTCCTGCAACCCGTTCCCTTGGTGCTAGATGAACGAACGTCTCTCCACTTGCTCAGTTCTGAGAGATAAGTGTGTGTGAAAGCCGTCCTTCAGCTAGCTTGTTGGGAACACAAAGTTTCTTTTCAGTTGCAAACTGCATTCCATACATATATATGGGAGGTACAAGCTCCAACTCGGTTTTACAGTGAAAACTGCAGGAACTTCAAACCGGCACTAGGAAACAGACTGAGAAAGCTGAGAAAAAGTGTTTCCTGCAAACCGTTCCCTTGGTGCTAGATGAACGAACGTCTCTCCACTTGCTCAGTTCTGAGAGATAAGTGTGTGTGAAAGCCGTCATTCAGCTAGCTTGTTTGGAATACCAAGTTTCTTTTCAGTTGCAAACTCCATTCCATACATATATATGGGGAGGTACAAGCTCCAACTCGGTTTTACAGTGAAAACTGCAGGAACTTCAAACCGGCACTAGGAAACAGACTGAGAAAGCAGAGAAAAAGTGTCTCCTGCAACCCGTTCCCTTGGTGCTAGATGAACGAACGTCTCTCCACTTGCTCAGTTCTGGGAGATAAGTGTGTGTGAAAGCCGTCCTTCAGCTAGCTTGTTGGGAACACAAAGTTTCTTTTCAGTTGCAAACTCCATTCCATACATATATATGGGGAGGTACAAGCTCCAACTCGGTTTTACAGTGAAAACTGCAGGAACTTCAAACCGGCACTAGGAAATAGACTGAGAAAGCAGAGAAAAAGTGTCTCCTGCAACCCGTTCCCTTGGTGCTAGATGAACGAACGTCTCTCCACTTGCTCAGTTCTGAGAGATAAGTGTGTGTGAAAGCTGTCCTTCAGCTAGCTTGTTGGGAACACAAAGTTTCTTTTCAGTTGCAAACTCCATTCCATACATATATATGGGGAGGTACAAGCTCCAACTCGGTTTTACAGTGAAAACTGCAGGAACTTCAAACCGGCACTAGTAAACAGACTGAGAAAGCTGAGAAAAAGTGTCTCCTGCAACCCGTTCCCTTGGTGATAGATGAACGAACGTCTCTCCACTTGCTCAGTTCTGAGAGATAAGTGTGTGTGAAAGCCGTCCTTCAGCTAGCTTGTTGGGAACACCAAGTTTCTTTTCAGTTGCAAACTCCATTCCATACATATATATGGGGAGGTACAAGCTCCAACTCGGTTTTACAGTGAAAACTGCAGGAACTTAAAACCGGCACTAGGAAATAGACTGAGAAAGCAGAGAAAAAGTGTCTCCTGCAACCCGTTCCCTTGGTGCTAGATGAACGAACGTCTCTCCACTTGCTCAGTTCTGAGAGATATGTGTGTTTGAAAGCCGTCCTTCAGCTAGCTTCTTGGGAACACAAAGTTTCTTTTCAGTTGCAAACTGCATTCCATACATATATATGGGAGGTACAAGCTCCAACTCGGGTTTACACTGAAAACTGCAGGAACTTCAAACCGGCACTAGGAAATAGACTGAGAAAGCAGAGAAAAAGTGTCTCCTGCAACCCGTTCCCTTGGTGCTAGATGAACGAACGTCTCTCCACTTGCTCAGTTCTGAGAGATAAGTGTGTGTGAAAGCCGTCCTTCACCTAGCTTGTTGGGAACACAAAGTTTCTTTTCAGTTGCAAACTCCATTCCATACATATATATGGGGAGGTACAAGCTCCAACTCGGTTTTACAGTGAAAACTGCAGGAACTTAAAACCGGCACTAGGAAATAGACTGAGAAAGCAGAGAAAAAGTGTCTCCTGCAACCCGTTCCCTTGGTGCTAGATGAACGAACGTCTCTCCACTTGCTCAGTTCTGAGAGATATGTGTGTTTGAAAGCCGTCCTTCAGCTAGCTTCTTGGGAACACAAAGTTTCTTTTCAGTTGCAAACTGCATTCCATACATATATATGGGAGGTACAAGCTCCAACTCGGTTTTACACTGAAAACTGCAGGAACTTCAAACCGGCACTAGGAAATAGACTGAGAAAGCAGAGAAAAAGTGTCTCCTGCAACCCGTTCCCTTGGTGCTAGATGAACGAACGTCTCTCCACTTGCTCAGTTCTGAGAGATAAGTGTGTTTGAAAGCCGTCCTTCAGCTAGCTTCTTGGGAACACAAAGTTTCTTTTCAGTTGCAAACTCCATTCCATACATATATATGAGAGGTACAAGCTCCAACTCGGTTTTACAGTGAAAACTGCAGGAACTTCAAACCGGCACTAGGAAACAGACTGAGAAAGCAGAGAAAAAGTGTCTCCTGCAACCCGTTCCCTTGGTGCTAGATGAACGAACGTCTCTCCACTTGCTCAGTTCTGAGAGATAAGTGTGTGTGAAAGCCGTCCTTCACCTAGCTTGTTGGGAACACAAAGTTTCTTTTCAGTTGCAAACTCCATTCCATACATATATATGGGGAGGTACAAGCTCCAACTCGGTTTTACAGTGAAAACTGCAGGAACTTCAAACCGGCACTAGGAAACAGACTGAGAAAGCAGAGAAAAAGTGTCTCCTGCAACCCGTTACCTTGGTGCTAGATGAACGAACGTCTCTCCACTTGCTCAGTTCTGAGAGATAAGTGTGTGTGAAAGCCGTCCTTCAGCTAGCTTGTTGGGAACACCAAGTTTCTTTTCAGTTGCAAACTCCAATCCATACATATATATGGGGAGGTACAAGCTCCAACTCGGTTTTACAGTGAAAACTGCAGGAACTTCAAACCGGCACTAGGAAACAGATTGAGAAAGCAGAGAAAAAGTGTCTCCTGCAACCCGTTCCCTTGGTGCTAGATGAACGAACGTCTCTCCACTTGCTCAGTTCTGAGAGATAAGTGTGTGTGAAAGCCGTCCTTCACCTAGCTTGTTGGGAACACAAAGTTTCTTTTCAGTTGCAAACTCCATTCCATACATATATATGGGGAGGTACAAGCTCCAACTCGGTTTTACAGTGAAAACTGCAGGAACTTCAAACCGGCACTAGGAAACAGACTGAGAAAGCTGAGAAAAAGTGTCTCCTGCAACCCGTTCCCTTGGTGCTAGATGAACGAACGTCTCTCCACTTGCTCATTTCTGAGAGATAAGTGTGTGTGAAAGCCATCCTTCAGCTAGCTTGTTGGGAACACAAAGTTTCTTTTCAGTTGCAAACTTCATTCCATACATATATATGGGGAGGTACAAGCTCCAACTCGGTTTTACAGTGAAAACTGCAGGAAGTTCAAACCGGCACTAGGAAACAGACTGAGAAAGCTGAGAAAAAGTGTCTCCTGCAACCCGTTCCCTTGGTGCTAGATGAACGAACGTCTCTCAACTAGCTCAGTTCTGAGAGATAAGTGTGTGTGAAAGCCGTCCTTCAGCTAGCTTGTTGGGAACACAAAGTTTCTTTTCAGTTGCAAACTGCATTCCATACATATATATGGGGAGGTACAAGCTCCAACTCGGTTTTACAGTGAAAACTGCAGGAACTTCAAACCGGCACTAGGAAACAGACTGAGAAAGCTGAGAAAAAGTGTCTCCTGCAACCCGTTCCCTTGGTGCTAGATGAACGAACGTCTCTCCACTTGCTCAGTTCTGAGAGATAAGTGTGTTTGAAAGCCGTCCTTCAGATAACTTGTTGGGAACACAAAGTTTCTTTTCAGTTGCAAACTCCATTCCATACATATATATGGGGAGGTACAAGCTCCAACTCGGTTTTACAGTGAAAACTGCAGGAACTTCAAACCGGCACTAGGAAACAGACTGAGAAAGCAGAGAAAAAGTGTCTCCTGCAACCCGTTCCCTTGGTGCTAGATGAACGAACGTCTCTCCACTTGCTCAGTTCTGAGAGATAAGTGTGTGTGAAAGCCGTCCTTCAGCTACCTTTTTGGGAACACAAAGTTTCTTTTCAGTTGCAAACTCCATTCCATACATATATATGGGAGGTACAAGCTCCAACTCGGTTTTACAGTGAAAACTGCAGGAACTTCAAACCGGCACTAGGAAATAGACTGAGAAAGCAGAGAAAAAGAGTCTCCTGCAACCCGTTCCCTTGGTGCTAGATGAACGAACGTCTCTCCACTTGCTCAGTTCTGAGAGATAAGTGTGTTTGAAAGCCGTCATTCAGCTAGCTTGTTGGGAACACAAAGTTTCTTTTCAGTTGCAAACTCCATTCCATACATATATATGGGAGGTACAAGCTCCAACTCGGTTTTACAGTGAAAACTGCAGGAACTTCAAACCGGCACTAGGAAACAGACTGAGAAAGCAGAGAAAAAGTGTCTCCTGCAACCCGTTCCCTTGGTGCTAGATGAACGAACGTCTCTCCACTTGCTCAGTTCTGAGAGATAAGTGTGTGTGAAAGCCGTACTTCACCTAGCTTGTTGGGAACACCAAGTTTCTTTTCAGTTGCAAACTCCATTCCATACATATATATGGGGAGGTACAAGCTCCAACTCGGTTTTACAGTGAAAACTGCAGGAACTTCATACCGGCACTAGGAAACAGACTGAGAAAGCAGAGAAAAAGTGTCTCCTGCAACCCGTTCCCTTGGTGCTAGATGAACGAACGTCTCTCCACTTGCTCAGTTCTGAGAGATAAGTGTGTGTGAAAGCCGTCCTTCAGCTAGCTTGTTGGGAACACAAAGTTTCTTTTCAGTTGCAAACTCCATTCCATACATATATATGGGGAGGTACAAGCTCCAACTAGGTTTTACAGTGAAAACTGCAGGAACTTCAAACCGGCACTAGGAAACAGACTGAGAAAGCTGAGAAATAGTGTCTCCTGCAACCCGTTCCCTTGGTGCTAGATGAACGAACGTCTCTCCACTTGCTCAGTTCTGAGAGATAAGTGTGTGTGAAAGCCATACTTCAGCTAGCTTGTAGGGAACACAAAGTTTCTTTTCAGTTGCAAACTTCATTCCATACATATATATGGGGAGGTACAAGCTCCAACTCGGTTTTACAGTGAAAACTGCAGGAACTTCAAACCGGCACTAGGAAACAGACTGAGAAAGCTGAGAAAAAGTGTCTCCTGCAACCCGTTCCCTTGGTGCTAGATGAACGAACGTCTCTCAACTTGCTCAGTTCTGAGAGATAAATGTGTGTGAAAGCCATCCTTCACCTAGCTTGTTGGGAACACAAAGTTTCTTTTCAGTTGCAAACTCCATTCCATACATATATATGGGGAGGTACAAGCTCCAACTCGGTTTTACAGTGAAAACTGCAGGAACTTCAAACCGGCACTAGGAAACAGACTGAGAAAGCTGAGAAATAGTGTCTCCTGCAACCCGTTCCCTTGGTGCTAGATGAACGAACGTCTCTCCACTTGCTCAGTTCTGAGAGATAAGTGTGTGTGAAAGCCATCCTTCAGCTAGCTTGTTGGGAACACAAAGTTTCTTTTCAGTTGCAAACTTCATTCCATACATATATATGGGGAGGTACAAGCTCCAACTCGGTTTTACAGTGAAAACTGCAGGAACTTCAAACCGGCACTAGGAAACAGACTGAGAAAGCAGAGAAAAAGTGTCTCCTGCAACCCGTTCCCTTGGTGCTAGATGAACGAACGTCTCTCCACTTGCTCAGTTCTGAGAGATAAGTGTGTGTGAAAGCCATCCTTCACCTTGCTTGTTGGGAACACAAAGTTTCTTTTCAGTTGCAAACTCCATTCCATACATATATATGGGAGGTACAAGCTCCAACTCGGTTTTACAGTGAAAACTGCAGGAACTTCAAACCGGCACTAGGAAACAGACTGAGATAGCTGAGAAAAAGTGTCTCCTGCAACCCGTTCCCTTGGTGCTAGATGAACGAACGTCTCTCCACTTGCTCAGTTCTGAGAGATAAGTGTGTGTGAAAGCCGTCCTTCAGCTAGCTTGTTGGGAACACAAAGTTTCTTTTCAGTTGCAAACTCCATTCCATACATATATATGGGGAGGTACCAGCTCCAACTCGGTTTTACAGTGAAAACTGCAGGAACTTCAAACCGGCACTAGGAAACAGACTGAGAAAGCTGAGAAAAAGTGTCTCCTGCAACCCGTTCCCTTGGTGCTAGATGAACGAACGTCTCTCCACTTGCTCAGTTCTGAGAGATAAGTGTGTGTGAAAGCCGTCCTTCAGATAGCTTGTTGGGAACACAAAGTTTCTTTTCAGTTGCAAACTCCATTCCATACATATATATGGGGAGGTACAAGCTCCAACTAGGTTTTACAGTGAAAACTGCAGGAACTTCAAACCGGCACTAGGAAACAGACTGAGAAAGCTGAGAAATAGTGTCTCCTGCAACCCGTTCCCTTGGTGCTAGATGAACGAACGTCTCTCCACTTGCTCAGTTCTGAGAGATAAGTGTGTGTGAAAGCCATACTTCAGCTAGCTTGTTGGGAACACAAAGTTTCTTTTCAGTTGCAAACTTCATTCCATACATATATATGGGGAGGTACAAGCTCCAACTCGGTTTTACAGTGAAAACTGCAGGAACTTCAAACCGGCACTAGGAAACAGACTGAGAAAGCTGAGAAAAAGTGTCTCCTGCAACCCGTTCCCTTGGTGCTAGATGAACGAACGTCTCTCCACTTGCTCAGTTCTGAGAGATAAGTGTGTGTGAAAGCCGTCCTTCACCTAGCTTGTTGGGAACACAAAGTTTCTTTTCAGTTGCAAACTCCATTCCATACATATATATGGGGAGGTACAAGCTCCAACTCGGTTTTACAGTGAAAACTGCAGGAACTTCAAACCGGCACTAGGAAACAGACTGAGAAAGCTGAGAAATAGTGTCTCCTGCAACCCGTTCCCTTGGTGCTAGATGAACGAACGTCTCTCCACTTGCTCAGTTCTGAGAGATAAGTGTGTGTGAAAGCCATCCTTCAGCTAGCTTGTTGGGAACACAAAGTTTCTTTTCAGTTGCAAACTTCATTCCATACATATATATGGGGAGGTACAAGCTCCAACTCGGTTTTACAGTGAAAACTGCAGGAACTTAAAACCGGCACTAGGAAATAGACTGAGAAAGCAGAGAAAAAGTGTCTCCTGCAACCCGTTCCCTTGGTGCTAGATGAACGAACGTCTCTCCACTTGCTCAGTTCTGAGAGATAAGTGTGTGTGAAAGCCGTCCTTCACCTAGCTTGTTGGGAACACAAAGTTTCTTTTCAGTTGCAAACTCCATTCCATACATATATATGGGGAGGTACAAGCTCCAACTCGGTTTTACAGTGAAAACTGCAGGAACTTCAAACCGGCACTAGGAAACAGACTGAGAAAGCAGAGAAAAAGTGTCTCCTGCAACCCGTTCCCTTGGTGCTAGATGAACGAACGTCTCTCCACTTGCTCAGTTCTGAGAGATAAGTGTGTGTGAAAGCCGTCCTTCACCTAGCTTGTTGGGAACACAAAGTTTCTTTTCAGTTGCAAACTCCATTCCATACATATATATGGGGAGGTACAAGCTCCAACTCGGTTTTACAGTGAAAACTGCAGGAACTTAAAACCGGCACTAGGAAATAGACTGAGAAAGCAGAGAAAAAGTGTCTCCTGCAACCCGTTCCCTTGGTGCTAGATGAACGAACGTCTCTCCACTTGCTCAGTTCTGAGAGATATGTGTGTTTGAAAGCCGTCCTTCAGCTAGCTTCTTGGGAACACAAAGTTTCTTTTCAGTTGCAAACTGCATTCCATACATATATATGGGAGGTACAAGCTCCAACTCGGTTTTACACTGAAAACTGCAGGAACTTCAAACCGGCACTAGGAAATAGACTGAGAAAGCAGAGAAAAAGTGTCTCCTGCAACCCGTTCCCTTGGTGCTAGATGAACGAACGTCTCTCCACTTGCTCAGTTCTGAGAGATAAGTGTGTTTGAAAGCCGTCCTTCAGCTAGCTTCTTGGGAACACAAAGTTTCTTTTCAGTTGCAAACTCCATTCCATACATATATATGAGAGGTACAAGCTCCAACTCGGTTTTACAGTGAAAACTGCAGGAACTTCAAACCGGCACTAGGAAACAGACTGAGAAAGCAGAGAAAAAGTGTCTCCTGCAACCCGTTCCCTTGGTGCTAGATGAACGAACGTCTCTCCACTTGCTCAGTTCTGAGAGATAAGTGTGTGTGAAAGCCGTCCTTCACCTAGCTTGTTGGGAACACAAAGTTTCTTTTCAGTTGCAAACTCCATTCCATACATATATATGGGGAGGTACAAGCTCCAACTCGGTTTTACAGTGAAAACTGCAGGAACTTCAAACCGGCACTAGGAAACAGACTGAGAAAGCAGAGAAAAAGTGTCTCCTGCAACCCGTTACCTTGGTGCTAGATGAACGAACGTCTCTCCACTTGCTCAGTTCTGAGAGATAAGTGTGTGTGAAAGCCGTCCTTCAGCTAGCTTGTTGGGAACACCAAGTTTCTTTTCAGTTGCAAACTCCAATCCATACATATATATGGGGAGGTACAAGCTCCAACTCGGTTTTACAGTGAAAACTGCAGGAACTTCAAACCGGCACTAGGAAACAGATTGAGAAAGCAGAGAAAAAGTGTCTCCTGCAACCCGTTCCCTTGGTGCTAGATGAACGAACGTCTCTCCACTTGCTCAGTTCTGAGAGATAAGTGTGTGTGAAAGCCGTCCTTCACCTAGCTTGTTGGGAACACAAAGTTTCTTTTCAGTTGCAAACTCCATTCCATACATATATATGGGGAGGTACAAGCTCCAACTCGGTTTTACAGTGAAAACTGCAGGAACTTCAAACCGGCACTAGGAAACAGACTGAGAAAGCTGAGAAAAAGTGTCTCCTGCAACCCGTTCCCTTGGTGCTAGATGAACGAACGTCTCTCCACTTGCTCATTTCTGAGAGATAAGTGTGTGTGAAAGCCATCCTTCAGCTAGCTTGTTGGGAACACAAAGTTTCTTTTCAGTTGCAAACTTCATTCCATACATATATATGGGGAGGTACAAGCTCCAACTCGGTTTTACAGTGAAAACTGCAGGAACTTCAAACCGGCACTAGGAAACAGACTGAGAAAGCTGAGAAAAAGTGTCTCCTGCAACCCGTTCCCTTGGTGCTAGATGAACGAACGTCTCTCAACTAGCTCAGTTCTGAGAGATAAGTGTGTGTGAAAGCCGTCCTTCAGCTAGCTTGTTGGGAACACAAAGTTTCTTTTCAGTTGCAAACTGCATTCCATACATATATATGGGGAGGTACAAGCTCCAACTCGGTTTTACAGTGAAAACTGCAGGAACTTCAAACCGGCACTAGGAAACAGACTGAGAAAGCTGAGAAAAAGTGTCTCCTGCAACCCGTTCCCTTGGTGCTAGATGAACGAACGTCTCTCCACTTGCTCAGTTCTGAGAGATAAGTGTGTGTGAAAGCCGTCCTTCAGATAACTTGTTGGGAACACAAAGTTTCTTTTCAGTTGCAAACTCCATTCCATACATATATATGGGGAGGTACAAGCTCCAACTCGGTTTTACAGTGAAAACTGCAGGAACTTCAAACCGGCACTAGGAAACAGACTGAGAAAGCAGAGAAAAAGTGTCTCCTGCAACCCGTTCCCTTGGTGCTAGATGAACGAACGTCTCTCCACTTGCTCAGTTCTGAGAGATAAGTGTGTGTGAAAGCCGTCCTTCAGCTACCTTTTTGGGAACACAAAGTTTCTTTTCAGTTGCAAACTCCATTCCATACATATATATGGGAGGTACAAGCTCCAACTCGGTTTTACAGTGAAAACTGCAGGAACTTCAAACCGGCACTAGGAAATAGACTGAGAAAGCAGAGAAAAAGAGTCTCCTGCAACCCGTTCCCTTGGTGCTAGATGAACGAACGTCTCTCCACTTGCTCAGTTCTGAGAGATAAGTGTGTTTGAAAGCCGTCATTCAGCTAGCTTGTTGGGAACACAAAGTTTCTTTTCAGTTGCAAACTCCATTCCATACATATATATGGGAGGTACAAGCTCCAACTCGGTTTTACAGTGAAAACTGCAGGAACTTCAAACCGGCACTAGGAAACAGACTGAGAAAGCAGAGAAAAAGTGTCTCCTGCAACCCGTTCCCTTGGTGCTAGATGAACGAACGTCTCTCCACTTGCTCAGTTCTGAGAGATAAGTGTGTGTGAAAGCCGTACTTCACCTAGCTTGTTGGGAACACCAAGTTTCTTTTCAGTTGCAAACTCCATTCCATACATATATATGGGGAGGTACAAGCTCCAACTCGGTTTTACAGTGAAAACTGCAGGAACTTCATACCGGCACTAGGAAACAGACTGAGAAAGCAGAGAAAAAGTGTCTCCTGCAACCCGTTCCCTTGGTGCTAGATGAACGAATGTCTCTCCACTTGCTCAGTTCTGAGAGATAAGTGTGTGTGAAAGCCGTCCTTCAGCTAGCTTGTTGGGAACACAAAGTTTCTTTTCAGTTGCAAACTCCATTCCATACATATATATGGGGAGGTACAAGCTCCAACTAGGTTTTACAGTGAAAACTGCAGGAACTTCAAACCGGCACTAGGAAACAGACTGAGAAAGCTGAGAAATAGTGTCTCCTGCAACCCGTTCCCTTGGTGCTAGATGAACGAACGTCTCTCCACTTGCTCAGTTCTGAGAGATAAGTGTGTGTGAAAGCCATACTTCAGCTAGCTTGTTGGGAACACAAAGTTTCTTTTCAGTTGCAAACTTCATTCCATACATATATATGGGGAGGTACAAGCTCCAACTCGGTTTTACAGTGAAAACTGCAGGAACTTCAAACCGGCACTAGGAAACAGACTGAGAAAGCTGAGAAAAAGTGTCACCTGCAACCCGTTCCCTTGGTGCTAGATGAACGAACGTCTCTCAACTTGCTCAGTTCTGAGAGATAAATGTGTGTGAAAGCCATCCTTCACCTAGCTTGTTGGGAACACAAAGTTTCTTTTCAGTTGCAAACTCCATTCCATACATATATATGGGGAGGTACAAGCTCCAACTCGGTTTTACAGTGAAAACTGCAGGAACTTCAAACCGGCACTAGGAAACAGACTGAGAAAGCTGAGAAATAGTGTCTCCTGCAACCCGTTCCCTTGGTGCTAGATGAACGAACGTCTCTCCACTTGCTCAGTTCTGAGAGATAAGTGTGTGTGAAAGCCATCCTTCAGCTAGCTTGTTGGGAACACAAAGTTTCTTTTCAGTTGCAAACTTCATTTTATACATATATATGGGGAGGTACAAGCTCCAACTCGGTTTTACAGTGAAAACTGCAGGAACTTCAAACCGGCACTAGGAAACAGACTGAGAAAGCAGAGAAAAAGTGTCTCCTGCAACCCGTTCCCTTGGTGCTAGATGAACGAACGTCTCTCCACTTGCTCAGTTCTGAGAGATAAGTGTGTGTGAAAGCCGTCCTTCACCTTGCTTGTTGGGAACACAAAGTTTCTTTTCAGTTGCAAACTCCATTCCATACATATATATGGGAGGTACAAGCTCCAACTCGGTTTTACAGTGAAAACTGCAGGAACTTCAAACCGGCACTAGGAAACAGACTGAGATAGCTGAGAAAAAGTGTCTCCTGCAACCCGTTCCCTTGGTGCTAGATGAACGAACGTCTCTCCACTTGCTCAGTTCTGAGAGATAAGTGTGTGTGAAAGCCGTCCTTCAGCTAGCTTGTTGGGAACACAAAGTTTCTTTTCAGTTGCAAACTCCATTCCATACATATATATGGGGAGGTACCAGCTCCAACTCGGTTTTACAGTGAAAACTGCAGGAACTTCAAACCGGCACTAGGAAACAGACTGAGAAAGCTGAGAAAAAGTGTCTCCTGCAACCCGTTCCCTTGGTGCTAGATGAACGAACGTCTCTCCACTTGCTCAGTTCTGAGAGATAAGTGTGTGTGAAAGCCGTCCTTCAGATAGCTTGTTGGGAACACAAAGTTTCTTTTCAGTTGCAAACTCCATTCCATACATATATATGGGGAGGTACAAGCTCCAACTAGGTTTTACAGTGAAAACTGCAGGAACTTCAAACCGGCACTAGGAAACAGACTGAGAAAGCTGAGAAATAGTGTCTCCTGCAACCCGTTCCCTTGGTGCTAGATGAACGAACGTCTCTCCACTTGCTCAGTTCTGAGAGATAAGTGTGTGTGAAAGCCATACTTCAGCTAGCTTGTTGGGAACACAAAGTTTCTTTTCAGTTGCAAACTTCATTCCATACATATATATGGGGAGGTACAAGCTCCAACTCGGTTTTACAGTGAAAACTGCAGGAACTTCAAACCGGCACTAGGAAACAGACTGAGAAAGCTGAGAAAAAGTGTCTCCTGCAACCCGTTCCCTTGGTGCTAGATGAACGAACGTCTCTCCACTTGCTCAGTTCTGAGAGATAAGTGTGTGTGAAAGCCGTCCTTCACCTAGCTTGTTGGGAACACAAAGTTTCTTTTCAGTTGCAAACTCCATTCCATACATATATATGGGGAGGTACAAGCTCCAACTCGGTTTTACAGTGAAAACTGCAGGAACTTCAAACCGGCACTAGGAAACAGACTGAGAAAGCAGAGAAAAAGTGTCTCCTGCAACCCGTTCCCTTGGTGCTAGATGAACGAACGTCTCTCCACTTGCTCAGTTCTGAGAGATAAGTGTGTGTGAAAGCCGTCCTTCACCTAGCTTGTTGGGAACACAAAGTTTCTTTTCAGTTGCAAACTCCATTCCATACATATATATGGGGAGGTACAAGCTCCAACTCGGTTTTACAGTGAAAACTGCAGGAACTTCAAACCGGCACTAGGAAACAGACTGAGAAAGCAGAGAAAAAGTGTCTCCTGCAACCCGTTACCTTGGTGCTAGATGAACGAACGTCTCTCCACTTGCTCAGTTCTGAGAGATAAGTGTGTGTGAAAGCCGTCCTTCAGCTAGCTTGTTGGGAACACCAAGTTTCTTTTCAGTTGCAAACTCCAATCCATACATATATATGGGGAGGTACAAGCTCCAACTCGGTTTTACAGTGAAAACTGCAGGAACTTCAAACCGGCACTAGGAAACAGATTGAGAAAGCAGAGAAAAAGTGTCTCCTGCAACCCGTTCCCTTGGTGCTAGATGAACGAACGTCTCTCCACTTGCTCAGTTCTGAGAGATAAGTGTGTGTGAAAGCCGTCCTTCACCTAGCTTGTTGGGAACACAAAGTTTCTTTTCAGTTGCAAACTCCATTCCATACATATATATGGGGAGGTACAAGCTCCAACTCGGTTTTACAGTGAAAACTGCAGGAACTTCAAACCGGCACTAGGAAACAGACTGAGAAAGCTGAGAAAAAGTGTCTCCTGCAACCCGTTCCCTTGGTGCTAGATGAACGAACGTCTCTCCACTTGCTCATTTCTGAGAGATAAGTGTGTGTGAAAGCCATCCTTCAGCTAGCTTGTTGGGAACACAAAGTTTCTTTTCAGTTGCAAACTTCATTCCATACATATATATGGGGAGGTACAAGCTCCAACTCGGTTTTACAGTGAAAACTGCAGGAACTTCAAACCGGCACTAGGAAACAGACTGAGAAAGCTGAGAAAAAGTGTCTCCTGCAACCCGTTCCCTTGGTGCTAGATGAACGAACGTCTCTCAACTAGCTCAGTTCTGAGAGATAAGTGTGTGTGAAAGCCGTCCTTCAGCTAGCTTGTTGGGAACACAAAGTTTCTTTTCAGTTGCAAACTGCATTCCATACATATATATGGGGAGGTACAAGCTCCAACTCGGTTTTACAGTGAAAACTGCAGGAACTTCAAACCGGCACTAGGAAACAGACTGAGAAAGCTGAGAAAAAGTGTCTCCTGCAACCCGTTCCCTTGGTGCTAGATGAACGAACGTCTCTCCACTTGCTCAGTTCTGAGAGATAAGTGTGTGTGAAAGCCGTCCTTCAGATAACTTGTTGGGAACACAAAGTTTCTTTTCAGTTGCAAACTCCATTCCATACATATATATGGGGAGGTACAAGCTCCAACTCGGTTTTACAGTGAAAACTGCAGGAACTTCAAACCGGCACTAGGAAACAGACTGAGAAAGCAGAGAAAAAGTGTCTCCTGCAACCCGTTCCCTTGGTGCTAGATGAACGAACGTCTCTCCACTTGCTCAGTTCTGAGAGATAAGTGTGTGTGAAAGCCGTCCTTCAGCTACCTTTTTGGGAACACAAAGTTTCTTTTCAGTTGCAAACTCCATTCCATACATATATATGGGAGGTACAAGCTCCAACTCGGTTTTACAGTGAAAACTGCAGGAACTTCAAACCGGCACTAGGAAATAGACTGAGAAAGCAGAGAAAAAGAGTCTCCTGCAACCCGTTCCCTTGGTGCTAGATGAACGAACGTCTCTCCACTTGCTCAGTTCTGAGAGATAAGTGTGTGTGAAAGCCGTCATTCAGCTAGCTTGTTGGGAACACAAAGTTTCTTTTCAGTTGCAAACTCCATTCCATACATATATATGGGAGGTACAAGCTCCAACTCGGTTTTACAGTGAAAACTGCAGGAACTTCAAACCGGCACTAGGAAACAGACTGAGAAAGCAGAGAAAAAGTGTCTCCTGCAACCCGTTCCCTTGGTGCTAGATGAACGAACGTCTCTCCACTTGCTCAGTTCTGAGAGATAAGTGTGTGTGAAGCCGTACTTCACCTAGCTTGTTGGGAACACAAAGTTTCTTTTCAGTTGCAAACTCCATTCCATACATATATATGGGGAGGTACAAGCTCCAACTCGGTTTTACAGTGAAAACTGCAGGAACTTCATACCGGCACTAGGAAACAGACTGAGAAAGCAGAGAAAAAGTGTCTCCTGCAACCCGTTCCCTTGGTGCTAGATGAACGAACGTCTCTCCACTTGCTCAGTTCTGAGAGATAAGTGTGTGTGAAAGCCGTCCTTCAGCTAGCTTGTTGGGAACACAAAGTTTCTTTTCAGTTGCAAACTCCATTCCATACATATATATGGGGAGGTACAAGCTCCAACTAGGTTTTACAGTGAAAACTGCAGGAACTTCAAACCGGCACTAGGAAACAGACTGAGAAAGCTGAGAAATAGTGTCTCCTGCAACCCGTTCCCTTGGTGCTAGATGAACGAACGTCTCTCCACTTGCTCAGTTCTGAGAGATAAGTGTGTGTGAAAGCCATACTTCAGCTAGCTTGTTGGGAACACAAAGTTTCTTTTCAGTTGCAAACTTCATTCCATACATATATATGGGGAGGTACAAGCTCCAACTCGGTTTTACAGTGAAAACTGCAGGAACTTCAAACCGGCACTAGGAAACAGACTGAGAAAGCTGAGAAAAAGTGTCTCCTGCAACCCGTTCCCTTGGTGCTAGATGAACGAACGTCTCTCAACTTGCTCAGTTCTGAGAGATAAATGTGTGTGAAAGCCATCCTTCACCTAGCTTGTTGGGAACACAAAGTTTCTTTTCAGTTGCAAACTCCATTCCATACATATATATGGGGAGGTACAAGCTCCAACTCGGTTTTACAGTGAAAACTGCAGGAACTTCAAACCGGCACTAGGAAACAGACTGAGAAAGCTGAGAAATAGTGTCTCCTGCAACCCGTTCCCTTGGTGCTAGATGAACGAACGTCTCTCCACTTGCTCAGTTCTGAGAGATAAGTGTGTGTGAAAGCCATCCTTCAGCTAGCTTGTTGGGAACACAAAGTTTCTTTTCAGTTGCAAACTTCATTCCATACATATATATGGGGAGGTACAAGCTCCAACTCGGTTTTACAGTGAAAACTGCAGGAACTTCAAACCGGCACTAGGAAACAGACTGAGAAAGCAGAGAAAAAGTGTCTCCTGCAACCCGTTCCCTTGGTGCTAGATGAACGAACGTCTCTCCACTTGCTCAGTTCTGAGAGATAAGTGTGTGTGAAAGCCGTCCTTCACCTTGCTTGTTGGGAACACAAAGTTTCTTTTCAGTTGCAAACTCCATTCCATACATATATATGGGAGGTACAAGCTCCAACTCGGTTTTACAGTGAAAACTGCAGGAACTTCAAACCGGCACTAGGAAACAGACTGAGATAGCTGAGAAAAAGTGTCTCCTGCAACCCGTTCCCTTGGTGCTAGATGAACGAACGTCTCTCCACTTGCTCATTTCTGAGAGATAAGTGTGTGTGAAAGCCGTCCTTCAGCTAGCTTGTTGGGAACACAAAGTTTCTTTTCAGTTGCAAACTCCATTCCATACATATATATGGGGAGGTACCAGCTCCAACTCGGTTTTACAGTGAAAACTGCAGGAACTTCAAACCGGCACTAGGAAACAGACTGAGAAAGCTGAGAAAAAGTGTCTCCTGCAACCCGTTCCCTTGGTGCTAGATGAACGAACGTCTCTCCACTTGCTCAGTTCTGAGAGATAAGTGTGTGTGAAAGCCGTCCTTCACCTAGCTTGTTGGGAACACAAAGTTTCTTTTCAGTTGCAAACTCCATTCCATACATATATATGGGGAGGTACAAGCTCCAACTCGGTTTTACAGTGAAAACTGCAGGAACTTCAAACCGGCACTAGGAAACAGACTGAGAAAGCTGAGAAATAGTGTCTCCTGCAACCCGTTCCCTTGGTGCTAGATGAACGAACGTCTCTCCACTTGCTCAGTTCTGAGAGATAAGTGTGTGTGAAAGCCATCCTTCAGCTAGCTTGTTGGGAACACAAAGTTTCTTTTCAGTTGCAAACTTCATTCCATACATATATATGGGGAGGTACAAGCTCCAACTCGGTTTTACAGTGAAAACTGCAGGAACTTCAAACCGGCACTAGGAAACAGACTGAGAAAGCAGAGAAAAAGTGTCTCCTGCAACCCGTTCCCTTGGTGCTAGATGAACGAACGTCTCTCCACTTGCTCAGTTCTGAGAGATAAGTGTGTGTGAAAGCCGTCCTTCACCTAGCTTGTTGGGAACACAAAGTTTCTTTTCAGTTGCAAACTCCATTCCATACATATATATGGGAGGTACAAGCTCCAACTCGGTTTTACAGTGAAAACTGCAGGAACTTCAAACCGGCACTAGGAAACAGACTGAGATAGCTGAGAAAAAGTGTCTCCTGCAACCCGTTCCCTTGGTGCTAGATGAACGAACGTCTCTCCACTTGCTCAGTTCTGAGAGATAAGTGTGTGTGAAAGCCGTCCTTCAGCTAGCTTGTTGGGAACACAAAGTTTCTTTTCAGTTGCAAACTCCATTCCATACATATATATGGGGAGGTACCAGCTCCAACTCGGTTTTACAGTGAAAACTGCAGGAACTTCAAACCGGCACTAGGAAACAGACTGAGAAAGCTGAGAAAAAGTGTCTCCTGCAACCCGTTCCCTTGGTGCTAGATGAACGAACGTCTCTCCACTTGCTCAGTTCTGAGAGATAAGTGTGTGTGAAAGCCGTCCTTCAGATAGCTTGTTGGGAACACAAAGTTTCTTTTCAGTTGCAAACTCCATTCCATACATATATATGGGGAGGTACAAGCTCCAACTCGGTTTTACAGTGAAAACTGCAGGAACTTCAAACCGGCACTAGGAAATAGACTGAGAAAGCAGAGAAAAAGTGTCTCCTGCAACCCGTTCCCTTGGTGCTAGATGAACGAACGTCTCTCCACTTGCTCAGTTCTGAGAGATAAGTGTGTGTGAAAGCCGTCCTTCAGCTACCTTTTTGGGAACACAAAGTTTCTTTTCAGTTGCAAACTCCATTCCATACATATATAAGGGGAGGTACAAGCTCCAACTAGGTTTTACAGTGAAAAGTGCAGGAACTTCAAACCGGCACTAGGAAACAGACTGAGAAAGCTGAGAAAAAGTGTCTCCTGCAACCCGTTCCCTTGGTGCTAGATGAACGAACGTCTCTCCACTTGCTCAGTTCTGAGAGATAAGTGTGTGTGAAAGCCGTCCTTCAGCTAGCTTGTTGGGAACACAAAGTTTCTTTTCAGTTGCAAACTCCATTCCATACATATATATGGGAGGTACAAGCTCCAACTCGGTTTTACAGTGAAAACTGCAGGAACTTCAAACCGGCACTAGGAAACAGACTGAGGAAGCTGAGAAAAAGTGTCTCCTGCAACCCGTTCCCTTGGTGCTAGATGAACGAACGTCTCTCCACTTGCTCAGTTCTGAGAGATAAGTGTGTGTGAAAGCCGTCCTTCAGATAACTTGTTGGGAACACAAAGTTTCTTTTCAGTTGCAAACTCCATTCCATACATATATATGGGGAGGTACAAGCTCCAACTCGGTTTTACAGTGAAAACTGCAGGAACTTCAAACCGGCACTAGGAAACAGACTGAGAAAGCAGAGAAAAAGTGTCTCCTGCAACCCGTTCCCTTGGTGCTAGATGAACGAACGTCTCTCCACTTGCTCAGTTCTGAGAGATAAGTGTGTGTGAAAGCCGTCCTTCAGCTACCTTTTTGGGAACACAAAGTTTCTTTTCAGTTGCAAACTCCATTCCATACATATATATGGGAGGTACAAGCTCCAACTCGGTTTTACAGTGAAAACTGCAGGAACTTCAAACCGGCACTAGGAAATAGACTGAGAAAGCAGAGAAAAAGAGTCTCCTGCAACCCGTTCCCTTGGTGCTAGATGAACGAACGTCTCTCCACTTGCTCAGTTCTGAGAGATAAGTGTGTTTGAAAGCCGTCATTCAGCTAGCTTGTTGGGAACACAAAGTTTCTTTTCAGTTGCAAACTCCATTCCATACATATATATGGGAGGTACAAGCTCCAACTCGGTTTTACAGTGAAAACTGCAGGAACTTCAAACCGGCACTAGGAAACAGACTGAGAAAGCAGAGAAAAAGTGTCTCCTGCAACCCGTTCCCTTGGTGCTAGATGAACGAACGTCTCTCCACTTGCTCAGTTCTGAGAGATAAGTGTGTGTGAAAGCCGTACTTCACCTAGCTTGTTGGGAACACCAAGTTTCTTTTCAGTTGCAAACTCCATTCCATACATATATATGGGGAGGTACAAGCTCCAACTCGGTTTTACAGTGAAAACTGCAGGAACTTCATACCGGCACTAGGAAACAGACTGAGAAAGCAGAGAAAAAGTGTCTCCTGCAACCCGTTCCCTTGGTGCTAGATGAACGAACGTCTCTCCACTTGCTCAGTTCTGAGAGATAAGTGTGTGTGAAAGCCGTCCTTCAGCTAGCTTGTTGGGAACACAAAGTTTCTTTTCAGTTGCAAACTCCATTCCATACATATATATGGGGAGGTACAAGCTCCAACTAGGTTTTACAGTGAAAACTGCAGGAACTTCAAACCGGCACTAGGAAACAGACTGAGAAAGCTGAGAAATAGTGTCTCCTGCAACCCGTTCCCTTGGTGCTAGATGAACGAACGTCTCTCCACTTGCTCAGTTCTGAGAGATAAGTGTGTGTGAAAGCCATACTTCAGCTAGCTTGTTGGGAACACAAAGTTTCTTTTCAGTTGCAAACTTCATTCCATACATATATATGGGGAGGTACAAGCTCCAACTCGGTTTTACAGTGAAAACTGCAGGAACTTCAAACCGGCACTAGGAAACAGACTGAGAAAGCTGAGAAAAAGTGTCTCCTGCAACCCGTTCCCTTGGTGCTAGATGAACGAACGTCTCTCAACTTGCTCAGTTCTGAGAGATAAATGTGTGTGAAAGCCATCCTTCACCTAGCTTGTTGGGAACACAAAGTTTCTTTTCAGTTGCAAACTCCATTCCATACATATATATGGGGAGGTACAAGCTCCAACTCGGTTTTACAGTGAAAACTGCAGGAACTTCAAACCGGCACTAGGAAACAGACTGAGAAAGCTGAGAAAAAGTGTCTCCTGCAACCCGTTCCCTTGGTGCTAGATGAACGAACGTCTCTCCACTTGCTCAGTTCTGAGAGATAAGTGTGTGTGAAAGCCATCCTTCAGCTAGCTTGTTGGGAACACAAAGTTTCTTTTCAGTTGCAAACTTCATTCCATACATATATATGGGGAGGTACAAGCTCCAACTCGGTTTTACAGTGAAAACTGCAGGAACTTCAAACCGGCACTAGGAAACAGACTGAGAAAGCAGAGAAAAAGTGTCTCCTGCAACCCGTTCCCTTGGTGCTAGATGAACGAACGTCTCTCCACTTGCTCAGTTCTGAGAGATAAGTGTGTGTGAAAGCCGTCCTTCACCTAGCTTGTTGGGAACACAAAGTTTCTTTTCAGTTGCAAACTCCATTCCATACATATATATGGGAGGTACAAGCTCCAACTCGGTTTTACAGTGAAAACTGCAGGAACTTCAAACCGGCACTAGGAAACAGACTGAGATAGCTGAGAAAAAGTGTCTCCTGCAACCCGTTCCCTTGGTGCTAGATGAACGAACGTCTCTCCACTTGCTCAGTTCTGAGAGATAAGTGTGTGTGAAAGCCGTCCTTCAGCTAGCTTGTTGGGAACACAAAGTTTCTTTTCAGTTGCAAACTCCATTCCATACATATATATGGGGAGGTACCAGCTCCAACTCGGTTTTACAGTGAAAACTGCAGGAACTTCAAACCGGCACTAGGAAACAGACTGAGAAAGCTGAGAAAAAGTGTCTCCTGCAACCCGTTCCCTTGGTGCTAGATGAACGAACGTCTCTCCACTTGCTCAGTTCTGAGAGATAAGTGTGTGTGAAAGCCGTCCTTCAGCTAGCTTGTTGGGAACACAAAGTTTCTTTTCAGTTGCAAACTCCATTCCATACATATATATGGGGAGGTACAAGCTCCAACTAGGTTTTACAGTGAAAACTGCAGGAACTTCAAACCGGCACTAGGAAACAGACTGAGAAAGCTGAGAAATAGTGTCTCCTGCAACCCGTTCCCTTGGTGCTAGATGAACGAACGTCTCTCCACTTGCTCAGTTCTGAGAGATAAGTGTGTGTGAAAGCCATACTTCAGCTAGCTTGTTGGGAACACAAAGTTTCTTTTCAGTTGCAAACTTCATTCCATACATATATATGGGGAGGTACAAGCTCCAACTCGGTTTTACAGTGAAAACTGCAGGAACTTCAAACCGGCACTAGGAAACAGACTGAGAAAGCTGAGAAAAAGTGTCTCCTGCAACCCGTTCCCTTGGTGCTAGATGAACGAACGTCTCTCCACTTGCTCAGTTCTGAGAGATAAGTGTGTGTGAAAGCCGTCCTTCACCTAGCTTGTTGGGAACACAAAGTTTCTTTTCAGTTGCAAACTCCATTCCATACATATATATGGGGAGGTACAAGCTCCAACTCGGTTTTACAGTGAAAACTGCAGGAACTTCAAACCGGCACTAGGAAACAGACTGAGAAAGCTGAGAAATAGTGTCTCCTGCAACCCGTTCCCTTGGTGCTAGATGAACGAACGTCTCTCCACTTGCTCAGTTCTGAGAGATAAGTGTGTGTGAAAGCCATCCTTCAGCTAGCTTGTTGGGAACACAAAGTTTGTTTTCAGTTGCAAACTTCATTCCATACATATATATGGGGAGGTACAAGCTCCAACTCGGTTTTACAGTGAAAACTGCAGGAACTTCAAACCGGCACTAGGAAACAGACTGAGAAAGCAGAGAAAAAGTGTCTCCTGCAACCCGTTCCCTTGGTGCTAGATGAACGAACGTCTCTCCACTTGCTCAGTTCTGAGAGATAAGTGTGTGTGAAAGCCGTCCTTCACCTAGCTTGTTGGGAACACAAAGTTTCTTTTCAGTTGCAAACTCCATTCCATACATATATATGGGAGGTACAAGCTCCAACTCGGTTTTACAGTGTAAACTGCAGGAACTTCAAACCGGCACTAGGAAACAGACTGAGATAGCTGAGAAAAAGTGTCTCCTGCAACCCGTTCCCTTGGTGCTAGATGAACGAACGTCTCTCCACTTGCTCAGTTCTGAGAGATAAGTGTGTGTGAAAGCCGTCCTTCAGCTAGCTTGTTGGGAACACAAAGTTTCTTTTCAGTTGCAAACTCCATTCCATACATATATATGGGGAGGTACCAGCTCCAACTCGGTTTTACAGTGAAAACTGCAGGAACTTCAAACCGGCACTAGGAAACAGACTGAGAAAGCTGAGAAAAAGTGTCTCCTGCAACCCGTTCCCTTGGTGCTAGATGAACGAACGTCTCTCCACTTGCTCAGTTCTGAGAGATAAGTGTGTGTGAAAGCCGTCCTTCAGATAGCTTGTTGGGAACACAAAGTTTCTTTTCAGTTGCAAACTCCATTCCATACATATATATGGGGAGGTACAAGCTCCAACTCGGTTTTACAGTGAAAACTGCAGGAACTTCAAACCGGCACTAGGAAACAGACTGAGAAAGCAGAGAAAAAGTGTCTCCTGCAACCCGTTCCCTTGGTGCTAGATGAACGAACGTCTCTCCACTTGCTCAGTTCTGAGAGATAAGTGTGTGTGAAAGCCGTCCTTCAGCTACCTTTTTGGGAACACAAAGTTTCTTTTCAGTTGCAAACTCCATTCCATATATATATAAGGGGAGGTACAAGCTCCAACTAGGTTTTACAGTGAAAAGTGCAGGAACTTCAAACCGGCACTAGGAAACAGACTGAGGAAGCTGAGAAAAAGTGTCTCCTGCAACCCGTTCCCTTGGTGCTAGATGAACGAACGTCTCTCCACTTGCTCAGTTCTGAGAGATAAGTGTGTGTGAAAGCCGTCCTTCAGCTAGCTTGTTGGGAACACAAAGTTTCTTTTCAGTTGCAAACTCCATTCCATACATATATATGGGAGGTACAAGCTCCAACTCGGTTTTACAGTGAAAACTGCAGGAACTTCAAACCGGCACTAGGAAACAGACTGAGAAAGCTGAGAAAAAGTGTCTCCTGCAACCCGTTCCCTTGGTGCTAGATGAACGAACGTCTCTCCACTTGCTCAGTTCTGAGAGATAAGTGTGTGTGAAAGCCATCCTTCAGCTAGCTTGTTGGGAACACAAAGTTTCTTTTCAGTTGCAAACTCCATTCCATACATATATAAGGGGAGGTACAAGCTCCAACTAGGTTTTACAGTGAAAACTGCAGGAACTTCAAACCGGCACTAGGAAACAGACTGAGAAAGCTGAGAAAAAGTGTCTACTGCAACCCGTTCCCTTGGTGCTAGATGAACGAACGTCTCTCCACTTGCTCAGTTCTGAGAGATAAGTGTGTGTGAAAGCCGTCCTTCAGCTAGCTTGTTGGGAACACAAAGTTTCTTTTCAGTTGCAAACTCCATTCCATACATATATATGGGAGGTACAAGCTCCAACTCGGTTTTACAGTGAAAACTGCAGGAACTTCAAACCGGCACTAGGAAACAGACTGAGAAAGTTGAGAAAAAGTGTCTCCTGCAACCCGTTCCCTTGGTGCTAGATGAATGAACGTCTCTCCACTTGCTCAGTTCTGAGAGATAAGTGTGTGTGAAAGCCATCCTTCAGCTAGCTTGTTGGGAACACAAAGTTTCTTTTCAGTTGCAAACTTCATTCCATACATATATATGGGGAGGTACAAGCTCCAACTCGGTTTTACAGTGAAAACTGCAGGAACTTCAAACCGGCACTAGGAAACAGACTGAGAAAGCAGAGAAAAACTGTCTCCTGCAACCCGTTCCCTTGGTGCTAGATGAACGAACGTCTCTCCACTTGCTCAGTTCTGAGAGATATGTGTGTGTGAAAGCCGTCCTTCACCTAGCTTGTTGGGAACACAAAGTTTCTTTTCAGTTGCAAACTCCATTCCATACATATATATGGGAGGTACAAGCTCCAACTCGGTTTTACAGTGAAAACTGCAGGAACTTCAAACCGGCACTAGGAAACAGACTGAGAAAGCTGAGAAAAAGTGTCTCCTGCAACCCGTTCCCTTGGTGCTAGATGAACGAACGTCTCTCCACTTGCTCAGTTCTGAGAGATAAGTGTGTGTGAAAGCCATCCTTCAGCTAGCTTGTTGGGAACACAAAGTTTCTTTTCAGTTGCAAACTTCATTTTATACATATATATGGGGAGGTACAAGCTCCAACTCGGTTTTACAGTGAAAACTGCAGGAACTTAAAACCGGCACTAGGAAACAGACTGAGAAAGCAGAGAAAAAGTGTCTCCTGCAACCCGTTCCCTTGGTGCTAGATGAACGAACGTCTCTCCACTTGCTCAGTTCTGAGAGATAAGTGTGTGTGAAAGCCGTCCTTCAGCTAGCTTGTTGGGAACACAAAGTTTCTTTTCAGTTGCAAACTGCATTCCATACATATATATGGGAGGTACAAGCTCCAACTCGGTTTTACAGTGAAAACTGCAGGAACTTCAAACCGGCACTAGGAAACAGACTGAGAAAGCTGAGAAAAAGTGTTTCCTGCAAACCGTTCCCTTGGTGCTAGATGAACGAACGTCTCTCCACTTGCTCAGTTCTGAGAGATAAGTGTGTGTGAAAGCCGTCATTCAGCTAGCTTGTTTGGAATACCAAGTTTCTTTTCAGTTGCAAACTCCATTCCATACATATATATGGGGAGGTACAAGCTCCAACTCGGTTTTACAGTGAAAACTGCAGGAACTTCAAACCGGCACTAGGAAACAGACTGAGAAAGCAGAGAAAAAGTGTCTCCTGCAACCCGTTCCCTTGGTGCTAGATGAACGAACGTCTCTCCACTTGCTCAGTTCTGGGAGATAATTGTGTGTGAAAGCCGTCCTTCAGCTAGCTTGTTGGGAACACAAAGTTTCTTTTCAGTTGCAAACTCCATTCCATACATATATATGGGGAGGTACAAGCTCCAACTCGGTTTTACAGTGAAAACTGCAGGAACTTCAAACCGGCACTAGGAAATAGACTGAGAAAGCAGAGAAAAAGTGTCTCCTGCAACCCGTTCCCTTGGTGCTAGATGAACGAACGTCTCTCCACTTGCTCAGTTCTGAGAGATAAGTGTGTGTGAAAGCCGTCCTTCAGCTGGCTTGTTGGGAACACAAAGTTTCTTTTCAGTTGCAAACTCCATTCCATACATATATATGGGGAGGTACAAGCTCCAACTCGGTTTTACAGTGAAAACTGCAGGAACTTCAAACCGGCACTTGTAAACAGACTGAGAAAGCTGAGAAAAAGTGTCTCCTGCAACCCGTTCCCTTGGTGATAGATGAACGAACGTCTCTCCACTTGCTCAGTTCTGAGAGATAAGTGTGTGTGAAAGCCGTCCTTCAGCTAGCTTGATGGGAACACCAAGTTTCTTTTCAGTTGCAAACTCCATTCCATACATATATATGGGGAGGTACAAGCTCCAACTCGGTTTTACAGTGAAAACTGCAGGAACTTAAAACCGGCACTAGGAAATAGACTGAGAAAGCAGAGAAAAAGTGTCTCCTGCAACCCGTTCCCTTGGTGCTAGATGAACGAACGTCTCTCCACTTGCTCAGTTCTGAGAGATAAGTGTGTTTGAAAGCCGTCCTTCAGCTAGCTTCTTGGGAACACAAAGTTTCTTTTCAGTTGCAAACTGCATTCCATACATATATATGGGAGGTACAAGCTCCAACTCGGTTTTACACTGAAAACTGCAGGAACTTCAAACCGGCACTAGGAAATAGACTGAGAAAGCAGAGAAAAAGTGTCTCCTGCAACCCGTTCCCTTGGTGCTAGATGAACGAACGTCTCTCCACTTGCTCAGTTCTGAGAGATAAGTGTGTTTGAAAGCCGTCCTTCAGCTAGCTTCTTGGGAACACAAAGTTTCTTTTCAGTTGCAAACTCCATTCCATACATATATATGAGAGGTACAAGCTCCAACTCGGTTTTACACTGAAAACTGCAGGAACTTCAAACCGGCACTAGGAAATAGACTGAGAAAGCAGAGAAAAAGTGTCTCCTGCAACCCGTTCCCTTGGTGCTAGATGAACGAACGTCTCTCCACTTGCTCAGTTCTGAGAGATAAGTGTGTGTGAAAGCCGTCCTTCACCTAGCTTGTTGGGAACACAAAGTTTCTTTTCAGTTGCAAACTCCATTCCATACATATATATGGGGAGGTACAAGCTCCAACTCGGTTTTACAGTGAAAACTGCAGGAACTTCAAACCGGCACTAGGAAACAGACTGAGAAAGCAGAGAAAAAGTGTCTCCTGCAACCCGTTACCTTGGTGATAGATGAACGAACGTCTCTCCACTTGCTCAGTTCTGAGAGATAAGTGTGTGTGAAAGCCGTCCTTCAGCTAGCTTGTTGGGAACACCAAGTTTCTTTTCAGTTGCAAACTCCAATCCATACATATATATGGGGAGGTACAAGCTCCAACTCGGTTTTACAGTGAAAACTGCAGGAACTTCAAACCGGCACTAGGAAACAGATTGAGAAAGCAGAGAAAAAGTGTCTCCTGCAACCCGTTCCCTTGGTGCTAGATGAACGAACGTCTCTCCACTTGCTCAGTTCTGAGAGATAAGTGTGTGTGAAAGCCGTCCTTCACCTAGCTTGTTGGGAACACAAAGTTTCTTTTCAGTTGCAAACTCCATTCCATACATATATATGGGGAGGTACAAGCTCCAACTCGGTTTTACAGTGAAAACTGCAGGAACTTCAAACCGGCACTAGGAAACAGACTGAGAAAGCTGAGAAAAAGTGTCTCCTGCAACCCGTTCCCTTGGTGCTAGATGAACGAACGTCTCTCCATTTGCTCATTTCTGAGAGATAAGTGTGTGTGAAAGCCGTCCTTCAGCTAGCTTGTTGGGAACACAAAGTTTCTTTTCAGTTGCAAACTCCATTCCGTACATAAATATGGGAGGTACCAGTTCCAACTCGGTTTTACAGTGAAAACTGCAGGAACTTCAAACCGGCACTAGGAAACAGACTGAGAAAGCAGAGAAAAAGTGTCTCCTGCAACCCGTTCCCTTGGTGCTAGATGAACGAACGTCTCTCCACTTGCTCATTTCTGAGAGATAAGTGTGTGTGAAAGCCATCCTTCAGCTAGCTTGTTGGGAACACAAAGTTTCTTTTCAGTTGCAAACTTCAATCCATACATATATATGGGGAGGTACAAGCTCCAACTCGGTTTTACAGTGAAAACTGCAGGAACTTCAAACCGGCACTAGGAAACAGACTGAGAAAGCTGAGAAAAAGTGTCTCCTGCAACCCGTTCCCTTGGTGCTAGATGAACGAACGTCTCTCAACTTGCTCAGTTCTGAGAGATAAGTGTGTGTGAAAGCCGTCCTTCAGCTAGCTTGTTGGGAACACAAAGTTTCTTTTCAGTTGCAAACTGCATTCCATACATATATATGGGGAGGTACAAGCTCCAACTCGGTTTTACAGTGAAAACTGCAGGAACTTCAAACCGGCACTAGGAAACAGACTGAGAAAGCTGAGAAAAAGTGTCTCCTGCAACCCGTTCCCTTGGTGCTAGATGAACGAACGTCTCTCCACTTGCTCAGTTCTGAGAGATAAGTGTGTTTGAAAGCCGTCCTTCAGCTAGCTTCTTGGGAACACAAAGTTTCTTTTCAGTTGCAAACTCCATTCCATACATATATATGAGAGGTACAAGCTCCAACTCGGTTTTACAGTGAAAACTGCAGGAACTTCAAACCGGCACTAGGAAACAGACTGAGAAAGCAGAGAAAAAGTGTCTCCTGCAACCCGTTCCCTTGGTGCTAGATGAACGAACGTCTCTCCACTTGCTCAGTTCTGAGAGATAAGTGTGTGTGAAAGCCGTCCTTCACCTAGCTTGTTGGGAACACAAAGTTTCTTTTCAGTTGCAAACTCCATTCCATACATATATATGGGGAGGTACAAGCTCCAACTCGGTTTTACAGTGAAAACTGCAGGAACTTCAAACCGGCACTAGGAAACAGACTGAGAAAGCAGAGAAAAAGTGTCTCCTGCAACCCGTTACCTTGGTGCTAGATGAACGAACGTCTCTCCACTTGCTCAGTTCTGAGAGATAAGTGTGTGTGAAAGCCGTCCTTCAGCTAGCTTGTTGGGAACACCAAGTTTCTTTTCAGTTGCAAACTCCAATCCATACATATATATGGGGAGGTACAAGCTCCAACTCGGTTTTACAGTGAAAACTGCAGGAACTTCAAACCGGCACTAGGAAACAGATTGAGAAAGCAGAGAAAAAGTGTCTCCTGCAACCCGTTCCCTTGGTGCTAGATGAACGAACGTCTCTCCACTTGCTCATTTCTGAGAGATAAGTGTGTGTGAAAGCCATCCTTCAGCTAGCTTGTTGGGAACACAAAGTTTCTTTTCAGTTGCAAACTTCATTCCATACATATATATGGGGAGGTACAAGCTCCAACTCGGTTTTACAGTGAAAACTGCAGGAACTTCAAACCGGCACTAGGAAACAGACTGAGAAAGCTGAGAAAAAGTGTCTCCTGCAACCCGTTCCCTTGGTGCTAGATGAACGAACGTCTCTCAACTTGCTCAGTTCTGAGAGATAAGTGTGTGTGAAAGCCGTCCTTCAGCTAGCTTGTTGGGAACACAAAGTTTCTTTTCAGTTGCAAACTGCATTCCATACATATATATGGGGAGGTACAAGCTCCAACTCGGTTTTACAGTGAAAACTGCAGGAACTTCAAACCGGCACTAGGAAACAGACTGAGAAAGCTGAGAAAAAGTGTCTCCTGCAACCCGTTCCCTTGGTGCTAGATGAACGAACGTCTCTCCACTTGCTCAGTTCTGAGAGATAAGTGTGTTTGAAAGCCGTCCTTCAGCTAGCTTCTTGGGAACACAAAGTTTCTTTTCAGTTGCAAACTCCATTCCATACATATATATGAGAGGTACAAGCTCCAACTCGGTTTTACAGTGAAAACTGCAGGAACTTCAAACCGGCACTAGGAAACAGACTGAGAAAGCAGAGAAAAAGTGTCTCCTGCAACCCGTTCCCTTGGTGCTAGATGAACGAACGTCTCTCCACTTGCTCAGTTCTGAGAGATAAGTGTGTGTGAAAGCCGTCCTTCACCTAGCTTGTTGGGAACACAAAGTTTCTTTTCAGTTGCAAACTCCATTCCATACATATATATGGGGAGGTACAAGCTCCAACTCGGTTTTACAGTGAAAACTGCAGGAACTTCAAACCGGCACTAGGAAACAGACTGAGAAAGCAGAGAAAAAGTGTCTCCTGCAACCCGTTACCTTGGTGCTAGATGAACGAACGTCTCTCCACTTGCTCAGTTCTGAGAGATAAGTGTGTGTGAAAGCCGTCCTTCAGCTAGCTTGTTGGGAACACCAAGTTTCTTTTCAGTTGCAAACTCCAATCCATACATATATATGGGGAGGTACAAGCTCCAACTCGGTTTTACAGTGAAAACTGCAGGAACTTCAAACCGGCACTAGGAAACAGATTGAGAAAGCAGAGAAAAAGTGTCTCCTGCAACCCGTTCCCTTGGTGCTAGATGAACGAACGTCTCTCCACTTGCTCAGTTCTGAGAGATAAGTGTGTGTGAAAGCCGTCCTTCACCTAGCTTGTTGGGAACACAAAGTTTCTTTTCAGTTGCAAACTCCATTCCATACATATATATGGGGAGGTACAAGCTCCAACTCGGTTTTACAGTGAAAACTGCAGGAACTTCAAACCGGCACTAGGAAACAGACTGAGAAAGCTGAGAAAAAGTGTCTCCTGCAACCCGTTCCCTTGGTGCTAGATGAACGAACGTCTCTCCACTTGCTCATTTCTGAGAGATAAGTGTGTGTGAAAGCCATCCTTCAGCTAGCTTGTTGGGAACACAAAGTTTCTTTTCAGTTGCAAACTTCATTCCATACATATATATGGGGAGGTACAAGCTCCAACTCGGTTTTACAGTGAAAACTGCAGGAACTTCAAACCGGCACTAGGAAACAGACTGAGAAAGCTGAGAAAAAGTGTCTCCTGCAACCCGTTCCCTTGGTGCTAGATGAACGAACGTCTCTCAACTAGCTCAGTTCTGAGAGATAAGTGTGTGTGAAAGCCGTCCTTCAGCTAGCTTGTTGGGAACACAAAGTTTCTTTTCAGTTGCAAACTGCATTCCATACATATATATGGGGAGGTACAAGCTCCAACTCGGTTTTACAGTGAAAACTGCAGGAACTTCAAACCGGCACTAGGAAACAGACTGAGAAAGCTGAGAAAAAGTTTCTCCTGCAACCCGTTCCCTTGGTGCTAGATGAACGAACGTCTCTCCACTTGCTCAGTTCTGAGAGATAAGTGTGTGTGAAAGCCGTCCTTCAGATAACTTGTTGGGAACACAAAGTTTCTTTTCAGTTGCAAACTCCATTCCATACATATATATGGGGAGGTACAAGCTCCAACTCGGTTTTACAGTGAAAACTGCAGGAACTTCAAACCGGCACTAGGAAACAGACTGAGAAAGCAGAGAAAAAGTGTCTCCTGCAACCCGTTCCCTTGGTGCTAGATGAACGAACGTCTCTCCACTTGCTCAGTTCTGAGAGATAAGTGTGTGTGAAAGCCGTCCTTCAGCTAGCTTGTTGGGAACACAAAGTTTCTTTTCAGTTGCAAACTCCATTCCATACATATATATGGGAGGTACAAGCTCCAACTCGGTTTTACAGTGAAAACTGCAGGAACTTCAAACCGGCACTAGGAAATAGACTGAGAAAGCAGAGAAAAAGAGTCTCCTGCAACCCGTTCCCTTGGTGCTAAATGAACGAACGTCTCTCCACTTGCTCAGTTCTGAGAGATAAGTGTGTTTGAAAGCCGTCATTCAGCTAGCTTGTTGGGAACACAAAGTTTCTTTTCAGTTGCAAACTCCATTCCATACATATATATGGGAGGTACAAGCTCCAACTCGGTTTTACAGTGAAAACTGCAGGAACTTCAAACCGGCACTAGGAAACAGACTGAGAAAGCAGAGAAAAAGTGTCTCCTGCAACCCGTTCCCTTGGTGCTAGATGAACGAACGTCTCTCCACTTGCTCAGTTCTGAGAGATAAGTGTGTGTGAAAGCCGTACTTCACCTAGCTTGTTGGGAACACCAAGTTTCTTTTCAGTTGCAAACTCCATTCCATACATATATATGGGGAGGTACAAGCTCCAACTCGGTTTTACAGTGAAAACTGCAGGAACTTCATACCGGCACTAGGAAACAGACTGAGAAAGCAGAGAAAAAGTGTCTCCTGCAACCCGTTCCCTTGGTGCTAGATGAACGAACGTCTCTCCACTTGCTCAGTTCTGAGAGATAAGTGTGTGTGAAAGCCGTCCTTCAGCTAGCTTGTTGGGAACACAAAGTTTCTTTTCAGTTGCAAACTCCATTCCATACATATATATGGGGAGGTACAAGCTCCAACTAGGTTTTACAGTGAAAACTGCAGGAACTTCAAACCGGCACTAGGAAACAGACTGAGAAAGCTGAGAAATAGTGTCTCCTGCAACCCGTTCCCTTGGTGCTAGATGAACGAACGTCTCTCCACTTGCTCAGTTCTGAGAGATAAGTGTGTGTGAAAGCCATACTTCAGCTAGCTTGTTGGGAACACAAAGTTTCTTTTCAGTTGCAAACTTCATTCCATACATATATATGGGGAGGTACAAGCTCCAACTCGGTTTTACAGTGAAAACTGCAGGAACTTCAAACCGGCACTAGGAAACAGACTGAGAAAGCTGAGAAAAAGTGTCTCCTGCAACCCGTTCCCTTGGTGCTAGATGAACGAACGTCTCTCAACTTGCTCAGTTCTGAGAGATAAATGTGTGTGAAAGCCATCCTTCACCTAGCTTGTTGGGAACACAAAGTTTCTTTTCAGTTGCAAACTCCATTCCATACATATATATGGGGAGGTACAAGCTCCAACTCGGTTTTACAGTGAAAACTGCAGGAACTTCAAACCGGCACTAGGAAACAGACTGAGAAAGCTGAGAAATAGTGTCTCCTGCAACCCGTTCCCTTGGTGCTAGATGAACGAACGTCTCTCCACTTGCTCAGTTCTGAGAGATAAGTGTGTGTGAAAGCCATCCTTCAGCTAGCTTGTTGGGAACACAAAGTTTCTTTTCAGTTGCAAACTTCATTCCATACATATATATGGGGAGGTACAAGCTCCAACTCGGTTTTACAGTGAAAACTGCAGGAACTTCAAACCGGCACTAGGAAACAGACTGAGAAAGCAGAGAAAAAGTGTCTCCTGCAACCCGTTCCCTTGGTGCTAGATGAACGAACGTCTCTCCACTTGCTCAGTTCTGAGAGATAAGTGTGTGTGAAAGCCGTCCTTCACCTTGCTTGTTGGGAACACAAAGTTTCTTTTCAGTTGCAAACTCCATTCCATACATATATATGGGAGGTACAAGCTCCAACTCGGTTTTACAGTGAAAACTGCAGGAACTTCAAACCGGCACTAGGAAACAGACTGAGATAGCTGAGAAAAAGTGTCTCCTGCAACCCGTTCCCTTGGTGCTAGATGAACGAACGTCTCTCCACTTGCTCAGTTCTGAGAGATAAGTGTGTGTGAAAGCCGTCCTTCAGCTAGCTTGTTGGGAACACAAAGTTTCTTTTCAGTTGCAAACTCCATTCCATACATATATATGGGGAGGTACCAGCTCCAACTCGGTTTTACAGTGAAAACTGCAGGAACTTCAAACCGGCACTAGGAAACAGACTGAGAAAGCTGAGAAAAAGTGTCTCCTGCAACCCGTTCCCTTGGTGCTAGATGAACGAACGTCTCTCCACTTGCTCAGTTCTGAGAGATAAGTGTGTGTGAAAGCCGTCCTTCAGATAGCTTGTTGGGAACACAAAGTTTCTTTTCAGTTGCAAACTCCATTCCATACATATATATGGGGAGGTACAAGCTCCAACTAGGTTTTACAGTGAAAACTGCAGGAACTTCAAACCGGCACTAGGAAACAGACTGAGAAAGCTGAGAAATAGTGTCTCCTGCAACCCGTTCCCTTGGTGCTAGATGAACGAACGTCTCTCCACTTGCTCAGTTCTGAGAGATAAGTGTGTGTGAAAGCCATCCTTCAGCTAGCTTGTTGGGAACACAAAGTTTCTTTTCAGTTGCAAACTTCATTCCATACATATATATGGGGAGGTACAAGCTCCAACTCGGTTTTACAGTGAAAACTGCAGGAACTTCAAACCGGCACTAGGAAACAGACTGAGAAAGCTGAGAAAAAGTGTCTCCTGCAACCCGTTCCCTTGGTGCTAGATGAACGAACGTCTCTCCACTTGCTCAGTTCTGAGAGATAAGTGTGTGTGAAAGCCGTCCTTCACCTAGCTTGTTGGGAACACAAAGTTTCTTTTCAGTTGCAAACTCCATTCCATACATATATATGGGGAGGTACAAGCTCCAACTCGGTTTTACAGTGAAAACTGCAGGAACTTCAAACCGGCACTAGGAAACAGACTGAGAAAGCTGAGAAATAGTGTCTCCTGCAACCCGTTCCCTTGGTGCTAGATGAACGAACGTCTCTCCACTTGCTCAGTTCTGAGAGATAAGTGTGTGTGAAAGCCATCCTTCAGCTAGCTTGTTGGGAACACAAAGTTTCTTTTCAGTTGCAAACTCCATTCCATACATATATATGGGGAGGTACAAGCTCCAACTCGGTTTTACAGTGAAAACTGCAGGAACTTCAAACCGGCACTAGGAAATAGACTGAGAAAGCAGAGAAAAAGTGTCTCCTGCAACCCGTTCCCTTGGTGCTAGATGAACGAACGTCTCTCCACTTGCTCAGTTCTGAGAGATAAGTGTGTGTGAAAGCCGTCCTTCAGCTACCTTTTTGGGAACACAAAGTTTCTTTTCAGTTGCAAACTCCATTCCATACATATATAAGGGGAGGTACAAGCTCCAACTAGGTTTTACAGTGAAAAGTGCAGGAACTTCAAACCGGCACTAGGAAACAGACTGAGAAAGCTGAGAAAAAGTGTCTCCTGCAACCCGTTCCCTTGGTGCTAGATGAACGAACGTCTCTCCACTTGCTCAGTTCTGAGAGATAAGTGTGTGTGAAAGCCGTCCTTCAGCTAGCTTGTTGGGAACACAAAGTTTCTTTTCAGTTGCAAACTCCATTCCATACATATATATGGGAGGTACAAGCTCCAACTCGGTTTTACAGTGAAAACTGCAGGAACTTCAAACCGGCACTAGGAAACAGACTGAGGAAGCTGAGAAAAAGTGTCTCCTGCAACCCGTTCCCTTGGTGCTAGATGAACGAACGTCTCTCCACTTGCTCAGTTCTGAGAGATAAGTGTGTGTGAAAGCCGTCCTTCAGATAACTTGTTGGGAACACAAAGTTTCTTTTCAGTTGCAAACTCCATTCCATACATATATATGGGGAGGTACAAGCTCCAACTCGGTTTTACAGTGAAAACTGCAGGAACTTAAAACCGGCACTAGGAAATAGACTGAGAAAGCAGAGAAAAAGTGTCTCCTGCAACCCGTTCCCTTGGTGCTAGATGAACGAACGTCTCTCCACTTGCTCAGTTCTGAGAGATAAGTGTGTGTGAAAGCCGTCCTTCAGCTACCTTTTTGGGAACACAAAGTTTCTTTTCAGTTGCAAACTCCATTCCATACATATATATGGGAGGTACAAGCTCCAACTCGGTTTTACAGTGAAAACTGCAGGAACTTCAAACCGGCACTAGGAAATAGACTGAGAAAGCAGAGAAAAAGAGTCTCCTGCAACCCGTTCCCTTGGTGCTAGATGAACGAACGTCTCTCCACTTGCTCAGTTCTGAGAGATAAGTGTGTTTGAAAGCCGTCCTTCACCTAGCTTGTTGGGAACACAAAGTTTCTTTTCAGTTGCAAACTCCATTCCATACATATATATGGGAGGTACAAGCTCCAACTCGGTTTTACAGTGAAAACTGCAGGAACTTCAAACCGGCACTAGGAAACAGACTGAGAAAGCAGAGAAAAAGTGTCTCCTGCAACCCGTTCCCTTGGTGCTAGATGAACGAACGTCTCTCCACTTGCTCAGTTCTGAGAGATAAGTGTGTGTGAAAGCCGTACTTCACCTAGCTTGTTGGGAACACCAAGTTTCTTTTCAGTTGCAAACTCCATTCCATACATATATATGGGGAGGTACAAGCTCCAACTCGGTTTTACAGTGAAAACTGCAGGAACTTCATACCGGCACTAGGAAACAGACTGAGAAAGCAGAGAAAAAGTGTCTCCTGCAACCCGTTCCCTTGGTGCTAGATGAACGAACGTCTCTCCACTTGCTCAGTTCTGAGAGATAAGTGTGTGTGAAAGCCGTCCTTCAGCTAGCTTGTTGGGAACACAAAGTTTCTTTTCAGTTGCAAACTCCATTCCATACATATATATGGGGAGGTACAAGCTCCAACTAGGTTTTACAGTGAAAACTGCAGGAACTTCAAACCGGCACTAGGAAACAGACTGAGAAAGCTGAGAAATAGTGTCTCCTGCAACCCGTTCCCTTGGTGCTAGATGAACGAACGTCTCTCCACTTGCTCAGTTCTGAGAGATAAGTGTTTGTGAAAGCCATACTTCAGCTAGCTTGTTGGGAACACAAAGTTTCTTTTCAGTTGCAAACTTCATTCCATACATATATATGGGGAGGTACAAGCTCCAACTCGGTTTTACAGTGAAAACTGCAGGAACTTCAAACCGGCACTAGGAAACAGACTGAGAAAGCTGAGAAAAAGTGTCTCCTGCAACCCGTTCCCTTGGTGCTAGATGAACGAACGTCTCTCAACTTGCTCAGTTCTGAGAGATAAATGTGTGTGAAAGCCATCCTTCACCTAGCTTGTTGGGAACACAAAGTTTCTTTTCAGTTGCAAACTCCATTCCATACATATATATGGGGAGGTACAAGCTCCAACTCGGTTTTACAGTGAAAACTGCAGGAACTTCAAACCGGCACTAGGAAACAGACTGAGAAAGCTGAGAAAAAGTGTCTCCTGCAACCCGTTCCCTTGGTGCTAGATGAACGAACGTCTCTCCACTTGCTCAGTTCTGAGAGATAAGTGTGTGTGAAAGCCATCCTTCAGCTAGCTTGTTGGGAACACAAAGTTTCTTTTCAGTTGCAAACTTCATTCCATACATATATATGGGGAGGTACAAGCTCCAACTCGGTTTTACAGTGAAAACTGCAGGAACTTCAAACCGGCACTAGGAAACAGACTGAGAAAGCAGAGAAAAAGTGTCTCCTGCAACCCGTTCCCTTGGTGCTAGATGAACGAACGTCTCTCCACTTGCTCAGTTCTGAGAGATAAGTGTGTGTGAAAGCCGTCCTTCACCTAGCTTGTTGGGAACACAAAGTTTCTTTTCAGTTGCAAACTCCATTCCATACATATATATGGGAGGTACAAGCTCCAACTCGGTTTTACAGTGAAAACTGCAGGAACTTCAAACCGGCACTAGGAAACAGACTGAGATAGCTGAGAAAAAGTGTCTCCTGCAACCCGTTCCCTTGGTGCTAGATGAACGAACGTCTCTCCACTTGCTCAGTTCTGAGAGATAAGTGTGTGTGAAAGCCGTCCTTCAGCTAGCTTGTTGGGAACACAAAGTTTCTTTTCAGTTGCAAATTCCATTCCATACATATATATGGGGAGGTACCAGCTCCAACTCGGTTTTACAGTGAAAACTGCAGGAACTTCAAACCGGCACTAGGAAACAGACTGAGAAAGCTGAGAAAAAGTGTCTCCTGCAACCCGTTCCCTTGGTGCTAGATGAACGAACGTCTCTCAACTTGCTCAGTTCTGAGAGATAAATGTGTGTGAAAGCCATCCTTCACCTAGCTTGTTGGGAACACAAAGTTTCTTTTCAGTTGCAAACTCCATTCCATACATATATATGGGGAGGTAAAAGCTCCAACTCGGTTTTACAGTGAAAACTGCAGGAACTTCAAACCGGCACTAGGAAACAGACTGAGAAAGCTGAGAAAAAGTGTCTCCTGCAACCCGTTCCCTTGGTGCTAGATGAACGAACGTCTCTCCACTTGCTCAGTTCTGAGAGATAAGTGTGTGTGAAAGCCGTCCTTCAGCTAGCTTGTTGGGAACACAAAGTTTCTTTTCAGTTGCAAACTCCATTCCATACATATATATGGGGAGGTACCAGCTCCAACTCGGTTTTACAGTGAAAACTGCAGGAACTTCAAACCGGCACTAGGAAACAGACTGAGAAAGCTGAGAAAAAGTGTCTCCTGCAACCCGTTCCCTTGGTGCTAGATGAACGAACGTCTCTCCACTTGCTCAGTTCTGAGAGATAAGTGTGTGTGAAAGCCGTCCTTCAGATAGCTTGTTGGGAACACAAAGTTTCTTTTCAGTTGCAAACTCCATTCCATACATATATATGGGGAGGTACAAGCTCCAACTAGGTTTTACAGTGAAAACTGCAGGAACTTCAAACCGGCACTAGGAAACAGACTGAGAAAGCTGAGAAATAGTGTCTCCTGCAACCCGTTCCCTTGGTGCTAGATGAACGAACGTCTCTCCACTTGCTCAGTTCTGAGAGATAAGTGTGTGTGAAAGCCATACTTCAGCTAGCTTGTTGGGAACACAAAGTTTCTTTTCAGTTGCAAACTTCATTCCATACATATATATGGGGAGGTACAAGCTCCAACTCGGTTTTACAGTGAAAACTGCAGGAACTTCAAACCGGCACTAGGAAACAGACTGAGAAAGCTGAGAAAAAGTGTCTCCTGCAACCCGTTCCCTTGGTGCTAGATGAACGAACGTCTCTCCACTTGCTCAGTTCTGAGAGATAAGTGTGTGTGAAAGCCGTCCTTCACCTAGCTTTTTGGGAACACAAAGTTTCTTTTCAGTTGCAAACTCCATTCCATACATATATATGGGGAGGTACAAGCTCCAACTCGGTTTTACAGTGAAAACTGCAGGAACTTCAAACCGGCACTAGGAAACAGACTGAGAAAGCTGAGAAATAGTGTCTCCTGCAACCCGTTCCCTTGGTGCTAGATGAACGAACGTCTCTCCACTTGCTCAGTTCTGAGAGATAAGTGTGTGTGAAAGCCATCCTTCAGCTAGCTTGTTGGGAACACAAAGTTTGTTTTCAGTTGCAAACTTCATTCCATACATATATATGGGGAGGTACAAGCTCCAACTCGGTTTTACAGTGAAAACTGCAGGAACTTCAAACCGGCACTAGGAAACAGACTGAGAAAGCAGAGAAAAAGTGTCTCCTGCAACCCGTTCCCTTGGTGCTAGATGAACGAACGTCTCTCCACTTGCTCAGTTCTGAGAGATAAGTGTGTGTGAAAGCCGTCCTTCACCTAGCTTGTTGGGAACACAAAGTTTCTTTTCAGTTGCAAACTCCATTCCATACATATATATGGGAGGTACAAGCTCCAACTCGGTTTTACAGTGAAAACTGCAGGAACTTCAAACCGGCACTAGGAAACAGACTGAGATAGCTGAGAAAAAGTGTCTCCTGCAACCCGTTCCCTTGGTGCTAGATGAACGAACGTCTCTCCACTTGCTCAGTTCTGAGAGATAAGTGTGTGTGAAAGCCGTCCTTCAGCTAGCTTGTTGGGAACACAAAGTTTCTTTTCAGTTGCAAACTCCATTCCATACATATATATGGGGAGGTACCAGCTCCAACTCGGTTTTACAGTGAAAACTGCAGGAACTTCAAACCGGCACTAGGAAACAGACTGAGAAAGCTGAGAAAAAGTGTCTCCTGCAACCCGTTCCCTTGGTGCTAGATGAACGAACGTCTCTCCACTTGCTCAGTTCTGAGAGATAAGTGTGTGTGAAAGCCGTCCTTCAGATAGCTTGTTGGGAACACAAAGTTTCTTTTCAGTTGCAAACTCCATTCCATACATATATATGGGGAGGTACAAGCTCCAACTCGGGTTTACAGTGAAAACTGCAGGAACTTCAAACCGGCACTAGGAAACAGACTGAGAAAGCAGAGAAAAAGTGTCTCCTGCAACCCGTTCCCTTGGTGCTAGATGAACGAACGTCTCTCCACTTGCTCAGTTCTGAGAGATAAGTGTGTGTGAAAGCCGTCCTTCAGCTACCTTTTTGGGAACACAAAGTTTCTTTTCAGTTGCAAACTCCATTCCATACATATATAAGGGGAGGTACAAGCTCCAACTAGGTTTTACAGTGAAAAGTGCAGGAACTTCAAACCGGCACTAGGAAACAGACTGAGAAAGCTGAGAAAAAGTGTCTCCTGCAACCCGTTCCCTTGGTGCTAGATGAACGAACGTCTCTCCACTTGCTCAGTTCTGAGAGATAAGTGTGTGTGAAAGCCGTCCTTCAGCTAGCTTGTTGGGAACACAAAGTTTCTTTTCAGTTGCAAACTCCATTCCATACATATATATGGGAGGTACAAGCTCCAACTCGGTTTTACAGTGAAAACTGCAGGAACTTCAAACCGGCACTAGGAAACAGACTGAGAAAGCTGAGAAAAAGTGTCTCCTGCAACCCGTTCCCTTGGTGCTAGATGAACGAACGTCTCTCCACTTGCTCAGTTCTGAGAGATAAGTGTGTGTGAAAGCCGTCCTTCAGCTAGCTTGTTGGGAACACAAAGTTTCTTTTCAGTTGCAAACTCCATTCCATACATATATATGGGAGGTACAAGCTCCAACTCGGTTTTACAGTGAAAACTGCAGGAACTTCAAACCGGCACTAGGAAACAGACTGAGAAAGCTGAGAAAAAGTGTCTCCTGCAACCCGTTCCCTTGGTGCTAGATGAATGAACGTCTCTCCACTTGCTCAGTTCTGAGAGATAAGTGTGTGTGAAAGCCATCCTTCAGCTAGCTTGTTGGGAACACAAAGTTTCTTTTCAGTTGCAAACTTCATTCCATACATATATATGGGGAGGTACAAGCTCCAACTCGGTTTTACAGTGAAAACTGCAGGAACTTCAAACCGGCACTAGGAAACAGACTGAGAAAGCAGAGAAAAACTGTCTCCTGCAACCCGTTCCCTTGGTGCTAGATGAACGAACGTCTCTCCACTTGCTCAGTTCTGAGAGATATGTGTGTGTGAAAGCCGTCCTTCACCTAGCTTGTTGGGAACACAAAGTTTCTTTTCAGTTGCAAACTCCATTCCATACATATATATGGGAGGTACAAGCTCCAACTCGGTTTTACAGTGAAAACTGCAGGAACTTCAAACCGGCACTAGGAAACAGACTGAGAAAGCTGAGAAAAAGTGTCTCCTGCAACCCGTTCCCTTGGTGCTAGATGAACGAACGTCTCTCCACTTGCTCAGTTCTGAGAGATAAGTGTGTGTGAAAGCCATCCTTCAGCTAGCTTGTTGGGAACACAAAGTTTCTTTTCAGTTGCAAACTTCATTTTATACATATATATGGGGAGGTACAAGCTCCAACTCGGTTTTACAGTGAAAACTGCAGGAACTTAAAACCGGCACTAGGAAACAGACTGAGAAAGCAGAGAAAAAGTGTCTCCTGCAACCCGTTCCCTTGGTGCTAGATGAACGAACGTCTCTCCACTTGCTCAGTTCTGAGAGATAAGTGTGTGTGAAAGCCGTCCTTCAGATAGCTTGTTGGGAACACAAAGTTTCTTTTCAGTTGCAAACTCCATTCCATACATATATATGGGAGGTACAAGCTCCAACTCGGTTTTACAGTGAAAACTGCAGGAACTTCAAACCGGCACTAGGAAACAGACTGAGAAAGCTGAGAAAAAGTGTTTCCTGCAAACCGTTCCCTTGGTGCTAGATGAACGAACGTCTCTCCACTTGCTCAGTTCTGAGAGATAAGTGTGTGTGAAAGCCGTCATTCAGCTAGCTTGTTTGGAATACCAAGTTTCTTTTCAGTTGCAAACTCCATTCCATACATATATATGGGGAGGTACAAGCTCCAACTCGGTTTTACAGTGAAAACTGCAGGAACTTCAAACCGGCACTAGGAAACAGACTGAGAAAGCTGAGAAAAAGTGTCTCCTGCAACCCGTTCCCTTGGTGCTAGATGAACGAACGTCTCTCCACTTGCTCAGTTCTGGGAGATAAGTGTGTGTGAAAGCCGTCCTTCAGCTAGCTTGTTGGGAACACAAAGTTTCTTTTCAGTTGCAAACTCCATTCCATACATATATATGGGGAGGTACAAGCTCCAACTCGGTTTTACAGTGAAAACTGCAGGAACTTCAAACCGGCACTAGGAAATAGACTGAGAAAGCAGAGAAAAACTGTCTCCTGCAACCCGTTCCCTTGGTGCTAGATGAACGAACGTCTCTCCACTTGCTCAGTTCTGAGAGATAAGTGTGTGTGAAAGCCGTCCTTCAGCTAGCTTGTTGGGAACACAAAGTTTCTTTTCAGTTGCAAACTCCATTCCATACATATATATGGGGAGGTACAAGCTCCAACTCGGTTTTACACTGAAAACTGCAGGAACTTCAAACCGGCACTTGTAAACAGACTGAGAAAGCTGAGAAAAAGTGTCTCCTGCAACCCGTTCCCTTGGTGATAGATGAACGAACGTCTCTCCACTTGCTCAGTTCTGAGAGATAAGTGTGTGTGAAAGCCGTCCTTCAGCTAGCTTGATGGGAACACCAAGTTTCTTTTCAGTTGCAAACTCCATTCCATACATATATATGGGGAGGTACAAGCTCCAACTCGGTTTTACAGTGAAAACTGCAGGAACTTAAAACCGGCACTAGGAAATAGACTGAGAAAGCAGAGAAAAAGTGTCTCCTGCAACCCGTTCCTTTGGTGCTAGATGAACGAACGTCTCTCCACTTGCTCAGTTCTGAGAGATAAGTGTGTTTGAAAGCCGTCCTTCAGCTAGCTTCTTGGGAACACAAAGTTTCTTTTCAGTTGCAAACTGCATTCCATACATATATATGGGAGGTACAAGCTCCAACTCGGTTTTACACTGAAAACTGCAGGAACTTCAAACCGGCACTAGGAAATAGACTGAGAAAGCAGAGAAAAAGTGTCTCCTGCAACCCGTTCCCTTGGTGCTAGATGAACGAACGTCTCTCCACTTGCTCAGTTCTGAGAGATAAGTGTGTTTGAAAGCCGTCCTTCAGCTAGCTTCTTGGGAACACAAAGTTTCTTTTCAGTTGCAAACTCCATTCCATACATATATATGAGAGGTACAAGCTCCAACTCGGTTTTACACTGAAAACTGCAGGAACTTCAAACCGGCACTAGGAAATAGACTGAGAAAGCAGAGAAAAAGTGTCTCCTGCAACCCGTTCCCTTGGTGCTAGATGAACGAACGTCTCTCCACTTGCTCAGTTCTGAGAGATAAGTGTGTGTGAAAGCCGTCCTTCACCTAGCTTGTTGGGAACACAAAGTTTCTTTTCAGTTGCAAACTCCATTCCATACATATATATGGGGAGGTACAAGCTCCAACTCGGTTTTACAGTGAAAACTGCAGGAACTTCAAACCGGCACTAGGAAACAGACTGAGAAAGCAGAGAAAAAGTGTCTCCTGCAACCCGTTACCTTGGTGATAGATGAACGAACGTCTCTCCACTTGCTCAGTTCTGAGAGATAAGTGTGTGTGAAAGCCGTCCTTCAGCTAGCTTGTTGGGAACACAAAGTTTCTTTTCAGTTGCAAACTCCATTCCATACATATATATGGGGAGGTACCAGCTCCAACTCGGTTTTACAGTGAAAACTGCAGGAACTTCAAACCGGCACTAGGAAACAGACTGAGAAAGCTGAGAAAAAGTGTCTCCTGCAACCCGTTCCCTTGGTGCTAGATGAACGAACGTCTCTCCACTTGCTCAGTTCTGAGAGATAAGTGTGTGTGAAAGCCGTCCTTCAGATAGCTTGTTGGGAACACAAAGTTTCTTTTCAGTTGCAAACTCCATTCCATACATATATATGGGGAGGTACAAGCTCCAACTCGGTTTTACAGTGAAAACTGCAGGAACTTCAAACCGGCACTAGGAAACAGACTGAGAAAGCAGAGAAAAAGTGTCTCCTGCAACCCGTTCCCTTGGTGCTAGATGAACGAACGTCTCTCCACTTGCTCAGTTCTGAGAGATAAGTGTGTGTGAAAGCCGTCATTCAGCTAGCTTGTTTGGAATACCAAGTTTCTTTTCAGTTGCAAACTCCATTCCATACATATATATGGGGAGGTACAAGCTCCAACTCGGTTTTACAGTGAAAACTGCAGGAACTTCAAACCGGCACTAGGAAACAGACTGAGAAAGCTGAGAAAAAGTGTCTCCTGCAACCCGTTCCCTTGGTGCTAGATGAACGAACGTCTCTCCACTTGCTCAGTTCTGGGAGATAAGTGTGTGTGAAAGCCGTCCTTCAGCTAGCTTGTTGGGAACACAAAGTTTCTTTTCAGTTGCAAACTCCATTCCATACATATATATGGGGAGGTACAAGCTCCAACTCGGTTTTACAGTGAAAACTGCAGGAACTTCAAACCGGCACTAGGAAATAGACTGAGAAAGCAGAGAAAAACTGTCTCCTGCAACCCGTTCCCTTGGTGCTAGATGAACGAACGTCTCTCCACTTGCTCAGTTCTGAGAGATAAGTGTGTGTGAAAGCCGTCCTTCAGCTAGCTTGTTGGGAACACAAAGTTTCTTTTCAGTTGCAAACTCCATTCCATACATATATATGGGGAGGTACAAGCTCCAACTCGGTTTTACAGTGAAAACTGCAGGAACTTCAAACCGGCACTTGTAAACAGACTGAGAAAGCTGAGAAAAAGTGTCTCCTGCAAACCGTTCCCTTGGTGATAGATGAACGAACGTCTCTCCACTTGCTCAGTTCTGAGAGATAAGTGTGTGTGAAAGCCGTCCTTCAGCTAGCTTGATGGGAACACCAAGTTTCTTTTCAGTTGCAAACTCCATTCCATACATATATATGGGGAGGTACAAGCTCCAACTCGGTTTTACAGTGAAAACTGCAGGAACTTAAAACCGGCACTAGGAAATAGACTGAGAAAGCAGAGAAAAAGTGTCTCCTGCAACCCGTTCCTTTGGTGCTAGATGAACGAACGTCTCTCCACTTGCTCAGTTCTGAGAGATAAGTGTGTTTGAAAGCCGTCCTTCAGCTAGCTTCTTGGGAACACAAAGTTTCTTTTCAGTTGCAAACTGCATTCCATACATATATATGGGAGGTACAAGCTCCAACTCGGTTTTACACTGAAAACTGCAGGAACTTCAAACCGGCACTAGGAAATAGACTGAGAAAGCAGAGAAAAAGTGTCTCCTGCAACCCGTTCCCTTGGTGCTAGATGAACGAACGTCTCTCCACTTGCTCAGTTCTGAGAGATAAGTGTGTGTGAAAGCCATCCTTCAGCTAGCTTGTTGGGAACACAAAGTTTCTTTTCAGTTGCAAACTCCATTCCATACATATATATGAGAGGTACAAGCTCCAACTCGGTTTTACACTGAAAACTGCAGGAACTTCAAACCGGCACTAGGAAATAGACTGAGAAAGCAGAGAAAAAGTGTCTCCTGCAACCCGTTCCCTTGGTGCTAGATGAACGAACGTCTCTCCACTTGCTCAGTTCTGAGAGATAAGTGTGTGTGAAAGCCGTCCTTCAGCTAGCTTGTTGGGAACACAAAGTTTCTTTTCAGTTGCAAACTCCATTCCATACATATATATGGGGAGGTACAAGCTCCAACTCGGTTTTACAGTGAAAACTGCAGGAACTTCAAACCGGCACTAGGAAACAGATTGAGAAAGCAGAGAAAAAGTGTCTCCTGCAACCCGTTCCCTTGGTGCTAGATGAACGAACGTCTCTCCACTTGCTCAGTTCTGAGAGATAAGTGTGTGTGAAAGCCGTCCTTCAGCTAGCTTGTTGGGAACACAAAGTTTCTTTTCAGTTGCAAACTCCATTCCATACATATATATGGGGAGGTACAAGCTCCAACTCGGTTTTACAGTGAAAACTGCAGGAACTTCAAACCGGCACTAGGAAACAGACTGAGAAAGCTGAGAAAAAGTGTCTCCTGCAACCCGTTCCCTTGGTGCTAGATGAACGAACGTCTCTCCATTTGCTCATTTCTGAGAGATAAGTGTGTGTGAAAGCCGTCCTTCAGCTAGCTTGTTGGGAACACAAAGTTTCTTTTCAGTTGCAAACTCCATTCCGTACATAAATATGGGAGGTACCAGTTCCAACTCGGTTTTACAGTGAAAACTGCAGGAACTTCAAACCGGCACTAGGAAACAGACTGAGAAAGCAGAGAAAAAGTGTCTCCTGCAACCCGTTCCCTTGGTGCTAGATGAACGAACGTCTCTCCACTTGCTCATTTCTGAGAGATAAGTGTGTGTGAAAGCCGTCCTTCAGCTAGCTTGTTGGGAACACAAAGTTTCTTTTCAGTTGCAAACTTCATTCCATACATATATATGGGGAGGTACAAGCTCCAACTCGGTTTTACAGTGAAAACTGCAGGAACTTCAAACCGGCACTAGGAAACAGACTGAGAAAGCTGAGAAAAAGTGTCTCCTGCAACCCGTTCCCTTGGTGCTAGATGAACGAACGTCTCTCAACTTGCTCAGTTCTGAGAGATAAGTGTGTGTGAAAGCCGTCCTTCAGCTAGCTTGTTGGGAACACAAAGTTTCTTTTCAGTTGCAAACTGCATTCCATACATATATATGGGGAGGTACAAGCTCCAACTCGGTTTTACAGTGAAAACTGCAGGAACTTCAAACCGGCACTAGGAAACAGACTGAGAAAGCTGAGAAAAAGTGTCTCCTGCAACCCGTTCCCTTGGTGCTAGATGAACGAACGTCTCTCCACTTGCTCAGTTCTGAGAGATAAGTGTGTGTGAAAGCCGTCCTTCAGCTAGCTTGTTGGGAACACAAAGTTTCTTTTCAGTTGCAAACTCCATTCCATACATATATATGGGGAGGTACAAGCTCCAACTCGGTTTTACAGTGAAAACTGCAGGAACTTCAAACCGGCACTAGGAAACAGACTGAGAAAGCAGAGAAAAAGTGTCTCCTGCAACCCGTTCCCTTGGTGCTAGATGAACGAACGTCTCTCCACTTGCTCAGTTCTGAGAGATAAGTGTGTGTGAAAGCCGTCCTTCAGCTAGCTTGTTGGGAACACAAAGTTTCTTTTCAGTTGCAAACTCCATTCCATACATATATATGGGGAGGTACAAGCTCCAACTCGGTTTTACAGTGAAAACTGCAGGAACTTCAAACCGGCACTAGGAAACAGACTGAGAAAGCAGAGAAAAAGTGTCTCCTGCAACCCGTTCCCTTGGTGCTAGATGAACGAACGTCTCTCCACTTGCTCAGTTCTGAGAGATAAGTGTGTTTGAAAGCCGTCATTCAGCTAGCTTGTTGGGAACACAAAGTTTCTTTTCAGTTGCAAACTCCATTCCATACATATATATGGGAGGTACAAGCTCCAACTCGGTTTTACAGTGAAAACTGCAGGAACTTCAAACCGGCACTAGGAAACAGACTGAGAAAGCAGAGAAAAAGTGTCTCCTGCAACCCGTTCCCTTGGTGCTAGATGAACGAACGTCTCTCCACTTGCTCAGTTCTGAGAGATAAGTGTGTGTGAAAGCCGTACTTCACCTAGCTTGTTGGGAACACCAAGTTTCTTTTCAGTTGCAAACTCCATTCCATACATATATATGGGGAGGTACAAGCTCCAACTCGGTTTTACAGTGAAAACTGCAGGAACTTCAAACCGGCACTAGGAAACAGACTGAGAAAGCAGAGAAAAAGTGTCTCCTGCAACCCGTTCCCTTGGTGCTAGATGAACGAACGTCTCTCCACTTGCTCAGTTCTGAGAGATAAGTGTGTGTGAAAGCCGTCCTTCAGCTAGCTTGTTGGGAACACAAAGTTTCTTTTCAGTTGCAAACTCCATTCCATACATATATATGGGGAGGTACAAGCTCCAACTAGGTTTTACAGTGAAAACTGCAGGAACTTCAAACCGGCACTAGGAAACAGACTGAGAAAGCTGAGAAATAGTGTCTCCTGCAACCCGTTCCCTTGGTGCTAGATGAACGAACGTCTCTCCACTTGCTCAGTTCTGAGAGATAAGTGTGTGTGAAAGCCATACTTCAGCTAGCTTGTTGGGAACACAAAGTTTCTTTTCAGTTGCAAACTTCATTCCATACATATATATGGGGAGGTACAAGCTCCAACTCGGTTTTACAGTGAAAACTGCAGGAACTTCAAACCGGCACTAGGAAACAGACTGAGAAAGCTGAGAAAAAGTGTCTCCTGCAACCCGTTCCCTTGGTGCTAGATGAACGAACGTCTCTCAACTTGCTCAGTTCTGAGAGATAAATGTGTGTGAAAGCCGTCCTTCACCTAGCTTGTTGGGAACACAAAGTTTCTTTTCAGTTGCAAACTCCATTCCATACATATATATGGGGAGGTACAAGCTCCAACTCGGTTTTACAGTGAAAACTGCAGGAACTTCAAACCGGCACTAGGAAACAGACTGAGAAAGCTGAGAAATAGTGTCTCCTGCAACCCGTTCCCTTGGTGCTAGATGAACGAACGTCTCTCCACTTGCTCAGTTCTGAGAGATAAGTGTGTGTGAAAGCCATACTTCAGCTAGCTTGTTGGGAACACAAAGTTTCTTTTCAGTTGCAAACTTCATTCCATACATATATATGGGGAGGTACAAGCTCCAACTCGGTTTTACAGTGAAAACTGCAGGAACTTCAAACCGGCACTAGGAAACAGACTGAGAAAGCTGAGAAAAAGTGTCTCCTGCAACCCGTTCCCTTGGTGCTAGATGAACGAACGTCTCTCCACTTGCTCAGTTCTGAGAGATAAGTGTGTGTGAAAGCCATACTTCAGCTAGCTTGTTGGGAACACAAAGTTTCTTTTCAGTTGCAAACTTCATTCCATACATATATATGGGGAGGTACAAGCTCCAGCTCGGTTTTACTGTGAAAACTGCAGGAACTTCAAACCGGCACTAGGAAACAGACTGAGAAAGCTGAGAAAAAGTGTCTCCTGCAACCCGTTCCCTTGGTGCTAGATGAACGAACGTCTCTCAACTTGCTCAGTTCTGAGAGATAAATGTGTGTGAAAGCCGTCCTTCACCTAGCTTGTTGGGAACACAAAGTTTCTTTTCAGTTGCAAACTCCATTCCATACATATATATGGGAGGTACAAGCTCCAACTCGGTTTTACAGTGAAAACTGCAGGAACTTCAAACCGGCACTAGGAAACAGACTGAGATAGCTGAGAAAAAGTGTCTCCTGCAACCCGTTCCCTTGGTGCTAGATGAACGAACGTCTCTCCACTTGCTCAGTTCTGAGAGATAAGTGTGTGTGAAAGCCGTCCTTCAGCTAGCTTGTTGGGAACACAAAGTTTCTTTTCAGTTGCAAACTCCATTCCATACATATATATGGGGAGGTACCAGCTCCAACTCGGTTTTACAGTGAAAACTGCAGGAACTTCAAACCGGCACTAGGAAACAGACTGAGAAAGCTGAGAAAAAGTGTCTCCTGCAACCCGTTCCCTTGGTGCTAGATGAACGAACGTCTCTCCACTTGCTCAGTTCTGAGAGATAAGTGTGTGTGAAAGCCGTCCTTCAGATAGCTTGTTGGGAACACAAAGTTTCTTTTCAGTTGCAAACTCCATTCCATACATATATATGGGGAGGTACAAGCTCCAACTCGGTTTTACAGTGAAAACTGCAGGAACTTCAAACCGGCACTAGGAAACAGACTGAGAAAGCAGAGAAAAAGTGTCTCCTGCAACCCGTTCCCTTGGTGCTAGATGAACGAACGTCTCTCCACTTGCTCAGTTCTGAGAGATAAGTGTGTGTGAAAGCCGTCCTTCAGCTACCTTTTTGGGAACACAAAGTTTCTTTTCAGTTGCAAACTCCATTCCATACATATATAAGGGGAGGTACAAGCTCCAACTAGGTTTTACAGTGAAAAGTGCAGGAACTTCAAACCGGCACTAGGAAACAGACTGAGAAAGCTGAGAAAAAGTGTCTCCTGCAACCCGTTCCCTTGGTGCTAGATGAACGAACGTCTCTCAACTTGCTCAGTTCTGAGAGATAAGTGTGTGTGAAAGCCGTCCTTCAGCTAGCTTGTTGGGAACACAAAGTTTCTTTTCAGTTGCAAACTCCATTCCATACATATATATGGGAGGTACAAGCTCCAACTCGGTTTTACAGTGAAAACTGCAGGAACTTCAAACCGGCACTAGGAAACAGACTGAGAAAGCTGAGAAAAAGTGTCTCCTGCAACCCGTTCCCTTGGTGCTAGATGAACGAACGTCTCTCCACTTGCTCAGTTCTGAGAGATAAGTGTGTGTGAAAGCCATCCTTCAGCTTGCTTGTTGGGAACACAAAGTTTCTTTTCAGTTGCAAACTCCATTCCATACATATATAAGGGGAGGTACAAGCTCCAACTAGGTTTTACAGTGAAAACTGCAGGAACTTCAAACCGGCACTAGGAAACAGACTGAGAAAGCTGAGAAAAAGTGTCTACTGCAACCCGTTCCCTTGGTGCTAGATGAACGAACGTCTCTCCACTTGCTCAGTTCTGAGAGATAAGTGTGTGTGAAAGCCGTCCTTCAGCTAGCTTGTTGGGAACACAAAGTTTCTTTTCAGTTGCAAACTCCATTCCATACATATATATGGGAGGTACAAGCTCCAACTCGGTTTTACAGTGAAAACTGCAGGAACTTCAAACCGGCACTAGGAAACAGACTGAGAAAGCTGAGAAAAAGTGTCTCCTGCAACCCGTTCCCTTGGTGCTAGATGAATGAACGTCTCTCCACTTGCTCAGTTCTGAGAGATAAGTGTGTGTGAAAGCCATCCTTCAGCTAGCTTGTTGGGAACACAAAGTTTCTTTTCAGTTGCAAACTTCATTCCATACATATATATGGGGAGGTACAAGCTCCAACTCGGTTTTACAGTGAAAACTGCAGGAACTTCAAACCGGCACTAGGAAACAGACTGAGAAAGCAGAGAAAAACTGTCTCCTGCAACCCGTTCCCTTGGTGCTAGATGAACGAACGTCTCTCCACTTGCTCAGTTCTGAGAGATATGTGTGTGTGAAAGCCGTCCTTCACCTAGCTTGTTGGGAACACAAAGTTTCTTTTCAGTTGCAAACTCCATTCCATACATATATATGGGAGGTACAAGCTCCAACTCGGTTTTACAGTGAAAACTGCAGGAACTTCAAACCGGCACTAGGAAACAGACTGAGAAAGCTGAGAAAAAGTGTCTCCTGCAACCCGTTCCCTTGGTGCTAGATGAACGAACGTCTCTCCACTTGCTCAGTTCTGAGAGATAAGTGTGTGTGAAAGCCATCCTTCAGCTAGCTTGTTGGGAACACAAAGTTTCTTTTCAGTTGCAAACTTCATTTTATACATATATATGGGGAGGTACAAGCTCCAACTCGGTTTTACAGTGAAAACTGCAGGAACTTAAAACCGGCACTAGGAAACAGACTGAGAAAGCAGAGAAAAAGTGTCTCCTGCAACCCGTTCCCTTGGTGCTAGATGAACGAACGTCTCTCCACTTGCTCAGTTCTGAGAGATAAGTGTGTGTGAAAGCCGTCCTTCAGCTAGCTTGTTGGGAACACAAAGTTTCTTTTCAGTTGCAAACTCCATTCCATACATATATATGGGAGGTACAAGCTCCAACTCGGTTTTACAGTGAAAACTGCAGGAACTTCAAACCGGCACTAGGAAACAGACTGAGAAAGCTGAGAAAAAGTGTTTCCTGCAAACCGTTCCCTTGGTGCTAGATGAACGAACGTCTCTCCACTTGCTCAGTTCTGAGAGATAAGTGTGTGTGAAAGCCGTCATTCAGCTAGCTTGTTTGGAATACCAAGTTTCTTTTCAGTTGCAAACTCCATTCCATACATATATATGGGGAGGTACAAGCTCCAACTCGGTTTTACAGTGAAAACTGCAGGAACTTCAAACCGGCACTAGGAAACAGACTGAGAAAGCAGAGAAAAAGTGTCTCCTGCAACCCGTTCCCTTGGTGCTAGATGAACGAACGTCTCTCCACTTGCTCAGTTCTGGGAGATAAGTGTGTGTGAAAGCCGTCCTTCAGCTAGCTTGTTGGGAACACAAAGTTTCTTTTCAGTTGCAAACTCCATTCCATACATATATATGGGGAGGTACAAGCTCCAACTCGGTTTTACAGTGAAAACTGCAGGAACTTCAAACCGGCACTAGGAAATAGACTGAGAAAGCAGAGAAAAAGTGTCTCCTGCAACCCGTTCCCTTGGTGCTAGATGAACGAACGTCTCTCCACTTGCTCAGTTCTGAGAGATAAGTGTGTGTGAAAGCCGTCCTTCAGCTAGCTTGTTGGGAACACAAAATTTCTTTTCAGTTGCAAACTCCATTCCATACATATATATGGGGAGGTACAAGCTCCAACTCGGTTTTACAGTGAAAACTGCAGGAACTTCAAACCGGCACTTGTAAACAGACTGAGAAAGCTGAGAAAAAGTGTCTCCTGCAACCCGTTCCCTTGGTGATAGATGAACGAACGTCTCTCCACTTGCTCAGTTCTGAGAGATAAGTGTGTGTGAAAGCCGTCCTTCAGCTAGCTTGATGGGAACACCAAGTTTCTTTTCAGTTGCAAACTCCATTCCATACATATATATGGGGAGGTACAAGCTCCAACTCGGTTTTACAGTGAAAACTGCAGGAACTTAAAACCGGCACTAGGAAATAGACTGAGAAAGCAGAGAAAAAGTGTCTCCTGCAACCCGTTCCTTTGGTGCTAGATGAACGAACGTCTCTCCACTTGCTCAGTTCTGAGAGATAAGTGTGTTTGAAAGCCGTCCTTCAGCTAGCTTCTTGGGAACACAAAGTTTCTTTTCAGTTGCAAACTGCATTCCATACATATATATGGGAGGTACAAGCTCCAACTCGGTTTTACACTGAAAACTGCAGGAACTTCAAACCGGCACTAGGAAATAGACTGAGAAAGCAGAGAAAAAGTGTCTCCTGCAACCCGTTCCCTTGGTGCTAGATGAACGAACGTCTCTCCACTTGCTCAGTTCTGAGAGATAAGTGTGTTTGAAAGCCGTCCTTCAGCTAGCTTCTTGGGAACACAAAGTTTCTTTTCAGTTGCAAACTCCATTCCATACATATATATGAGAGGTACAAGCTCCAACTCGGTTTTACACTGAAAACTGCAGGAACTTCAAACCGGCACTAGGAAATAGACTGAGAAAGCAGAGAAAAAGTGTCTCCTGCAACCCGTTCCCTTGGTGCTAGATGAACGAACGTCTCTCCACTTGCTCAGTTCTGAGAGATAAGTGTGTGTGAAAGCCGTCCTTCACCTAGCTTGTTGGGAACACAAAGTTTCTTTTCAGTTGCAAACTCCATTCCATACATATATATGGGGAGGTACAAGCTCCAACTCGGTTTTACAGTGAAAACTGCAGGAACTTCAAACCGGCACTAGGAAACAGACTGAGAAAGCAGAGAAAAAGTGTCTCCTGCAACCCGTTACCTTGGTGATAGATGAACGAACGTCTCTCCACTTGCTCAGTTCTGAGAGATAAGTGTGTGTGAAAGCCGTCCTTCAGCTAGCTTGTTGGGAACACCAAGTTTCTTTTCAGTTGCAAACTCCAATCCATACATATATATGGGGAGGTACAAGCTCCAACTCGGTTTTACAGTGAAAACTGCAGGAACTTCAAACCGGCACTAGGAAACAGATTGAGAAAGCAGAGAAAAAGTGTCTCCTGCAACCCGTTCCCTTGGTGCTAGATGAACGAACGTCTCTCCACTTGCTCAGTTCTGAGAGATAAGTGTGTGTGAAAGCCGTCCTTCACCTAGCTTGTTGGGAACACAAAGTTTCTTTTCAGTTGCAAACTCCATTCCATACATATATATGGGGAGGTACAAGCTCCAACTCGGTTTTACAGTGAAAACTGCAGGAACTTCAAACCGGCACTAGGAAACAGACTGAGAAAGCTGAGAAAAAGTGTCTCCTGCAACCCGTTCCCTTGGTGCTAGATGAACGAACGTCTCTCCATTTGCTCATTTCTGAGAGATAAGTGTGTGTGAAAGCCGTCCTTCAGCTAGCTTGTTGGGAACACAAAGTTTCTTTTCAGTTGCAAACTCCATTCCGTACATAAATATGGGAGGTACCAGTTCCAACTCGGTTTTACAGTGAAAACTGCAGGAACTTCAAACCGGCACTAGGAAACAGACTGAGAAAGCAGAGAAAAAGTGTCTCCTGCAACCCGTTCCCTTGGTGCTAGATGAACGAACGTCTCTCCACTTGCTCATTTCTGAGAGATAAGTGTGTGTGAAAGCCGTCCTTCAGCTAGCTTGTTGGGAACACAAAGTTTCTTTTCAGTTGCAAACTTCATTCCATACATATATATGGGGAGGTACAAGCTCCAACTCGGTTTTACAGTGAAAACTGCAGGAACTTCAAACCGGCACTAGGAAACAGACTGAGAAAGCTGAGAAAAAGTGTCTCCTGCAACCCGTTCCCTTGGTGCTAGATGAACGAACGTCTCTCAACTTGCTCAGTTCTGAGAGATAAGTGTGTGTGAAAGCCGTCCTTCAGCTAGCTTGTTGGGAACACAAAGTTTCTTTTCAGTTGCAAACTGCATTCCATACATATATATGGGGAGGTACAAGCTCCAACTCGGTTTTACAGTGAAAACTGCAGGAACTTCAAACCGGCACTAGGAAACAGACTGAGAAAGCTGAGAAAAAGTGTCTCCTGCAACCCGTTCCCTTGGTGCTAGATGAACGAACGTCTCTCCACTTGCTCAGTTCTGAGAGATAAGTGTGTGTGAAAGCCGTCCTTCAGCTAGCTTGTTGGGAACACAAAGTTTCTTTTCAGTTGCAAACTCCATTCCATACATATATATGGGGAGGTACAAGCTCCAACTCGGTTTTACAGTGAAAACTGCAGGAACTTCAAACCGGCACTAGGAAACAGACTGAGAAAGCAGAGAAAAAGTGTCTCCTGCAACCCGTTCCCTTGGTGCTAGATGAACGAACGTCTCTCCACTTGCTCAGTTCTGAGAGATAAGTGTGTTTGAAAGCCGTCCTTCAGCTAGCTTGTTGGGAACACAAAGTTTCTTTTCAGTTGCAAACTCCATTCCATACATATATATGGGAGGTACAAGCTCCAACTCGGTTTTACAGTGAAAACTGCAGGAACTTCAAACCGGCACTAGGAAACAGACTGAGAAAGCAGAGAAAAAGTGTCTCCTGCAACCCGTTCCCTTGGTGCTAGATGAACGAACGTCTCTCCACTTGCTCAGTTCTGAGAGATAAGTGTGTTTGAAAGCCGTCATTCAGCTAGCTTGTTGGGAACACAAAGTTTCTTTTCAGTTGCAAACTCCATTCCATACATATATATGGGAGGTACAAGCTCCAACTCGGTTTTACAGTGAAAACTGCAGGAACTTCAAACCGGCACTAGGAAACAGACTGAGAAAGCAGAGAAAAAGTGTCTCCTGCAACCCGTTCCCTTGGTGCTAGATGAACGAACGTCTCTCCACTTGCTCAGTTCTGAGAGATAAGTGTGTGTGAAAGCCGTACTTCACCTAGCTTGTTGGGAACACCAAGTTTCTTTTCAGTTGCAAACTCCATTCCATACATATATATGGGGAGGTACAAGCTCCAACTCGGTTTTACAGTGAAAACTGCAGGAACTTCAAACCGGCACTAGGAAACAGACTGAGAAAGCAGAGAAAAAGTGTCTCCTGCAACCCGTTCCCTTGGTGCTAGATGAACGAACGTCTCTCCACTTGCTCAGTTCTGAGAGATAAGTGTGTGTGAAAGCCGTCCTTCAGCTAGCTTGTTGGGAACACAAAGTTTCTTTTCAGTTGCAAACTCCATTCCATACATATATATGGGGAGGTACAAGCTCCAACTAGGTTTTACAGTGAAAACTGCAGGAACTTCAAACCGGCACTAGGAAACAGACTGAGAAAGCTGAGAAATAGTGTCTCCTGCAACCCGTTCCCTTGGTGCTAGATGAACGAACGTCTCTCCACTTGCTCAGTTCTGAGAGATAAGTGTGTGTGAAAGCCATACTTCAGCTAGCTTGTTGGGAACACAAAGTTTCTTTTCAGTTGCAAACTTCATTCCATACATATATATGGGGAGGTACAAGCTCCAACTCGGTTTTACAGTGAAAACTGCAGGAACTTCAAACCGGCACTAGGAAACAGACTGAGAAAGCTGAGAAAAAGTGTCTCCTGCAACCCGTTCCCTTGGTGCTAGATGAACGAACGTCTCTCAACTTGCTCAGTTCTGAGAGATAAATGTGTGTGAAAGCCGTCCTTCACCTAGCTTGTTGGGAACACAAAGTTTCTTTTCAGTTGCAAACTCCATTCCATACATATATATGGGGAGGTACAAGCTCCAACTCGGTTTTACAGTGAAAACTGCAGGAACTTCAAACCGGCACTAGGAAACAGACTGAGAAAGCTGAGAAATAGTGTCTCCTGCAACCCGTTCCCTTGGTGCTAGATGAACGAACGTCTCTCCACTTGCTCAGTTCTGAGAGATAAGTGTGTGTGAAAGCCATACTTCAGCTAGCTTGTTGGGAACACAAAGTTTCTTTTCAGTTGCAAACTTCATTCCATACATATATATGGGGAGGTACAAGCTCCAACTCGGTTTTACAGTGAAAACTGCAGGAACTTCAAACCAGCACTAGGAAACAGACTGAGAAAGCTGAGAAAAAGTGTCTCCTGCAACCCGTTCCCTTGGTGCTAGATGAACGAACGTCTCTCCACTTGCTCAGTTCTGAGAGATAAGTGTGTGTGAAAGCCATACTTCAGCTAGCTTGTTGGGAACACAAAGTTTCTTTTCAGTTGCAAACTTCATTCCATACATATATATGGGGAGGTACAAGCTCCAGCTCGGTTTTACTGTGAAAACTGCAGGAACTTCAAACCGGCACTAGGAAACAGACTGAGAAAGCTGAGAAAAAGTGTCTCCTGCAACCCGTTCCCTTGGTGCTAGATGAACGAACGTCTCTCAACTTGCTCAGTTCTGAGAGATAAATGTGTGTGAAAGCCGTCCTTCACCTAGCTTGTTGGGAACACAAAGTTTCTTTTCAGTTGCAAACTCCATTCCATACATATATATGGGGAGGTACAAGCTCCAACTCGGTTTTACAGTGAAAACTGCAGGAACTTCAAACCGGCACTAGGAAACAGACTGAGAAAGCAGAGAAAAAGTGTCTCCTGCAACCCGTTCCCTTGGTGCTAGATGAACGAACGTCTCTCAACTTGCTCAGTTCTGAGAGATAAATGTGTGTGAAAGCCGTCCTTCACCTAGCTTGTTGGGAACACAAAGTTTCTTTTCAGTTGCAAACTCCATTCCATACATATATATGGGGAGGTACAAGCTCCAACTCGGTTTTACAGTGAAAACTGCAGGAACTTCCAACCGGCACTAGGAAACAGACTGAGAAAGCTGAGAAAAAGTGTTTCCTGCAACCCGTTCCCTTGGTGCTAGATGAACGAACGTCTCTCCATTTGCTCAGTTCTGAGAGATAAGTGTGTGTGAAAGCCGTCCTTCAGGTAGCTTGTTGGGAACACCAAGTTTCTTTTCAGTTGCAAACTCCATTCCATACATATATATGGGGAGGTACAAGCTCCAACTCGGTTTTACAGTGAAAACTGCAGGAACTTCAAACCGGCACTAGGAAACAGACTGAGAAAGCAGAGAAAAAGTGTCTCCTGCAACCCGTTCCCTTGGTGCTAGATGAATGAACGTCTCTCCACTTGCTCAGTTCTGAGAGATAAGTGTGTGTGAAAGCCGTTCTTCAGCTAGCTTGTTGGGAACACAAAGTTTCTTTTCAGTTGCAAACTCCATTCCATACATATATATTGGGAGGTACAAGCTCCAACTCGGTTTTACAGTGAAAACTGCAGGAACTTCAAACCGGCACTAGGAAATAGACTGAGAAAGCAGAGAAAAAGTGTCTCCTGCAACCCGTTCCCTTGGTGCTAGATGAACGAACGTCTCTCCACTTGCTCAGTTCTGAGAGATAAGTGTGTGTGAAAGCCGTCCTTCAGCTAGCTTGTTGGGAACACAAAGTTTCTTTTCAGTTGCAAACTCCATTCCATACATATATATGGGGAGGTACAAGCTCCAACTCGGTTTTACAGTGAAAACTGCAGGAACTTCAAACCGGCACTAGGAAACAGACTGAGAAAGCTGAGATAAAGTGTCTCCTGCAACCCGTTACCTTGGTGATAGATGAACGAACGTCTCTCCACTTGCTCAGTTCTGAGAGATAAGTGTGTGTGAAAGCCGTCCTTCAGCTAGCTTGTTGGGAACACAAAGTTTCTTTTCAGTTGCAAACTCCATTCCATACATATATATGGGGAGGTACAAGCTCCAACTCGGTTTTACACTGAAAACTGCAGGAACTTCAAACCGGCACTAGGAAACAGACTGAGAAAGCTGAGAAAAAGTGTCTCCTGCAACCCGTTCCCTTGGTGCTAGATGAACGAACGTCTCTCCACTTGCTCAGTTCTGAGAGATAAGTGTGTGTGAAAGCCGTCCTTCAGCTAGCTTGTTGGGAACACAAAGTTTCTTTTCAGTTGCAAACTCCATTCCATACATATATATGGGGAGGTACAAGCTCCAAATCGGTTTTACAGTGAAAACTGCAGGAACTTCAAACCGGCACTAGGAAACAGACTGAGAAAGCAGAGAAAAAGTGTCTCCTGCAACCCGTTCCCTTGGTGCTAGATGAACGAACGTCTCTCCACTTGCTCAGTTCTGAGAGATAAGTGTGTGTGAAAGCCGTCCTTCACCTAGCTTGTTGGGAACACAAAGTTTCTTTTCAGTTGCAAACTCCATTCCATACATATATATGGGGAGGTACAAGCTCCAACTCGGTTTTACAGTGAAAACTGCAGGAACTTCAAACCGGCACTAGGAAACAGACTGAGAAAGCTGAGAAAAGGTGTCTCCTGCAACCCATTCCCTTGGTGCTAGATGAACGAACGTCTCTGCACTTGCTCAGTTCTGAGAGATAAGTGTGTGTGAAAGCCGTCCTTCAGCTAGCTTGTTGGGAACACAAAGTTTCTTTTCAGTTGCAAACTCCATTCCATACATATATATGGGGAGGTACAAGCTCCAACTCGGTTTTACAGTGAAAACTGCAGGAACTTCAAACCGGCACTAGGAAACAGACTGAGAAAGCAGAGAAAAAGTGTCTCCTGCAACCCGTTCCCTTGGTGCTAGATGAACGAACGTCTCTCCACTTGCTCAGTTCTGAGAGATAAGTGTGTGTGAAAGCCGTCCTTCACCTAGCTTGTTGGGAACACAAAGTTTCTTTTCAGTTGCAAACTCCATTCCATACATATATATGGGGAGGTACAAGCTCCAACTCGGTTTTACAGTGAAAACTGCAGGAACTTCAAACCGGCACTAGGAAACAGATTGAGAAAGCAGAGAAAAAGTGTCTCCTGCAACCCGTTCCCTTGGTGATAGATGAACGAACGTCTCTCCACTTGCTCAGTTCTGAGAGATAAGTGTGTGTGAAAGCCGTCCTTCAGCTAGCTTGTTGGGAACACAAAGTTTCTTTTCAGTTGCAAACTTCATTCCATACATATATATGGGGAGGTACAAGCTCCAACTCGGTTTTACAGTGAAAACTGCAGGAACTTCAAACCGGCACTAGGAAACAGACTGAGAAAGCAGAGAAAAAGTGTCTCCTGCAACCCGTTCCCTTGGTGCTAGATGAACGAACGTCTCTCCACTTGCTCAGTTCTGAGAGATAAGTGTGTGTGAAAGCCGTCCTTCACCTAGCTTGTTGGGAACACAAAGTTTCTTTTCAGTTGCAAACTCCATTCCATACATATATATGGGGAGGTACAAGCTCCAAATCGGTTTTACAGTAAAAACTGCAGGAACTTCAAACCGGCACTAGGAAACAGACTGAGAAAGCTGAGAAAAAGTGTCTCCTGCATCCCGTTCCCTTGGTGCTAGATGAACGAACGTCTCTCCATTTCCACAGTTCTGAGAGATAAGTGTGTGTGAAAGCCGTCCTTCAGCTAGCTTGTTGGGAACACGAAGATTCTTTTCAGTTGCAAACTCCATTCCATACATATATATGGGGAGGTAAAAGCTCCAACTCGGGTTTACAGTGAAAACTGCAGGAACTTCAAACCGGCACAACAAACAGACTGAGAAAGCAGAGAAAAAGTGTCTCGTGCAACCCGTTCCCTTGTTGCTAGATGAACGAACGTCTCTCCACTTGTTCAGTTCTGAGAGATAAGTGTGTGTGAAAGCCGTTCTTCAGCTAACTTGTTGGGAACACAAAGTTTCTTTTCAGTTGCAAACTCCATTCCATACATATATATGGGGAGGTACAAGCTCCAACTCTGTTTTACAGTGAAAACTGCAGGAACTTCAAACCGGCACTAGGAAACAGACTGAGAAAGCAGAGAAAAAGTGTCTCCTGCAACCCGTTCCCTTGGTGCTAGATGAACGAACGTCTCTCCACTTGCTCAGTTCTGAGAGATAAGTGTGTGTGAAAGCCGTCCTTCAGCTAGCTTGTTGGGAACACAAAGTTTCTTTTCAGTTGCAAACTCCATTCCATACATATATATGGGGAGGTACAAGCTCCAACTCGGTTTTACAGTGAAAACTGCAGGAACTTCAAACCGGCACTAGGAAACAGACTGAGAAAGCAGAGAAAAAGTGTCTCCTGCAACCCGTTGCCTTGGTGCTAGATGAACGAACGTCTCTCCACTTGCTCAGTTCTGAGAGATAAGTGTGTGTGAAAGCCGTCCTTCAGCTAGCTTGTTGGGAACACCAAGTTTCTTTTCAGTTGCAAACTCCATTCCATACATATATATGGGGAGGTACAAGCTCCAACTCGGTTTTACAGTGAAAACTGCAGGAACTTCAAACCGGCACTAGGAAATAGACTGAGAAAGCAGAGAAAAAGTGTCTCCTGCAACCCGTTCCCTTGGTGCTAGATGAACGAACGTCTCTCCACTTGCTCAGTTCTGAGAGATAAGTGTGTGTGAAAGCCGTCCTTCAGCTAGCTTGTTGGGAACACAAAGTTTCTTTTCAGTTGCAAACTCCATTCCATACATATATATGGGGAGGTACAAGCTCCAACTCGGTTTTACAGTGAAAACTGCAGGAACTTCAAACCGGCACTAGGAAACAGATTGAGAAAGCAGAGAAAAAGTGTCTCCTGCAACCCGTTCCCTTGGTGCTAGATGAACGAACGTCTCTCCACTTGCTCAGTTCTGAGAGATAAGTGTGTGTGAAAGCCGTCCTTCAGCTAGCTTGTTGGGAACACAAAGTTTCTTTTCAGTTGCAAACTCCATTCCATACATATATATGGGGAGGTACAAGCTCCAACTCGGTTTTACAGTAAAAACTGCACGAACTTCAAACCGGCACTAGGAAACAGACTGAGAAAGCTGAGAAAAAGTGTCTCCTGCAACCCGTTCCCTTGGTGCTAGATGAACGAACGTCTCTCCATTTCCTCAGTTCTGAGAGATAAGTGTGTGTGAAAGCCGTCCTTCAGCTAGCTTGTTGGGAACACAAAGTTCCTTTTCAGTTGCAAACTCCATTCCATACATATATATGGGGAGGTACAAGCTCCAACTCGGGTTTACAGTGAAAACTGCAGGAACTTCAAACCGGCACTAGCAAACAGACTGAGAAAGCAGAGAAAAAGTGTCTCCTGCAACCCGTTCCCTTGGTGCTAGATGAACGAACGTCTCTCCACTTGTTCAGTTCTGAGAGATAAGTGTGTGTGAAAGCCGTCCTTAAGCTAACTTGTTGGGAACACAAAGTTTCTTTTCAGTTGCAAACTCCATTCCATACATATATATGGGGAGGTACAAGCTCCAACTCGGTTTTACAGTGAAAACTGCAGGAACTTCAAACCGGCACTAGGAAACAGACTGAGAAAGCTGAGAAAAAGTGTCTCCTGCAACCCGTTACCTTGGTGATAGATGAACGAACGTCTCTCCACTTGCTCAGTTCTGAGAGATAAGTGTGTGTGAAAGCCGTCCTTCAGCTAGCTTGTTGGGAACACAAAGTTTCTTTTCAGTTGCAAACTCCATTCCATACATATATATGGGGAGGTACAAGCTCCAACTCGGTTTTACAGTGAAAACTGCAGGAACTTCAAACCGGCACTAGGAAACAGACTGAGAAAGCTGAGAAAAAGTGTCTCCTGCAACCCGTTCCCTTGGTGCTAGATGAACGAACGTCTCTCCACTTGCTCAGTTCTGAGAGATAAGTGTGTGTGAAAGCCGTCCTTCAGCTAGCTTGTTGGGAACACAAAGTTTCTTTTCAGTTGCAAACTCCATTCCATACATATATATGGGGAGGTACAAGCTCCAACTCGGTTTTACAGTGAAAACTGCAGGAACTTCAAACCGGCACTAGGAAACAGACTGAGAAAGCAGAGAAAAAGTGTCTCCTGCAACCCGTTCCCTTGGTGCTAGATGAACGAACGTCTCTCCACTTGCTCAGTTCTGAGAGATAAGTGTGTGTGAAAGCCGTCCTTCACCTAGCTTGTTGGGAACACAAAGTTTCTTTTCAGTTGCAAACTCCATTCCATACATATATATGGGGAGGTACAAGCTCCAACTCGGTTTTACAGTGAAAACTGCAGGAACTTCAAACCGGCACTAGGAAACAGACTGAGAAAGCTGAGAAAAGGTGTCTCCTGCAACCCATTCCCTTGGTGCTAGATGAACGAACGTCTCTCCACTTGCTCAGTTCTGAGAGATAAGTGTGTGTGAAAGCCGTCCTTCAGCTAGCTTGTTGGGAACACAAAGTTTCTTTTCAGTTGCAAACTCCATTCCATACATATATATGGGGAGGTACAAGCTCCAACTCGGTTTTACAGTGAAAACTGCAGGAACTTCAAACCGGCACTAGGAAACAGACTGAGAAAGCAGAGAAAAAGTGTCTCCTGCAACCCGTTCCCTTGGTGCTAGATGTACGAACGTCTCTCCACTTGCTCAGTTCTGAGAGATAAGTGTGTGTGAAAGCCGTCCTTTACCTAGCTTGTTGGGAACACAAAGTTTCTTTTCAGTTGCAAACTCCATTCCATACATATATATGGGGAGGTACAAGCTCCAACTTGGTTTTACAGTGAAAACTGCAGGAACTTCAAACCGGCACTAGGAAACAGATTGAGAAAGCAGAGAAAAAGTGTCTCCTGCAACCCGTTCCCTTGGTGATAGATGAACGAACGTCTCTCCACTTGCTCAGTTCTGAGAGATAAGTGTGTGTGAAAGCCGTCCTTCAGCTAGCTTGTTGGGAACACATAGTTTCTTTTCAGTTGCAAACTTCATTCCATACATATATATGGGGAGGTACAAGCTCCAACTCGGTTTTACAGTGAAAACTGCAGGAACTTCAAACCGGCACTAGGAAACAGACTGAGATAGCAGAGAAAAAGTGTCTCCTGCAACCCGTTCCCTTGGTGCTAGATGAACGAACGTCTCTCCACTTGCTCAGTTCTGAGAGATAAGTGTGTGTGAAAGCCGTCCTTCAGCTAGCTTGTTGGGAACACAAAGTTTCTTTTCAGTTGCAAACTCCATTCCATACATATATATGGGGAGGTACAAGCTCCAAATCGGTTTTACAGTAAAAACTGCAGGAACTTCAAACCGGCACTAGGAAACAGACTGAGAAAGCTGAGAAAAAGTGTCTCCTGCAACCCGTTCCCTTGGTGCTAGATGAACGAACGTCTCTCCATTTCCTCAGTTCTGAGAGATAAGTGTGTGTGAAAGCCGTCCTTCAGCTAGCTTGTTGGGAACACGAAGATTCTTTTCAGTTGCAAACTCCATTCCATACATATATATGGGGAGGTAAAAGCTCCAACTCGGGTTTACAGTGAAAACTGCAGGAACTTCAAACCGGCACTAGCAAACAGACTGAGAAAGCAGAGAAAAAGTCTCTCGTGCAACCCGTTCCCTTGGTGCTAGATGAACGAACGTCTCTCCACTTGTTCAGTTCTGAGAGATAAGTGTGTGTGAAAGCCGTCCTTCAGCTAGCTTGTTGGGAACACAAAGTTTCTTTTCAGTTGCAAACTCCATTCCATACATATATATGGGGAGGTACAAGCTCCAACTCGGTTTTACAGTGAAAACTGCAGGAACTTCAAACCGGCACTAGGAAACAGACTGAGAAAGCAGAGAAAAAGTGTCTCCTGCAACCCGTTCCCTTGGTGCTAGATGAACGAACGTCTCTCCACTTGCTCAGTTCTGAGAGATAAGTGTGTGTGAAAGCCGTCCTTCAGCTAGCTTGTTGGGAACACAAAGTTTCTTTTCAGTTGCAAACTCCATTCCATACATATATATGGGGAGGTACAAGCTCCAACTCGGTTTTACAGTGAAAACTGCAGGAACTTCAAACCGGCACTAGGAAACAGACTGAGAAAGCAGAGAAAAAGTGTCTCCTGCAACCCGTTCCCTTGGTGCTAGATGAACGAACGTCTCTCCACTTGCTCAGTTCTGAGAGATAAGTGTGTGTGAAAGCCGTCCTTCAGCTAGCTTGTTGGGAACACAAAGTTTCTTTTCAGTTGCAAACTCCATTCCATACATATATATGGGGAGGTACAAGCTCCAACTCGGTTTTACAGTGAAAACTGCAGGAACTTCAAACCGGCACTAGGAAACAGACTGAGAAAGCAGAGAAAAAGTGTCTCCTGCAACCCGTTCCCTTGGTGCTAGATGAAAGAACGTCTCTCCACTTGCTCAGTTCTGAGAGATAAGTGTGTGTGAAAGCCGTCCTTCACCTAGCTTGTTGGGAACACAAAGTTTCTTTTCAGTTGCAAACTCCATTCCATACATATATATGGGGAGGTACAAGCTCCAACTCGGTTTTACAGTGAAAACTGCAGGAACTTCAAACCGGCACTAGGAAACAGATTGAGAAAGCAGAGAAAAAGTGTCTCCTGCAACCCGTTCCCTTGGTGATAGATGAACGAACGTCTCTCCACTTGCTCAGTTCTGAGAGATAAGTGTGTGTGAAAGCCGTCCTTCAGCTAGCTTGTTGGGAACACATAGTTTCTTTTCAGTTGCAAACTCCATTCCATACATATATATGGGGAGGTACAAGCTCCAACTCGGTTTTACAGTGAAAACTGCAGGAACTTCAAACCGGCACTAGGAAACAGATTGAGAAAGCAGAGAAAAAGTGTCTCCTGCAACCCGTTGCCTTGGTGCTAGATGAACGAACGTCTCTCCACTTGCTCAGTTCTGAGAGATAAGTGTGTGTGAAAGCCGTCCTTCAGCTAGCTTGTTGGGAACACAAAGTTTCTTTTCAGTTGCAAACTCCATTCCATACATATATATGGGGAGGTACAAGCTCCAAATCGGTTTTACAGTAAAAACTGCAGGAACTTCAAACCGGCACTAGGAAACAGACTGAGAAAGCTGAGAAAAAGTGTCTCCTGCAACCCGTTCCCTTGGTGCTAGATGAACGAACGTCTCTCCATTTCCTCAGTTCTGACAGATAAGTGTGTGTGAAAGCCGTCCTTCAGGTAGCTTGTTGGGAACACGAAGATTCTTTTCAGTTGCAAACTCCATTCCATACATATATATGGGGAGGTAAAAGCTCCAACTCGGGTTTACAGTGAAAACTGCAGGAACTTCAAACCGGCACTAGCAAACAGACTGAGAAAGCAGAGAAAAAGTGTCTCGTGCAACCCGTTCCCTTGGTGCTAGATGAACGAACGTCTCTCCACTTGTTCAGTTCTGAGAGATAAGTGTGTGTGAAAGCCGTCCTTCAGCTAACTTGTTGGGAACACAAAGTTTCTTTTCAGTTGCAAACTCCATTCCATACATATATATGGGGAGGTACAAGCTCCAACTCGGTTTTACAGTGAAAACTGCAGGAACTTCAAACCGGCACTAGGAAACAGACTGAGAAAGCAGAGAAAAAGTGTCTCCTGCAACCCGTTCCCTTGGTGCTAGATGAACGAACGTCTCTCCACTTGCTCAGTTCTGAGAGATAAGTGTGTGTGAAAGCCGTCCTTCAGCTAGCTTGTTGGGAACACAAAGTTTCTTTTCAGTTGCAAACTCCATTCCATACATATATATGGGGAGGTACAAGCTCCAACTCGGTTTTACAGTGAAAACTGCAGGAACTTCAAACCGGCACTAGGAAACAGACTGAGAAAGCAGAGAAAAAGTGTCTCCTGCAACCCGTTCCCTTGGTGCTAGATGAACGAACGTCTCTCCACTTGCTCAGTTCTGAGAGATAAGTGTGTGTGAAAGCCGTCCTTCCGCTAGCTTGTTGGGAACACAAAGTTTCTTTTCAGTTGCAAACTCCATTCCATACATATATATGGGGAGGTACAAGCTCCAACTCGGTTTTACAGTGAAAACTGCAGGAACTTGAAACCGGCACTAGGAAACAGACTGAGAAAGCTGAGAAAAAGTGTCTCCTGCAACCCGTTGCCTTGGTGCTAGATGAACGAACGTCTCTCCACTTGCTCAGTTCTGAGAGATAAGTGTGTGTGAAAGCCGTCCTTCAGCTAGCTTGTTGGGAACACAAAGTTTCTTTTCAGTTGCAAACTCCATTCCATACATATATATGGGGAGGTACAAGCTCCAAATCGGTTTTACAGTAAAAACTGCAGGAACTTCAAACCGGCACTAGGAAACAGACTGAGAAAGCTGAGAAAAAGTGTCTCCTGCAACCCGTTCCCTTGGTGCTAGATGAACGAACGTCTCTCCATTTCCTCAGTTCTGAGAGATAAGTGTGTGTGAAAGCCGTCCTTCAGCTAGCTTGTTGGGAACACGAAGATTCTTTTCAGTTGCAAACTCCATTCCATACATATATATGGGGAGGTAAAAGCTCCAACTCGGGTTTACAGTGAAAACTGCAGGAACTTCAAACCGGCACTAGCAAACAGACTGAGAAAGCAGAGAAAAAGTGTCTCGTGCAACCCGTTCCCTTGGTGCTAGATGAACGAACGTCTCTCCACTTGTTCAGTTCTGAGAGATAACTGTGTGTGAAAGCCGTCCTTCAGCTAACTTGTTGGGAACACAAAGTTTCTTTTCAGTTGCAAACTCCATTCCATACATATATATGGGGAGGTACAAGCTCCAACTCGGTTTTACAGTGAAAACTGCAGGAACTTCAAACCGGCACTAGGAAACAGACTGAGAAAGCAGAGAAAAAGTGTCTCCTGCAACCCGTTCCCTTGGTGCTAGATGAACGAACGTCTCTCCACTTGCTCAGTTCTGAGAGATAAGTGTGTGTGAAAGCCGTCCTTCAGCTAGCTTGTTGGGAACACAAAGTTTCTTTTCAGTTGCAAACTCCATTCCATACATATATATGGGGAGGTACAAGCTCCAACTCGGTTTTACAGTGAAAACTGCAGGAACTTCAAACCGGCACTAGGAAACAGACTGAGAAAGCAGAGAAAAAGTGTCTCCTGCAACCCGTTCCCTTGGTGCTAGATGAACGAACGTCTCTCCACTTGCTCAGTTCTGAGAGATAAGTGTGTGTGAAAGCCGTCCTTCCACTAGCTTGTTGGGAACACAAAGTTTCTTTTCAGTTGCAAACTCCATTCCATACATATATATGGGGAGGTACAAGCTCCAACTCGGTTTTACAGTGAAAACTGCAGGAACTTGAAACCGGCACTAGGAAACAGACTGAGAAAGCTGAGAAAAAGTTTCTCCTGCAACCAGTTCCCTTGGTGATAGATGAACGAACGTCTCTCCACTTGCTCAGTTCTGAGAGATAAGTGTGTGTGAAAGCCGTCCTTCAGCTAGCTTGTTGGGAACACAAAGTTTCTTTTCAGTTGCAAACTCCATTCCATACATATATATGGGGAGGTACAAGCTCCAACTCGGTTTTACAGTAAAAACTGCAGGAACTTCAAACCGGCACTAGGAAACAGACTGAGAAAGCTGAGAAAAAGTGTCTCCTGCAACCCGTTCCCTTGGTGCTAGATGAACGAACGTCTCTCCATTTCCTCAGTTCTGAGAGATAAGTGTGTGTGAAAGCCGTCCTTCAGCTAGCTTGTTGGGAACACGAAGATTCTTTTCAGTTGCAAACTCCATTCCATACATATATATGGGGAGGTAAAAGCTCCAACTCGGTTTTACAGTGAAAACTGCAGGAACTTCAAACCGGCACTAGCAAACAGACTGAGAATGCAGAGAAAAAGTGTCTCGTGCAACCCGTTCCCTTGGTGCTAGATGAACGAACGTCTCTCCACTTGTTCAGTTCTGAGAGATAAGTGTGTGTGAAAGCCGTCCTTCAGCTAACTTGTTGGGAACACAAAGTTTCCTTTCAGTTGCAAACTCCATTCCATACATATATATGGGGAGGTACAAGCTCCAACTCGGTTTTACAGTGAAAACTGCAGGAACTTCAAACCGGCACTAGGAAACAGACTGAGAAAGCAGAGAAAAAGTGTCTCCTGCAACCCGTTCCCTTGGTGCTAGATGAACGAACGTCTCTCCACTTGCTCAGTTCTGAGAGATAAGTGTGTGTGAAAGCCGTCCTTCAGCTAGCTTGTTGGGAACACAAAGTTTCTTTTCAGTTGCAAACTCCATTCCATACATATATATGGGGAGGTACAAGCTCCAACTCGGTTTTACAGTGAAAACTGCAGGAAATTCAAACCGGCACTAGGAAACAGACTGAGAAAGCAGAGAAAAAGTGTCTCCTGCAACCCGTTGCCTTGGTGCTAGATGAACGAACGTCTCTCCACTTGCTCAGTTCTGAGAGATAAGTGTGTGTGAAAGCCGTCCTTCAGCTAGCTTGTTGGGAACACAAAGTTTCTTTTCAGTTGCAAACTCCATTCCATACATATATATGGGGAGGTACAAGCTCCAACTCGGTTTTACAGTGAAAACTGCAGGAACTTCAAACCGGCACTAGGAAATAGACTGAGAAAGCAGAGAAAAAGTGTCTCCTGCAACCCGTTCCCTTGGTGCTAGATGAACGAACGTCTCTCCACTTGCTCAGTTCTGAGAGATAAGTGTGTGTGAAAGCCGTCCTTCCGCTAGCTTGTTGGGAACACAAAGTTTCTTTTCAGTTGCAAACTCCATTCCATACATATATATGGGGAGGTACAAGCTCCAACTCGGTTTTACAGTGAAAACTGCAGGAACTTGAAACCGGCACTAGGAAACAGACTGAGAAAGCTGAGAAAAAGTGTCTCCTGCAACCCGTTCCCTTGGTGCTAGATGAACGAACGTCTCTCCACTTGCTCAGTTCTGAGAGATAAGTGTGTGTGAAAGCCGTCCTTCAGCTAGCTTGTTGGGAACACAAAGTTTCTTTTCAGTTGCAAACTCCATTCCATACATATATATGGGGAGGTACAAGCTCCAACTCGGTTTTACAGTAAAAACTGCACGAACTTCAAACCGGCACTAGGAAACAGACTGAGAAAGCTGAGAAAAAGTGTCTCCTGCAACCCGTTCCCTTGGTGCTAGATGAACGAACGTCTCTCCACTTGCTCAGTTCTGAGAGATAAGTGTGTGTGAAAGCCGTCCTTCAGCTAGCTTGTTGGGAACACAAAGTTTCTTTTCAGTTGCAAACTCCATTCCATACATATATATGGGGAGGTACAAGCTCCAACTCGGTTTTACAGTGAAAACTGCAGGAACTTCAAACCGGCACTAGGAAACAGATTGAGAAAGCAGAGAAAAAGTGTCTCCTGCAACCCGTTCCCTTGGTGCTAGATGAACGAACGTCTCTCCACTTGCTCAGTTCTGAGAGATAAGTGTGTGTGAAAGCCGTCCTTCAGCTAGCTTGTTGGGAACACAAAGTTTCTTTTCAGTTGCAAACTCCATTCCATACATATATATGGGGAGGTACAAGCTCCAACTCGGTTTTACAGTAAAAACTGCACGAACTTCAAACCGGCACTAGGAAACAGACTGAGAAAGCTGAGAAAAAGTGTCTCCTGCAACCCGTTCCCTTGGAGCTAGATGAACGAACGTCTCTCCATTTCCTCAGTTCTGAGAGATAAGTGTGTGTGAAAGCCGTCCTTCAGCTAGCTTGTTGGGAACACAAAGTTTCTTTTCAGTTGCAAACTCCATTCCATACATATATATGGGGAGGTACAAGCTCCAAATCGGGTTTACAGTGAAAACTGCAGGAACTTCAAACCGGCACTAGCAAACAGACTGAGAAAGCAGAGAAAAAGTGTCTCCTGCAACCCGTTCCCTTGGTGCTAGATGAACGAACGTCTCTCCACTTGTTCAGTTCTGAGAGATAAGTGTGTGTGAAAGCCGTCCTTCAGCTAACTTGTTGGGAACACAAAGTTTCTTTTCAGTTGCAAACTCCATTCCATACATATATATGGGTAGGTACAAGCTCCAACTCGGTTTTACAGTGAAAACTGCAGGAACTTCAAACCGGCACTAGGAAACAGACTGAGAAAGCTGAGAAAAAGTGTCTCCTGCAACCCGTTACCTTGGTGATAGATGAACGAACGTCTCTCCACTTGCTCAGTTCTGAGAGATAAGTGTGTGTGAAAGCCGTCCTTCAGCTAGCTTGTTGGGAACACAAAGTTTCTTTTCAGTTGCAAACTCCATTCCATACATATATATGGGGAGGTACAAGCTCCAACTCGGTTTTACAGTGAAAACTGCAGGAACTTCAAACCGGCACTAGGAAACAGACTGAGAAAGCAGAGAAAAAGTGTCTCCTGCAACCCGTTCCCTTGGTGCTAGATGAACGAACGTCTCTCCACTTGCTCAGTTCTGAGAGATAAGTGTGTGTGAAAGCCGTCCTTCAGCTAGCTTGTTGGGAACACAAAGTTTCTTTTCAGTTGCAAACTCCATTCCATACATATATATGGGGAGCTACAAGCTCCAACTCGGTTTTACAGTGAAAACTGCAGGAACTTCAAACCGGCACTAGGAAACAGACTGAGAAAGCAGAGAAAAAGTGTCTCCTGCAACCCGTTCCCTTGGTGATAGATGAACGAACGTCTCTCCACTTGCTCAGTTCTGAGAGATAAGTGTGTGTGAAAGCCGTCCTTCACCTAGCTTGTTGGGAACACAAAGTTTCTTTTCAGTTGCAAACTCCATTCCATACATATATATGGGGAGGTACAAGCTCCAACTCGGTTTTACAGTGAAAACTGCAGGAACTTCAAACCGGCACTAGGAAACAGACTGAGAAATCTGAGAAAAGGTGTCTCCTGCAACCCATTCCCTTGGTGCTAGATGAACGAACGTCTCTCCACTTGCTCAGTTCTGAGAGATAAGTGTGTGTGAAAGCCGTCCTTCAGCTAGCTTGTTGGGAACACAAAGTTTCTTTTCAGTTGCAAACTCCATTCCATACATATATATGGGGAGGTACAAGCTCCAACTCGGTTTTACAGTGAAAACTGCAGGAACTTCAAACCGGCACTAGGAAACAGATTGAGAAAGCAGAGAAAAAGTGTCTCCTGCAACCCGTTCCCTTGGTGCTAGATGAACGAACGTCTCTCCACTTGCTCAGTTCTGAGAGATAAGTGTGTGTGAAAGCCGTCCTTCAGCTAGCTTGTTGGGAACACAAAGTTTCTTTTCAGTTGCAAACTCCATTTCATACATATATATGGGGAGGTACAAGCTCCAACTCGGTTTTACAGTGAAAACTGCAGGAACTTCAAACCGGCACTAGGAAACAGACTGAGAAAGCAGAGAAAAAGTGTCTCCTGCAACCCGTTCCCTTGGTGCTAGATGAACGAACGTCTCTCCACTTGCTCAGTTCTGAGAGATAAGTGTGTGTGAAAGCCGTCCTTCAGCTACCTTGTTGGGAACACAAAGTTTCTTTTCAGTTGCAAACTCCATTCCATACATATATATGGGGAGGTACAAGCTCCAACTCGGTTTTACAGTAAAAACTGCACGAACATCAAAACGGCACTAGGAAACAGACTGAGAAAGCTGAGAAAAAGTGTCTCCTGCAACCCGTTCCCTTGGTGCTAGATGAACGAACGTCTCTCCACTTGCTCAGTTCTGAGAGATAAGTGTGTGTGAAAGCCGTCCTTCAGCTAGCTTGTTGGGAACACAAAGTTTCTTTTCAGTTGCAAACTCCATTCCATACATATATATGGGGAGGTACAAGCTCCAACTCGGTTTTACAGTGAAAACTGCAGGAACTTCAAACCGGCACTAGGAAACAGATTGAGAAAGCAGAGAAAAAGTGTCTCCTGCAACCCGTTCCCTTGGTGCTAGATGAACGAACGTCTCTCCACTTGCTCAGTTCTGAGAGATAAGTGTGTGTGAAAGCCGTCCTTCAGCTAGCTTGTTGGGAACACAAAGTTTCTTTTCAGTTGCAAACTCCATTCCATACATATATATGGGGAGGTACAAGCTCCAACTCGGTTTTACAGTAAAAACTGCACGAACTTCAAACTGGCACTAGGAAACAGACTGAGAAAGCTGAGAAAAAGTGTCTCCTGCAACCCGTTCCCTAGGAGCTAGATGAACGAACGTCTGTCCATTTCCTCAGTTCTGAGAGATAAGTGTGTGTGAAAGCCGTCCTTCAGCTAGCTTGTTGGGAACACAAAGTTTCTTTTCAGTTGCAAACTCCATTCCATACATATATATGGGGAGGTACAAGCTCCAAATCGGGTTTACAGTGAAAACTGCAGGAACTTCAAACCGGCACTAGCAAACAGACTGAGAAAGCAGAGAAAAAGTGTCTCCTGCAACCCGTTCCCTTGGTGCTAGATGAACGAACGTCTCTCCACTTGTTCAGTTCTGAGAGATAAGTGTGTGTGAAAGCCGTCCTTCAGCTAACTTGTTGGGAACACAAAGTTTCTTTTCAGTTGCAAACTCCATTCCATACATATATATGGGGAGGTACAAGCTCCAACTCGGTTTTACAGTGAAAACTGCAGGAACTTCAAACCGGCACTAGGAAACAGACTGAGAAAGCTGAGAAAAAGTGTCTCCTGCAACCCGTTACCTTGGTGATAGATGAACGAACGTCTCTCCACTTGCTCAGTTCTGAGAGATAAGTGTGTGTGAAAGCCGTCCTTCAGCTAGCTTGTTGGGAACACAAAGTTTCTTTTCAGTTGCAAACTCCATTCCATACATATATATGGGGAGGTACAAGCTCCAACTCGGTTTTACAGTGAAAACTGCAGGAACTTCAAACCGGCACTAGGAAACAGACTGAGAAAGCAGAGAAAAAGTGTCTCCTGCAACCCGTTCCCTTGGTGCTAGATGAACGAACGTCTCTCCACTTGCTCAGTTCTGAGAGATAAGTGTGTGTGAAAGCCGTCCGTCACCTAGCTTGTTGGGAACACAAAGTTTCTTTTCAGTTGCAAACTCCATTCCATACATATATATGGGGAGGTACAAGCTCCAACTCGGTTTTACAGTGAAAACTGCAGGAACTTCAAACCGGCACTAGGAAACAGACTGAGAAAGCTGAGAAAAGGTGTCTCCTGCAACCCATTCCCTTGGTGCTAGATGAACGAACGTCTCTCCACTTGCTCAGTTCTGAGAGATAAGTGTGTGTGAAAGCCGTCCTTCAGCTAGCTTGTTGGGAACACAAAGTTTCTTTTCAGTTGCAAACTCCATTCCATACATATATATGGGGAGGTACAAGCTCCAACTCGGTTTTACAGTGAAAACTGCAGGAACTTCAAACCGGCACTAGGAAACAGATTGAGAAAGCAGAGAAAAAGTGTCTCCTGCAACCCGTTCCCTTGGTGCTAGATGAACGAACGTCTCTCCACTTGCTCAGTTCTGAGAGATAAGTGTGTGTGAAAGCCGTCCTTCACCTAGCTTGTTGGGAACACAAAGTTTCTTTTCAGTTGCAAACTCCATTCCATACATATATATGGGGAGGTACAAGCTCCAACTTGGTTTTACAGTGAAAACTGCAGGAACTTCAAACCGGCACTAGGAAACAGATTGAGAAAGCAGAGAAAAAGTGTCTCCTGCAACCCGTTCCCTTGGTGATAGATGAACGAACGTCTCTCCACTTGCTCAGTTCTGAGAGATAAGTGTGTGTGAAAGCCGTCCTTCAGCTAGCTTGTTGGGAACACATAGTTTCTTTTCAGTTGCAAACTTCATTCCATACATATATATGGGGAGGTACAAGCTCCAACTCGGTTTTACAGTGAAAACTGCAGGAACTTCAAACCGGCACTAGGAAACAGATTGAGAAAGCAGAGAAAAAGTGTCTCCTGCAACCCGTTCCCTTGGTGCTAGATGAACGAACGTCTCTCCACTTGCTCAGTTCTGAGAGATAAGTGTGTGTGAAAGCCGTCCTTCACCTAGCTTGTTGGGAACACAAAGTTTCTTTTCAGTTGCAAACACCATTCCATACATATATATGGGGAGGTACAAGACCCAAATCGGTTTTACAGTAAAAACTGCAGGAACTTCAAACCGGCACTAGGAAACAGACTGAGAAAGCTGAGAAAAAGTGTCTCCTGCAACCCGTTCCCTTGGTGCTAGATGAACGAACGTCTCTCCATTTCCTCAGTTCTGAGAGATAAGTGTGTGTGAAAGCCGTCCTTCAGCTAGCTTGTTGGGAACACGAAGATTCTTTTCAGTTGCAAACTCCATTCCATGCATATATATGGGGAGGTAAAAGCTCCAACTCGGTTTTACAGTGAAAACTGCAGGAACTTCAAACCGGCACTAGGAAACAGACTGAGAAAGCAGAGAAAAAGTGTCTCGTGCAACCCGTTCCCTTGGTGCTAGATGAACGAACGTCTCTCCACTTGTTCAGTTCTGAGAGATAAGTGTGTGTGAAAGCCGTCCTTCAGCTAACTTGCTGGGAACACAAAGTTTCTTTTCAGTTGCAAACTCCATTCCATACATATATATGGGGAGGTACAAGCTCCAACTCGGTTTTACAGTGAAAACTGCAGGAACTTCAAACCGGCACTAGGAAACAGACTGAGAAAGCAGAGAAAAAGTGTCTCCTGCAACCCGTTCCCTTGGTGCTAGATGAACGAACGTCTCTCCACTTGCTCAGTTCTGTGAGTTAAGTGTGTGTGAAAGCCGTCCGTCACCTAGCTTGTTGGGAACACAAAGTTTCTTTTCAGTTGCAAACTCCATTCCATACATATATATGGGGAGGTACAAGCTCCAACTCGGTTTTACAGTGAAAACTGCAGGAACTTCAAACCGGCACTAGGAAACAGACTGAGAAAGCTGAGAAAAGGTGTCTCCTGCAACCCATTCCCTTGGTGCTAGATGAACGAACGTCTCTCCACTTGCTCAGTTCTGAGAGATAAGTGTGTGTGAAAGCCGTCCTTCAGCTAGCTTGTTGGGAACACAAAGTTTCTTTTCAGTTGCAAACTCCATTCCATACATATATATGGGGAGGTACAAGCTCCAACTCGGTTTTACAGTGAAAACTGCAGGAACTTCAAACCGGCACTAGGAAACAGATTGAGAAAGCAGAGAAAAAGTGTCTCCTGCAACCCGTTCCCTTGGTGCTAGATGAACGAACGTCTCTCCACTTGCTCAGTTATGAGAGATAAGTGTGTGTGAAAGCCGTCCTTCACCTAGCTTGTTGGGAACACAAAGTTTCTTTTCAGTTGCAAACTCCATTCCATACATATATATGGGGAGGTACAAGCTCCAACTTGGTTTTACAGTGAAAACTGCAGGAACTTCAAACCGGCACTAGGAAACAGATTGAGAAAGCAGAGAAAAAGTGTCTCCTGCAACCCGTTCCCTTGGTGATAGATGAACGAACGTCTCTCCACTTGCTCAGTTCTGAGAGATAAGTGTGTGTGAAAGCCGTCCTTCAGCTAGCTTGTTGGGAACACATAGTTTCTTTTCAGTTGCAAACTTCATTCCATACATATATATGGGGAGGTACAAGCTCCAACTCGGTTTTACAGTGAAAACTGCAGGAACTTCAAACCGGCACTAGGAAACAGATTGAGAAAGCAGAGAAAAAGTGTCTCCTGCAACCCGTTCCCTTGGTGCTAGATGAACGAACGTCTCTCCATTTCCTCAGTTCTGAGAGATAAGTGTGTGTGAAAGCCGTCCTTCAGCTAGCTTGTTGGGAACACGAAGATTCTTTTCAGTTGCAAACTCCATTCCATGCATATATATGGGGAGGTACAAGCTCCAAATCGGGTTTACAGTGAAAACTGCAGGAACTTCAAACCGGCACTAGCAAACAGACTGAGAAAGCAGAGAAAAAGTGTCTCGTGCAACCCGTTCCCTTGGTGCTAGATGAACGAACGTCTCTCCACTTGTTCAGTTCTGAGAGATAAGTGTGTGTGAAAGCCGTCCTTCAGCTAACTTGCTGGGAACACAAAGTTTCTTTTCAGTTGCAAACTCCATTCCATACATATATATGGGGAGGTACAAGATCCAACTCGGTTTTACAGTGAAAACTGCAGGAACTTCAAACCGGCACTAGGAAACAGACTGAGAAAGCAGAGAAAAAGTGTCTCCTGCAACCCGTTCCCTTGGTGCTAGATGAACGAACGTCTCTCCACTTGCTCAGTTCTGAGAGATAAGTGTGTGTGAAAGCCGTCCTTCAGCTAGCTTGTTGGGAACACCAAGTTTCTTTTCAGTTGCAAACTCCATTCCATACATATATATGGGGAGGTACAAGCTCCAACTCGGTTTTACAGTGAAAACTGCAGGAACTTCAAACCGGCACTAGGAAACAGATTGAGAAAGCAGAGAAAAAGTGTCTCCTGCAACCCGTTCCCTTGGTGCTAGATGAACGAACGTCTCTCCACTTGCTCAGTTCTGAGAGATAAGTGTGTGTGAAAGCCGTCCTTCAGCTAGCTTGTTGGGAACACAAAGTTTCTTTTCAGTTGCAAACTCCATTCCATACATATATATGGGGAGGTACAAGCTCCAACTCGGTTTTACAGTAAAAACTGCACGAACTTCAAACTGGTACTAGGAAACAGACTGAGAAAGCTGAGAAAAAGTGTCTCCTGCAACCCGTTCCCTTGGAGCTAGATGAACGAACGTCTCTCCATTTCCTCAGTTCTGAGAGATAAGTGTGTGTGAAAGCCGTCCTTCAGCTAGCTTGTTGGGAACACATAGTTTCTTTTCAGTTGCAAACTTCATTCCATACATATATATGGGGAGGTACAAGCTCCAACTCGGTTTTACAGTGAAAACTGCAGGAACTTCAAACCGGCACTAGGAAACAGATTGAGAAAGCAGAGAAAAAGTGTCTCCTGCAACCCGTTCCCTTGGTGCTAGATGAACGAACGTCTCTCCACTTGCTCAGTTCTGAGAGATAAGTGTGTGTGAAAGCCGTCCTT